>NW_012120710.1:4993061-5068293 GCF_000951035.1 Colobus angolensis palliatus | reverse complement strand
CTCAGCAAACTATCACAAGAACAGAAAACCAAACACCGCATGTTCTCACTCATAGGTGGGAATTGAACAATGAGATTACTTGGACTCTGGAAGGGGAACATTACACACTAGGGCCTATTATGGGGAGGAGAGAGGGGGAAGGGATGGCATTGGGAGTTATACCTGATGTAAATGACAAGTTGATGGGTGCTGACGAGTTGATGGGTATAGCACACCAACATGGCACAAGTATACATGTGTAACAAACCTGCATGTTGTGTACATGTACCCTAGAACTTAAAGTATAATTAAAAAGAAAAAAAAAGGAAGCTTTTGGGAAGAGACTATGGGTATTTCTAGATACAGGATCCTGTTATCTGCAAATGGGCATAATTTGACTTCCTCCCTACCTATTTGGGTGCCTTTATTTTTTTGTCTTGCCTGATTACCCTGGCCAGGACTTTCAATACTATGTTGAATAGAAGTGGTGAGAGAGCACTCTTCTCCTGTGCCTGTGCCAGTTTTCAAGGGGAATGCTTCCAGCTTTTGCCCATTCAGTGTGATATTGACTGTGGGTTTGTCATATATGGCTCTGATTATTTTGAGGTATATTCCTTCAATACCTAGTGTATTGAGAAATTTTAACAAGAATGGATGTTGAATTTTATCAAAAGCCTTCCTGCTTCTATTGAGATAATCATGTGGTTTTTGTCTTTAGTTCTGTTTATGTAATAAATCACATTTATTGATTTGCATATGTTGAACCAACCTGGCATACCAGGGATAGAACCTACTTGGTCGTGGTGGATAAGCTTTTTGCTGTGCTACTAGATTCGATTTGCCAGTATTTTGTTGAGAACATTTGCATCAATGTTCATCAATGATATTGGCATGCAGTTTTCTTTTTTTTCTTTTATGTCTGTCAGGCTTTGGTGTCAGCATAATGCTGACCTCAAGAATGAGTTAGAGAGAAGTCTCTTCTCTCTATTGTTAGGATACTTTCAGTAGGAATGGTATAGGTTCTTCTTTACATCTGGTCAAATTAGTTGTAAATCCATTTAGTCCTGGGCTTTTTTTAGTTGGTAGGCTATTTATTACCTCCTTAATTTGAGAGCCCAATATTGGTCTGTTCAGGGATTCAATTTCTTCCTAGTTTAGTCTTGGTATATGTGTAGAGGAATTTCCCTATTTCTTCTAGATTTTCTAGTTTATGTGGATAAAGACGTTCATATTCTCTGATGGTTGTTTGCATTTCTGGGAGGTCAGTGGTAATATCCCCCTTGTCATTTCTGACTGTGGATATTTGTTCTTCTCTCTTTTCTTCTTTATTAATCTAGCTAGCAGTCTATATACTTTATTAATTTTGTCAAAAAAGTACAGCTTCTGGATTTATTGATCTTCTGAATGGTTTTTCACACCTCAATCTCTTTCAGTTCAGCTCTGATTTTGGTTATTTTTTGTCTTCTGCTAACTTTGGGACTGATTTACATTTGGTTGTCTAGGTTTTTTAGTTGTGATTTTAGGTTGTTAACTTGAGATCTTTCTAACTTTTTGATGTGGGCATTTAGTGCTGTTACTTTCCCTCTTAACAGTGCCTTAGCTGTGTCCCAGACATTCTGATTTGTTGTACCTTTGTTCTCAGTAGTTTCAATGAATTTCTTGATTTCTGTCTTAATTTTACAATTTACCCAAAAGTCATTCAGGTGCAGGTTATTCATTTTCCTTGTAATTATTTTGAGTGAATTTCTTAGTCTTGATTTCTGATTTAATTGTGCTGTGTTCCAAGCAACTCTTTGTTATGACTTCAGTTCTTATTTCCAATTATGTGATCAGCTTTACAGTATGTGCCATGAGGCAATGAGAAGAATGTATATTCTGTTGTTTTGGGGTGGACAATTCTGTAGATAGCTATCAGGTCCATTTGACTCAGTGCCGAGTTTAGGTCCTGAATAGCTTTGTTAATTTTCTGTCTCAATGATCTATCTAATATTGTCAGTGGAGTATTAAAGTCTCCCACTTTTATTGTGTGGAAGTCTAAGTCTCTTTGAGGGTCTTTAACAACTTGCTTTATGAGTCTAGGTTCTCTTATGTTCAGTGCATCTATATTTAGAATAGTTATATCTACTTGTTAAATTGAACCCTTTACTATTTTGTAATGCCCTTGTCTTTTTTGAACTTTCTTGGTTTAAAGTCTGCTTTGTCAGAAACTAGGATTGCCACCCCTGCTTTTTTCTGTCTTCCATTTACTTGGCAGATTTTTTCTCTATGCCTTTATTTTGAGCCTATATGTATTATCAGATGTGAGATTGGTCTCTTGAAGACAGCATACCAAAGGGTCTTAGCTCTTTACCTAGTTTGCCACTCTGTGTCTTTTAATCGGGGCATTTAAACAATTTATATTTAAGGTTAGTATTGATAAGTTTGGATTTGATCCTGTCACCATGATATTAGCTGGTTACTTTGTAGACTTATTTATGTGGTTGCTTTATAGTGTCACTGGTTGTGTACTTCAGTTTGTTTTGTGGTGGCTGGTAATAGTTTTTTCTTTCCACATTTAGTGCTTCCTTTGGAAGGTCTTATAAGGCAGGTCTGGTGGTAGCAAATTGCCTCAGTATTTGCTTGTCTGAAAAAGACATTATTTCTCTTTTGCTTATGAAGCTTAGTTTGGCTGGATATGAATTTCTGGGTTAGAATTTCTTTTCTTTGAAAGTGTTGATTATTGCCCCCCTAATCTTATTCACTGCAAAGAGATTGCTTTAAAACACAAATATAATCAGGTTACCTTTCTGCCTTGTGAGTCTTCAATGGTTCCATATCATCTACAGCAAATACTATTGGGCATGAGTAACGTATTAGTTTGCTTGATAACAAAGTGTCACACACTGGGTGGCTTAAAAACAGAAATTTATTTTCATATAATTCTGGAGGCTAGAAGTCAAAAATCAAGAAAACAAGGTGTCAGCTGAGTCTTTTTTTCCCAAACTTTTCTAGAAATTAAGGGAATATTCACATGGTTATTAAAAGTTCACTTAGTCTGGAGTATATTGAAATCAAATTTATTTGTATATTATAGATTCAAAATATGAATATGTAATACACAAAATATCATAAATAAGTCTAAGGAGAAATATATAAATATTTCATTAGAATAGAAAATTTTAACATATATTTTCAAAAAATTGATAATTTATGCAGAAAAGGAAATAATTAAAATACAGACTATTAAAAAGCACAACTAATGCATTTCATGCAATGCATATGTATATATATATATGTATATGTATCTCCACATACTCACATACTCAGTTTTCAACAGCTACAGAGTATATTCTTTTCTTTAAAAAACCCACTTTATTGAGGTGTAATTGATATACAAAAAGAAAAATAACAAAGAGTTAAGTAGAAAATTTTGGAGGTAATGGATAGGTTCATGGCAAAGATTATGGTGACAGTTTTAGAGAACACAGTATTTTTTTTAATTTTCTAATTTTTTTATTATACTTTATGTTCTAGGGTACACATGCACAATATGCAGGTTTGTTACATATGTATACATGTGCCATGTTGGTGTGCTGCACCCATTAACTCATCATTTACATTAGGTATATCTCCTATGCTTTCCCTCCCCACTTCCCCCACCCCACAATAGGTCCTGGTGTGTGATGTTCCCCTTCCCGAGTCCAAGTGATCTCATTGTTCAGTTCCCACCTATGAGTGAGAACATGCGGTGTTTGGTTTTCTCTTCTTGTGATAGTTCACTGAGAATGATGACTTCCAGCTGCATCCATGTCCCTACAAAGGACATGAACTCATCCTTTTCTATGGCTGCATAGTATTCCATGGTGTATATGTGCCACATTTTCTTAATCCAGTCTGTCACTGATGGACATTTGGGTTGGTTCCAAGTCTTTGCTATTGTGAATAGTGCCGCAATAAACATACGTGCACATGTGTCTTTATAGCAGCATGATTTATAATCCTTTGGGTATATACTCAGTAATGGGATGGCTGGGTCAATGTGGTATTTCTAGTTCTAGATCCTTGAGGAATCCCCACACTGTCTTCCACAATGGTTGAACTAGTTTACAATCCCACCAACAGTGTAAGAGTGTTCCTATTTCTCCTCATCCTCTCCAGCACCTGTTGTTTCCTGACTTTTTAATGATTGCCATTCTAACTGATGTGAGATGGTATCTCATTGTGGTTTTGATTTTCATTTCTCTGATGGTGAGTGATGATGAGCATTTTTTCATGTGGCTGTTGGTTGCATAAATGTCTTCTTTTGAGAAGTGTCTGTTCATATCCTTTGCCCACTTTTTGATGGTGTTGTTTGTTTTTTTCTTGTAAATTTGTTTGAGTTCTTTATAGGTTCTGGATATTGGCCCTTTGTCAGATGAGTAGACTGCAAAAATTTTCTCTCATTCTGTAGGTTGCCTGTTCGCTCTGATGGTGTTTTTTTTTTTTTTTTTTTTTTTTTTTTTTTTTTTTTTTGCTGTGCAGAAGCTCTTTAGTTTAATTAGATCCCATTTGTCAATTTTGGCTTTTGTTGTCATTGCTTTTGGTGTTTTAGACATGAAGCCCTTGCCTATATCCTGAATGTTATTGCCTAGGTTTTCTTCCAGGGTTTTTATGCTTTTAGATCTAACATTTAAGTCTCTAATCCATCTTGAAATAATTTTTGTGTAAGGAGTAAGGAAGGGATCCAGTTTCAGCTTTCTGCTTATGGCTAGCCAGTTTTCCCAGCACCATTTATTAAATAGGGATTCCTTTCCCCATTGCTTGTTTTTGTCAGATTTGTCAAAGATCAGATGGTTGTAGATGTGTGGTATTATTTCTGAGGGCTCTGTTCTGTTCCGTTGGTCTGTATCTCTGTTTTGGTAACAGTAACATGCTATTTTGATTACTGTAGCCTTGTAGTATAGTCTGAAGTCAGGTAGCATGATGCCTCCAGCTTTGTTCTTTTGACTTAAGATTATCTTGGCAACACAGGCTCTTTTTTGGTTCCATATGAACTGTAAAGTAGTTTCTTCCACTTCCGTGAAGAAAGTCCTTGGTAGCTTGATGGGGATGGCATTGAATCTATAAATTACCCTGGGCAGTATGGCCTTTTTCATGATATTGATTCTTTCTATCCACGAGCATGGAATGTTCTTCCATTTGTTTGTGTCCTCTTTTATTTCATTGAGCAGTGGTTTGTTGTTCTCCTTGAAGAGGTCCTTTACTTCCCTTGTAAGTTGGATTCCTAGGTATTTTATTCTCTTTGAAGCTATTGTGAATGGGAGTCCATTCATGATTTGGCTCTCTGTTTGTCTGTTACTGGTGTATGAGAATGCTTGTGATTTTTGCACACTGATTTTGTATCCTGAGACTTTGCTCAAGTTTCTTATCAGCTTAAGGAGATTTGGGGCTGAGACGATGGGGTTTTCTAAATATACAATCATGTCATCTGCAAACTGGGACAATTTGACTTCTTCTTTTCCTAACTAAATACCCTTTATTTCTCTCTCTTGCCTGATTGCCCTAGCAAGAATTTCTTACCAAAACAAACAAACAAAAAAAAATAGGTAAAATGGATGAATTTGTAGAAACATATAACAGTAAATTAACTAAAGAAGAAATATTATATTTAAATAAACCAGTAATCTTTTATAAATATGAATTAATACTTACAATATTTCCTACCCAAGAAATGCAAAAATCCAGCCATTTTTAATAGGGAAGTCTACCAAATATTCAGGAAAAAAATTTCAAACCTACACAAATTATTTCAGAGTGTCGAAATTTAGATCCCTTTCGGACTTACTACATGAGGTTAACATATTCCTGATAATAAAACCTGACAAGAGCTAATTCTGAAAGGAATTTTTCAGGTGAATCACAATATGACTATAAATGTAAAAGTTCTTTAAAAATAAAGTACTAGGAAACTGAAAATTAGAAGTTTAAAAAATACATCAAGGGATACAAGATTGACTCAATATATGAAAGTCAATCAATATAATTCAGTAAGTTGAAATGTCAATGAAAAAATATAAGAACTTGTTACATATTCAATATAATTTTCAGGGTTTATTTTACTACATAGTATGTATAATACTTCTCTATAGTAAAAATCAGCTATTACAATATGATGCCACTTTGCAAAAGTATGTTTATTGAAAAGTAATATGGTCTGGGAACGGAAGCCAAAATTCTAATTCTAGGATTTGGTCTATAGGACTTTTCTAAGTCTGTCACAAGGTGGCCCCAAATCCATATTCTTCATGGCTCTGCATTTGTGGAAAATGAATCAAACAGCAAAAAGAAGGTAATACAGCAAAAATCCAAGGTAATAATAATCCAGTGTGTACATAGCCCCCTTAATAATCAATTGTCCACTTGGCTAAAAGAAGAGAGAAGAGCAATCTTACTATATTTGAAATGAACAAGGAAGCTGATAAATGCATCAAGGCATTTTTCTTCAAAATTAGTCTCAACAAAAGTAATAAACAAATAATCCTTTTGACATTCAGTGTTTCAGTGAACACACCGCCTAGTAATATGCAGACTTGGCTGATAAAAGTATGCAATCTTTACCTTTTCTCTCTTTTATATTAACAATTATTTAGTTTTTGAACTTGCCTGAGTACTTGTAAAACAGTTTCAGAACTCTGTCTTCTTTTTTCTGTTCTACTTGCCATACAAAGAAAAACTATAGATTATAAATCATGTAAGATCCTGTCAGGAAAGCCTCAGATTAAAAGTCTTTTACAAAATCATGACTGATTAATTCATTTCTTCTTCCTTCTTCTTATCTCAGAATCCTTGAAGTCTTAAGATGGCACCACAAAAATTTCTTTTCAGACAGTGAGAAATTATTTCAAGGCTGGGTGATACAATGCTAGAAAAAATTCCTGGCTATTGACTGCAACTGAGAGACAATACTTGAATGAATAGTAAAACAATTAGTACAGAAGATTGGTATTTTAGTTTAACTTAATAGTGGTATAGCTTGGACAAGTCGCTTCAAGATAATAATATTTTATTCATGGGATTTTTTTGAGAATTAAGTGAGATAGCAGGTACAGTTTTGAATACTGTGCCTGGCACATGGAAGAAATTTAATACTACTTTTGGCCATTGTCAATGTTTTAATTCAGAATACAATGGAATAATGAAAATAATAACTTGTCAATGGAAAGAGCTAAACATATCCTTGCTTACATTCTCAACTGATCCTGAATTGGGCTTCAAATACCAGCTCTAAATGGAATAAAATGGAATAATAAAAATAATTCATTTAACTGTCAATGGAAAGAGCTAAACATATCCCTGCTTATATTCTCAACTGATTCTGAATTGGGCTTCAAATACCAGCTCTAAATGGTATCTTCCAAGTCTGTTTGTTTTTGTGAAGGGAAGTGTAATCAGAAGTGATAGACAGCCTGACTTATCTTGAAACAGCACAGCCTGGACTTTAGTAGTATGGTCTTAGTATACTTCAGCAGAAAATACAGAAAATTATAAGTTTTGAGTAAGTTCATATATTTTTAAAAGTAAATGAGAGAGGCTTGATTTCATTTTGCACTGTCTACTATGAATTTTATTTTTGTCTCAGGGAAAGGGAGAAGAAATGATAAAATTGTTGAACTTAGTAATCTTCAAAAAAGTCTCTCCTGCTTCTGCCTGGTAAATAAGAAGGTAAAATTAGACAATCTAATTGTAGTGTAGATAAATCACAGTTCATAATCAATTCTGACTCATTATGCTCCGAATTTCCAGCACATTATTTAACACAAATTATTAAGATTCTATTGCCTATTCATTTATGGCAAGGATTTTTACAACTAGCCATTAAGACCAAGCCCTTAGACAACATTTGTAACACTACATGTAGAGTGCAGGTCTCCACGCATTTTAAAGAAAGCTGTTTAATGCTTATTTTCCAAGATAAATGTGTTATTAAGACATGGAAACATTCATCAAGAATGTTGTTTATAACTGAAACATTTCAAGGTGGATCCAAATGCAATATTTATACCTGACTTTTTGAAACTTGCCAAAAGCTACATTATACTTTTAAAGACTAAAGATTGAAAAAAGAGTGGCAAAAGTGGTTAGTTATATACGTACATACACACATACATACCATGCATATCAATATACACATACACCAGGTACTCTGCTAAATAATTTTTGTATCTTATTGCATCTAAGTTTAACATTGATTTTATAGTACAAGTACTATTATCCCTATTATATTAGATGAGGAAATCAAGAGCTTGATATGCTAGATTAGTCATGCCTAAAATGTTTGCCAATATACTATTTGATTATGAAATAATTGATATATGCAAAAGAAACCTACAAAGATGTAAAGAATAAAGCTTAATGAAAGGCATAATAAAAACAAACACCCATGTACATCATGAACATTGGAACTAGATTTTTACCAGTATTATTGAATCTTATGCTTTTCCACTATTCTGTCCCTCTGCCTCCAACCAGAGTTAATTATAATCCTAAATTTTGATATATTTTTTGAGTAAGAAGTATAGCTATTTTCTAAAACCATTCTAATGATTAATTTATTTGTGGTACTTATTTAGCTTTAATAAAACTACATAGATGTTTTGGCAGTCATAAATTTAATACAAATACTGTTAACATAATTCCTGGATTTTATACTTTCTCTTAGAATTCAGCAGCTGGTGTGGTGGTTTTAATTTAGTAGTTAATCATGATTTTATAACATTCATTTACTTAGTACTGAATCATAAAAAAAAATTGACTTTGGCATTATTGAAATATTTTAGTTTTCCTAAAATTGACCAAAAGTTCAGATAAATATCAAAATATTTTAGTTTTCCTAAAATTTTCCAAAAGCTTGGATTGAACAAGAGTAACATCAAATATTTTTTTCTTAAATTTTTACCACTGTATTATGTTGTCAATAGGAATGTTGAAAACTAGTAAACCCAGAAAATGTTTCTGCTATTTATATCTCAGAACCAGCAGATTGTAGAAATCTCTTTCAACTTTTACTTTAGTTATTCTTGCAATATTCCTGCTATTTTCAGGCACTGGTATATTATATCATTCAATATTTTCCATCTGAATTGTTGATAGAATTGAAAAGATGGCCCTTATCAATCCCTGATCAAACATTTATTGAACGTCTACTAAGTGCTAGAAACTACTCAAATTTGGACCTTCGTATGTGAAAAGGCAAAATCCAGGAAGTCAGGACACAAAATTAAAAAGACATACATGAATCTGCCCATTTTAAAATTAATTTAATAAAGCATTTACAAAAACAAATGGAATTCAGGACATAATGAAGTCTTAAAGGAGTTTTTATAGGCATTGTGATTGTCTGGGATTCTGGATCATGATTTTTTATATCAGGAAGTTACTGCATTGAGCAGGTGTCAGTAGAGTAGTGAATGCTGGGCACTGCATGTAACTCTTTCCCATGTCATCCCTTATAGCCAAGTATGTCCATGTGCTGATTTACACAAGTACACAGTCCTTTGATGAAGGCTTGAGAGCAACTGAAGAGAAAATATGAGGTGAGCCTGTAATAGCTTTTTATTCCAGAAGGTAAGGAAGTGCTCAGAAACTCAGAAACAGGAGTCAGGTTGAAGGAATGCTTCTCTTGGGGAAGGGGAGATGTGAGTGAAGAGGTTAGGAGACTGAGGAAGTTAGCTGAGTAGATATCTGGTGGAAGGGGATTCCAGGCAGAATAAACAGTCATAAAATAGAAGCACAGCTGCTGTGGGTTTAAGGAACAGCAAGGAGCCCAGGGTGGCTGGGGTGAGTGAGCAAGGGGAACAACACTATTGAAAATGCTATCAGGGATGGAATAGGTAGCCACGGGAGGTAAGGCCATGTGACTCATCTCTAAGGATTTGGATGTTAACTCAGAGTGATAGGAGAACCAATAGGGGATTTTGAGCAGAGCAGAATCATAGTTTGACTTATATTTTGGAAAGATTGCCCTGGCAGGTGTGTTAAGAATAGGCATAGATGAGCTTAAAGATACCAGTTAGGAGCCTTTTGCAGTGATTCAGGTGACTGAAGACGGTGGCTCAACCCAGGTGGGTAGCAGTGAAAGTGGTTATGAAGGTAGAACCAACAAGATTTTTTGTTGGATTGGATGTAGAGTGTGGGAGAAATGGAAGAGTTGAGGATGACTTTTAAGCTGGCCTATAATAATATTGTAGGCAACAGATACATGGATAGAGAAAACAGAGCTGGAGTGGTCAGGTTGGATCTAAAAGACATTGAGAAATGAAATTTATTAGAATTGGAGATAAAATTTTATCTTAAATTTAAATTCAGGTGTTTACCAGTTTAGGAAACACCTTATACTACATTCTACCTTTATTTTTAAAGCCTCTCAAAATCACCTCTTACAAATAACCTTGAAGTAGTTGTCTCATTTCTCTTACTCTGAATCGTCAATTTCCTCTGTGCATTTATTAATGTCTTACATAGTACTTATAAAAGATAACTATTCGAGGATGTAAATCCTAGTGTTTTAAATAGTTTGTTAGTAAGTATGAAAGAGAAGGAAAATGAGCTCAAGAACTCCTTTGTGTGTGTGTGTGAGTGAATGTATGTTTACTAATATATAGTTTTTTCTTTTCTAGTTCCTTTCAATTGACCTCTTTTTCTCTTTTTCCAGTTGTGACCCAGATTTCACTGGAAAAATTGGGATAAATTGATAGGGGTGTTCTCTTATCTTCATGCTAACCTGGACATACTTTTGTAAGAGTTCATCAGGAAAAACTGCAGAGTCAACAACTGTCAAACAGTTTTTCTTTTTGTCAGTTTTCACCTTCATTCCCAAGCTATTTTGCCTCCTCCTCATTCTTTTATCTCTTGAACCTAGAGCTTTGTCACTTCTCTCTGGAAGACCAGAGACTGTCATGCAGATCCACCTCATCTTCAAAATAAAAATTATTCCTCACGCCCCATGCCCAATCCCCTTCCATATCAGTGCTGAAGACAAAATAAGTAATTAATCTGTTTATAACACTTGACCCTAAGATGCTAATGAATGAGCTAAAGATTTATCAAATAAATTTAAAGAGAACTTGTAGAACAAAATGCTATCTCTAATAGAAAAGTAAGTGGAGTTTTATTATTATTACAGACTACCTCTTAACAACACCCAGACAACACACATACACAAACCCAGAAAACACACACACAGGCGTGCATGCACACACACACACACACTCCCATGTATCCCTATAGAATCGTTTGCTCCCGTACCACCCCTTCCTTCTCTCCCAGACTCTTTTCATACACAGCTTTAGTGCAGTAGAGGTTTATGCTTATGTTCTAACAGGGTACCAATAAATGCCATTCCTCATTTTCTTGGAGTGTCCTGTGGATGCACACATTGTTTTATGGGAAGGAATGTACCCTTGTAAAACTAGGGGGCAACATAGTATTGATTGGCCAGAATGAGACTCAGAAAGCCATATAAAGGGCTAATAATGTATTCAGTGTCTTAAGAAATGATTTTGTTTCCCCCACTTAGAAATAGTTTTATTTTCCTGTATCAGAATGCAATTATTAGATCACACTATAAAAGATCATTCTCTCTTCTCTTGTAATTAACACATTTTTCCAAACACAACAAAATACAACAACTAATAGAAGTACTTTAAATCAGTGGTCCCCAACCTTTTTATGGCACCAGGGACCGGTTTTGTGGAAGACAATTTTTCCAAGGATGGTGAGGGTGGGGGAATAGTTTCGGGAATGGAACTGCCCCACCTCAGATCATTAGGCATTAGTTAAATTCTCACAAGGAGCTCGCAACCTAGAAACCTCGTATGCAGTTCACAATAGGGTTCATGCACTAGGAGAATCTAATTTCATCAGAAATGGAGCTCAGGCAGTAATGCTGGCTTGCCTGCTGCTCGCCTCCTGCTGTGTGGCCCTAACAGGGGACAGACTGATGGCCCGGGATTGGCCACCCCTGCTTAGATTATAAACACAAGAAAATTTAATGGAAATAGGTCCATTTCTGCTTAAGTGTCAAAGAGTCTCCCAGTGTTGTTAACACTGTCTCTAATCCAGGATACAGAAAACTGCTGGGTGGCTCCATTACAGATGGAGAAATTGCCTAGAGAGGGTAAGAGGTTTCTCAACATAATGCTCAGAATCATAGAAAGGAATGAAAGGCCTCTGACTCACTGTCTGGTGTTTTCCAAAGGCAGACCACATTTAAATGTTTAAATTCAGAGCCAAGTACCTCCAAATACAACTAACCACAGAGACTATGAGGGAATCGGGTCACTTGGGAAAAAGTACAAGAAGTGTAACCTCTTGAGCAAGTGTTAAACATATCCCAAAATTATGGTGGTGTCTTAACTTTATTTACTGCAACATTAAACTAAGAAAAGTGACAGGCAGAACATTGGGGATGGCACCATTATCATACTCAGACTAAACTAAATAAGCGCTTTGGGCTAACTGGCTACTTCTGAAATGAGAAGGCAACACGGGACCACAGAAATGAAAACCAAAGAACTTTAAAATAGCCAATTGCAAAATAGAAAAATCAATGTTTTTATAATCTATAGAACACCCAGAAAAAATGTGTTTTTATAAGCAGCAGATTTTTTATTTTTATTTTTATTCTTTTAGAATTGCCATAATTTTTACTCTCCTAAAATCAGAACCTCAAACGAGGTCTGGGTCCTCGTAGTTGATTTGTGAGGGTATGCAAGACACAAAAGTGAGGGGTAGGAGGGGTGAAACTTGGAGGAGTGGAAAACCAGTATAAATGTATGTCTCATTGAGTTGCTGCTATGAGCAACAGGGCCTCCATTCCTCTGGCATTTGTAGGGAGCACATAGAATGATGTCTGGAATTGTTTGCGTTGAAGGCCTGGAGTCTGGCGCATGTAACCATCAGTTCTTCTTGCCCAGTGGTTCAGGATTGCTCCCAGGGGCATAAACTCTCCTCCTCTGCTCGTGACTCTTTTTCCATACTAGTCAAGCAGACTAGTACTGTAATAAAGCAATGAGAAAGGAGAAAAGCACAGAGAGAATTTAAGGCTATGTTACCTGTAGCTCTCAACTTAAGCTGTTTTGTTCTTCCTTTAGGCAGCTGGTATCATGGGGGAAAGTTTTTAAACAAGATCTCGACAATGGGACTGAGATTTACTTGTACCTCAAAGAAACATCTAGCTATTTTGAAAGGTTATTTGGAGTTTTTGCTCTTTGTTTTATCATAGCATTTAGAAGATTTTTCACTTTGAATAAGACAAAGCTCATTAAGCTACATCTCTCTGAATTTTGTTGAATTTAAAATTTTCTACCGCTGATAGCCAGATCCAAACTGTTGAATATTGGGGTAGTTATGTAAGTCACTACGGTTGCTCAGCAGTGAGAACTTCAAAGTGATTGTGCATGTCTCATTATCAAGTGAGAAATAGTGGCTACACTTGGAATGCAATCAGGAGGGTTAATATGGACTTCAACAGTAGCAGTAATATTTTAGTTCTTAAGGTGGATGATAAATATGCGGCCATTTATCAGATTAATTTTATACCATTTTAAGTTTCTGAAAATTTTATAATAATTTTAAACTACTTGGTTAAATAAGAAAGGATTATATACTCTTCTATAATGATTTACCTGTCAATGCTAAGGATGTCTTATTAGTTCTACACCCACTTAGAAATGATAATTAGTAAAATAATATGATAGTTCTTGCAGGGTTTTCATGCAAGCTAGTATTCATTTACTTAGCAGGAAGGAATTATTACATGCCAGGAAGAAGTAGTGCTATTATGGAAGGATAATTTTTTAATATACCTTTTCTCTCTTTTCATATGTTGTTTCCTTTGCTCTGAGACCTGAAGTAATAGAATAAACCCACAGGGCATTGCAAGGATGTCAAGCTTAGACAAAAGATTTGAAAACAGTGAGGTTTGAATAGGGGGCTTCTAGAATAGTTCTCAGCTGTGGTGATTTTGCCTCCAAAGAGGCATTTGGTAAAATCCAGGGACATTTTTCATTACCATAATTTAGGGAAAGGGGATGCTACCGAACCTATTGGGTAGAGGCCAGGGATACTGACAGATATTTTACTATAAATAGAAGAGGCCTTCACAACAAAGAAGTATGTGGTTCAAAATATCTATAGTTCTGAGGTTGAGAAACACAGTTACAAGAAAGTTTTTGCTGGACTGGGGGTGGTGTGGATTGAAAGAGAGGATTGTGACATAATAGATATTGTTAGATTGAGGGAGAGAGACTTCCTGAAGAGAGTTGAGGAAGTAATGAAACTTGAGCTAGACTTGTGGATCTGATAAAAGCAGTTTCCTGAGAAGTCTGGGCAGAGAAGGCTTCAGATGGCCTCTCTGAACATTTCTATGCCCCAGCAATACCATGGAACAAATATAATAATATACATCCTTTTATCCTGTTGCAACAGTTGTGGAGAGGGTCAATGTACCTAAGGAATTCAGACATTTAGGAAATGTGTACATGTTTGTGGATGCCAAGTAGACAAATAAAGACAGTGTTGGCCAGGGGCTTACCTACACAATCTCATTTTTGTATGAATTAAAAACAATGCTTAGAAAAAGCGAGAGCCAAATCTCAAGTAAGATTGTATACGTACCACCCTGGTAGAATAGGGTTTAGCATAGGAAATGTTCTGAGTTACATAAAAATAAAAAGAGGTATATTTTGTACATACCTGAGCCTATGGGCTGAAATTTAAACCACTTCATGATAAATTATGTTACTGAATTGATATTTTAGTTGAAAATTAAACCAAAGCTAATAAACGATGTGCATTAATTCAAACATTACCTGTATCTTTTAAGATGCTCCACAGACCCCAGTTCTTACCATTCTCTGCTTGTGTATAGGCATGTTCACATTTCAGATAACAAGTAAAGAGAGGGAGGTTTTCCCAACTACCAGTAGGTGTGTTTTAACATGGAGTCCTTCTATGAGGAAATTCTATTTTCCTTCACTCCAGGATTACCTGATTTCATCTACCATGATGCCAATGAATACTGTCTTTATATAATCCATGTTGACCTGCCTGAAATCCAGACGTGTTGGTCTGTTTATCTCCAGACTATGGTTGAGATTATGTTTTGAAAAATCCCAGGAAGCCATAGATCACCCTGTTTTTAGGAAGCTCAAATTTGTTCCTCAAGTTCTTGATGAATATTTTGCCAAAATAAATTTTTGGAGAACATATAACCTATTTCCAAACTTCTGTCTGGCTAAGACCCTACATGATCTCTCCTCACCCCCTACAGAATACATGTAGGCTCCTCCCTCCAAAAGTAGGTCATTAATCTATCTTTGTCTTACCTTTCAGTAGTATTTTATTTTGCCTTCTTATTTATTAGTAGATTGACATGTATCTTTAGATTGCCAGGAAATTCGTATTCATATTTAAATGAACATTGTCTTTAATTATGTAATTATATCCTTACCGGTCAACTTGAATCACCTCCAGCCATCACCTATACGTCGTAATTGTACAAACACACACAAAATGCAGTGTGTAGCCTATCTTGATTACACTTTGACATATTTTACTATTGTCTTGGTCAAGAAATATTGTCTAAATTCCTCTCTCTCTGAGCATTCAATTAGAATGTGAAATGGATGCTCTACAATGAATAATATTCCTACCAAAATAGCTTCTTTTGATATTTCCAGGAGACTGATGCATTAACTGTGGAACATTCTAACATGAAATGTACAAAATGTTTTATAGATTCTCATTGTCCCTGCGATCAATTTTTCTATTATACTATAGAAATCAATATTTAACTAACATTTATTTCACAGTTACATGAGACCCTTAAAAGAGTCCTGCAAAGAGATATAAATGTTGATAGTTCTTGCAAATAGCCATAAAATCACTGCTTATAAAAGGTTGCATACTTATTGCAAATGAGATGCTTATTGACAAACATTATCATAGGTAGTTGCATCTTTAAATTAAAGTCGTCTTATGTTACTGTAGAGTAAGAGTCTAAATTATGGACTTTTCTATCTATTTTATGCTTCTGTTGCTACATTAAAACATGTTCTTGAATAACCACAGCATTTCCATAAACCAATAAAAAGATGATTCAAAAGGTTAAATACCCTAGGTCACAAACTACTTACATATGAATGTTTTAAAGTTATGTCAAAGTGCTATTTTTAAAAATATTAATATAATTGGCAAATAAATATATCAGGCAAAATTGTTTGGTCCCTGACTCTTCTCTGAAATGTCTCAAAACAACTCACTGAGTTCAAGAAATGTTGTTTAAAAGCAGATTTTAAACTAGTTCAAACAGATGTATTATAATGACTTTAAGCATTCTTTGGCATTTGCTTTCTTTGATTCTCTAACGCAGAAAATAATTTAATACAGGGACTTTTTGCTAGCTGTATTTTATTCCATTGCTCACAGTTGTTTTATAGAGTGTAAATCCTAATGTGTCTGACTCCAGCCATGTTTGTAGCCACTTAACCATCTGCAGACTGGCCAGTCCCTGATTATTTTCACTGCCTAATGGTTGGTTCAAAGTTTTATACATTTGATTTGATAATTACATGGACACAGGCTTTGACCAAAACCAGATGAAAGCAGTGGACTGTGTTGTTGATTCAGGGGGTACATGGAAACAGCAGAAAGTGATGAGACACTAAATTAACATCAGATGTCCAAAAGTTACAACGTAATTCATCACACTCAGTATAAAACCTGTATGGTGGCCGGGCGCGGTGGCTCAAGCCTGTAATCCCAGCACTTTGGGAGGCCGAGACGGGCGGATCACGAGGTCAGGAGATCGAGACCATCCTGGCTAACACAGTGAAACCCCGTCTCTACTAAAAAATACAAAAAACTAGCCGGGCGAGGTGGCAGGCGCCTGTAGTCCCAGCTACTCGGGAGGCTGAGGCAGGAGAATGGCATGAACCCGGCAGGCGGAGCTTGCAGTGAGCTGAGATCCGGCCACAGTACTCCAGCCCGGGCGACAGAGCAAGACTCCGCCTCAAAAAAAAAAAAAAAACAAACCTGTATGGTTACTCAATGTACAAAGATTGAATGATTTTGATAATTACTGTAACATTTTGATCTACAAGTATGAAAATATGTATTACAAATGAAGGAAATATAAATAAGCCATTTGTAGGTAGCCACTGAAATTTAAGTGAAACGAATTTCTGTATTTAATGCAGTACTGATTTCCACATCCACGAGGCAGATAGGTTCTCTTTAGAATGTTTTTATTGTACATTTTCTTTTTTAAAAAATTTAATTGACACATAATAATTATAAATATTTACAGGGTACAGCGTGATGTTTCATTACATGTATAATGTGCAATATTAAAATTTGGATAATTAGCATATCCGTCACCTTAGATATTTATCATGTCTTTGTGGCAAGAGCATTCAAAGCCCTCCTGTTTTAGCTATTTTGTAACATACAATATATTATGGTTAACTATAGTTGTTTTGTTCATTTTCTATAATCCAAGCAAACTCGGAAATATGCAGATATGGTTTTTTGTCATTGAAGAGTTCACACTCTAAAACAGTGAAGAACATTTTATAATATGTATACATAAATAAAGTTACAAGGAGCTCCAAAGTTACTCCAAGCAAAAATTCCCTTATATTCTCCTCCTTGTCTATAAAACAGAGGAAATAACCTTTACCTAACTTTTAAGGCTATTGTGAGGATTAGCTGCATTATTACACATGAAGTGTCAAAAATAGTACTTGACACATGCTCACTGTTGGCAGTTATAACAAAGAGAACCTCCACCATTCCCTCTGTTCCCTACTTGTTAGACAGGAGAAGCTACCATTTAATGGATGCCTACTGTATGCCACACCTTTTACGCCAAGTTAAGATTTCATTTTTCCCTTCCACTAACTCTTAGAAATAAGTCCCATTGATCTTGACTTATACATGAGAAACTTAATGTTCAGAAATTTGATAATTTGCCCAATTTTAGCTCTAGTAAATCCAGAGCTAACATTCAGACTATCTTTTCTGTTAACCATACAGCCCTATGGATAGAGAGCACTATAGACACATTGGGATTAAATTGCTTAGCTCTCCAGATGTATTCCCTGGGGGAACTGGCTATTTCAATCCACTCTTTACTCCCTTTTGGAGCAAAGGAAGACACTGAGACAAAGACATGCTGCAACATGTAGGGCATTGGAAACATAGAGTCAATTCAGTGCACTTTTTAAACATTTTCTCCTTTTATTTCCACTGGCTTGTATAGAAGAGAAGATTGTGGTCCTCAGCAAAAGGATAAAAAGTATTTAAGCATTACATATTGTGAATTCAATATTTTTCAGAAGAATCTGTATTTCTAAGCATATTATGTCACACTTATAAAACATTATTAATAAGCTCAATTCATTTCAGAGTACTAAGCAATCAAGAGAGAACTGGTTCAGTACAATCCATAAGAAACAGGTATGAATATAGCCACAGTGAAGAGGCATGCTTTGCTTGGGCAAGGACTACACTTATTTCCTTGAACAATGTGCCTTTCATCTGATTTCCCTCATATCTTTCTCAAAGCAAACCAAGTGTGATTAAATTAGATTTTTAACAATACTCAACTCTCTTATTGAATAGGTAGGTGTATCTGTTTTCATTGTTTTAGAAGTTAAATATTTAGATAATAAATTATTATAAATAGTGACTAAAATAATTATTATATGATTATTTTTTATAAAAATACTGAATGCCTAAAATTTATCAAATGGTTAATTATATGCCAGCACTGTTCTAAACATTTTACATTATTTCATTTAACCTTTAGAGTAGTTGTATGAGATAGATATTATTACTATTCCATTTTCATACATGAGGAAACTGAAGTCAAAAAATATAAGCAAAATGTCCAAGATCACAAAGATAGTAAAATATTCAACATTTTTAAAAGTTACTGAAAATGAGAAACCAGATAGTCAAATACAGATCTTAAGCTTTTAAGCATTATGCTATACTGCTACTATGCTCCTTAGAGAATTTGGAAAATAATTGAGAAAATAAACATCCTCCATAATTGCATTGCTAAGATAAAATCATTGTCTATATTTTTTAAGCTCTGTGCACATATAGAATATTATGTCACCATAAAGTTTTCATGTTTTTAACTTGCTATATCATGTATGATTTAAAATATTTAAAATTGTTTTGTTATGACTTTTTTTCTATGGTACTTTATCATTTATTTAGCTTTGCCCTGGTTTTTAAGAATTGAAGTTGCTCTCATTTGTTATCACAAAAATGCTACACTGACATCTTTGTGTTCAAAGCCTTTTATGCAATTATTCAAGATTATCTGTTAGGATGCATTTATAGAACTATAATTCCTATGCTATGAATATGATTTTATTTTAAAGCTTCAGCTTTTTTAGAATAAAAATTTATTTAGAATGTCCCATGGGACTTTATGTCTATTCTTTCTTCTTGTTGACACCTTATTTCCGCTTTTTTAGTTACTTTTACTCCCAAAAGGATCCCACATTCCTAATCCTTTAAAGGACTATTTAATTTCCAAACAGAGGCCAGCTGGAATTGGTTTAACAAGCCAATGTAGTGCTTCCAATTTCTGCACTGTGTTTTCTCCTAAGTCAACCATTTTATTCCTTAAGGGCAGGATTTGGATTCTTTAGTGCTTTCTGTATGCAGTTTAGACTGAGCTGCCACTTACCTTAGCCAGAAAGTCTGGCCTTTTGTGCATTTTTTCTGGCCTGCCTGTCTCTTCGAGGTTCTTGCATTTTCTCTGCCACATAATATTATTCAAATCTGGCTTCCACCTCCTGATTCATTCTAGATCTTTTGGTTTTGCTTGTTTGTTCATTTATTTTGGCTTCTCCGCTCACTGAAAAGCTTTTTTTAATTATTTTTTATTTTTTCTCCTGGCCCAAACAGACCCTGCATTTGAGTTCTTCCACATCACTTGACTCCCCAGTCCTTGCCTTCTTCTTGGCTCTGGGCTCTGACTCTGAGGCCAGGCTTTTACTTGGAATCATTATGTAACACTTTACACCTAGACACAAGAGAGAGGGAACATCCTGCAACCTACAATATGTCTCAAAGACACGACCTAAGAAGAATCTAAAATCCTAGGGATAAATGAGATTGTGATTCTTCTCAGCCCTACTGTAACTCAACACTTACTTTGCTCATTGTGAAGATATAAACTCTACTATTCAACTGCTCACTTTGTGCTAAATTCACATTGCAAAGAAAGATAGTACAACACAAAGATATTAATAGAAGGTTAATAGCTGGCAAATAAATCTTACTTTTTAAACAAAGACTAGGAAGAACTCAGTGAGTTGCAAAGAAGATGGCTATAGGAGCATGCAGAAACCCACTAAATACCAACTATATTGTTCATGACAGCTGCCCATCTAGGTGAGACAGTGGTTTAGTCAGATGCAAATGCAGAATGCTAAGACATTGGGGCCTTTTGGAAATATGAATCGGGGGAATAAAATCTTGTATATCAAGCTCAGGACTAGAAGACAAAAAAAAAAAAACAGAAAACCTGGGATCTAATGCTAATCTTGACAATGACTTTATGAATTTGGACAAGTTACTTTTTCGTTTCTCAACATCAAGTGCTAACTATGAGAAAAGTATACAAATTACAAAGCAATCTATCCAGGTTGAGTTCTTCATCTGGAGAAGAGGGGAAAATAGAAGTAAGTCACTGTTCAGCTTGCAGCCCATGTCATTTTTTAAGAGAGTGTGTGTGCTTTAATATTTATATTTACAAGGTTTTTTTTTTTGAAAAAATGCCAAAAGTTTTTATATTCTGTCATATAACAGCTGAAAACATTCTAAAATGTTGGCCAACTGGTAAAAATGTTTGCTGAGATCAAAGTCTTGTGAAATATTAATTGGTGACATTGCATCTCCCAGATTATTCACTTCCCACAAAAAGGAAAATGCAAACTCATTCTGTCAACCACATGTTGACAGATTTTTGGAACCATTGGAAAGGGAATACAGAGTTTTTGCAAAACACTTAAAAAACTTATCTCTAATCATTAGTGAAATTTCTTTGCAAAGAAAGAAACCTGGCTGGGGCACAAGTGGTTTAGGCAACACCATGGAAATGTGATTAGAGTCTAGGGCCATACCACCCCTAATGTGACTGATCTTGTTTGATCTAGGAAGCTGAGCAGGGTCGGGACTGGATAGTACTTGGATGAAAGAGGTGATGGGGTATTCTAAAGATAGCCAAGAGCTTGAAAGACTTAAGAATTCACTGAATCAAATGTGGTTTGATTGTCTATAACCAAAAACTTGACCTTTTATAAGAAAGACAGGAATGTAAAATGAAGTAAAGTAAGAAATATATATTTACTTTAAAGCTAAATATAATGTAGCAAAATATATTATAAGTACTATTTTGTAATGAAATACTGTGGCAGAAAGTTCTTTGGAAATTAACACATTATACAGCTTACCAAAGAAACATGTTATTATTGATAGAATCTTTTCACTTCTAGTCTAATTGTTATTCTAATGTGAAAGAGAAAAATAGATTTTAAAAGGTCTAATTAAATCAGCGCATGAAAAAACTACACTGGAAAAGAAACCCACACGTTTTTGCTTCACAAAGAAATAAGGTAATAAAAAACATCCCACTGCAGGTCTAGATTTTGCATTTTATAACACAGGTTTCCGACTTATAAGTGGGCTATATTCTAAAATTTTATCGCCAAGTTGGCATTTGGAATGATTTTCTCATAAAAATAATGTTCTAGATAATGAGATTACTTTATAAAATAAGACCTGTCCTCACACACACACACACATACACAGACATAAAACAATCAAACAAAAAAAACCACACTTTTTCTAATTCCAAATGTGAGGCAACATGGTAGTACAGGCTTTGGTGATAGAATATGGTAATAACCAAGCAGAAATGGTTAGGGGCTAAATTCGTGGCCTTAAGAAATTTGCTTAATTTCTTTTAACTTCATTTTACTCATTTGAAAATGGAAATAATAATAATTCCCTCATAGGGTGGTTATGAACATTAGGGCAATGTAAGGAAAAGTTATTTTTATATTGCAACATGCTATATAAAAATGTTAGTTATTAGTGTGCTCTAGCACTCTGTGTTTCAGCTATTTTTGGATTAAATTGCCCTATGCAAACTAGGTGGGAAACTAAGTGTTATCTGTCAAGTCTCAATAGAGGAAGATACATTGTGTAGCAAGAAGGGACTGCAGTTGATCAAGAAGAATAATGTCCCCATCTGTGGTGTTGCCAGCCAGCCATCGGGCCAACAGAAATATTTCTTTACTACCTCCCCTCCCTTTCCCAGCTGTAGTAATTGCTGTTTCCCAGAAAGCAATATGTCTAGTCTCATGCCTCTCGTGGACCCATATATCATGTATACCATATTATCTTCCTTATTTTCATAATTACCTGGACTCTATTCTCTAGTTGTTTCATGCACGTTGTTAAAGAAAAAAATATATTTAGTGATACCTGTTAAAGCCCTGAATGGGCAATATTATTTAAGGCCATCACAAAGGTTTGGTCATCATGGAGACCATGGCAATGTGATTTTTCAGAGGGGAGAGAGATTGACCTCAACTTCAAATATAACAAGAACAAGTGAGAATTTATAGCCAAGGTGCAAGGTGGGGGTCAGTGGATGGAAAATTACTAAGAGGAAACATCAGGCATCAGGGGGATTCTGGCCTAGACTGACCTGACAGGATTCTTGCTGAAGACAGACCACAGTGATCAGACATTACCTGGGGTCTGGAAAAGGATGGGGTAATTCTTGTTAACCTGATTTAGCAGGCTTCTTTGCTAATACTAGATTTTACAAGGTTATTCACAGATGGGCTTAGGAGGTGGTAGAGGAGCTGACTAAAGTTTAGTCAAGCAAAGAATCTTTGTTGAGATGAGATTTGTTTCTTTCACTAATTCTAACATGGGTGGAGGTGAGAGTTGTTATTTTGCCTCTGCAGTCTCAGACAACCCAGTTCATCTCTAGCCACAAAATCCAAGCTTAACAAATGCTAAACAGTGAACGAGAGAGCACTTCCTTTAACTTAGGTAAAGAGAATGCTCTTATAGACAGAGGGTGAAACTGAGCTTTTCTTTTCCAGGGTTATTATTTGGATTAGAGTCAGAAGGCAAGGCAGTAAGATTCAAACCACATTGAGAAGACGTAAGGGCTAGATAAAAGATCTATGAGCAATAGCCAAGCCTGAAGATACTTAAGAAGCAAGTCACTTGATAAAAGTTGTGAATAGGATAAGTTTCTCCAGAAACACAAAAGTTTCATGTATCAGAAGTTGAGGAAAATAGAATTTTAAAAACTTGGGAAAAGACAATAAATTTAGTAGAAAAATTATTTTAAAGGAAGTAATTTTAGGTTAATTCTACACTGAATAAATCTAAGAAATGAGATCAGTCAAGCAGACTCATCTTACTTGCCTGACTCATCTTACTTGTCATCTGTACCATCTGTAATAGACAATTGCCTCGACTCTCCTTATTTTAAAGTGCGCTGACCAGTTAAAAACTTAAATCACAATTGTAATAGCTAATATCTTCAAATACTTAATATGTCCTGAGATTCTATTTCATCTGCTTTGTATAGGTTATGATAATATTTAACCATTGCATTAGTGTAATGATTTGGGAACTATCAAGGAAAGGAAAAGGTCGCTCAGAATTTTTTTTTTTTTTTTAGATAGAGTCTGGCTCTGTCACCCAGGGGCTAGAGTGCAGTGATGCAATCTCAACTCACTGCAACCTCCAACTCCCAGGTTCCAACGATTATCCTGTCTTAGCCTCCCAAGTGGCTGGGAGTACAGGCACCCGCCATCATGCATGGCTAATTTTTGTATTTTTTGTATTTTTTAGTGGAGATGGGGTTTCACCATGTTGGCCAGGCTGATCTTGAAATCCTGACCTCAGGTGATCCACCTGCCTCGGCCTCCCAAAGTGCTGGGATTATAGGCATGAGCCACTGCGCCCAGCTGGAAATTTTAAATGACTTACCCAAGGCTATAACAGCTCACAAATGGTGGAGCTAGGGTTTGAACTCAGCAATCACTATTCCTAAACCAGCTTTCTTAACCACTATGTCATCAAGATTCCCATATATGAAGAAAGCTTGTTCACTTAGGTGGTCAAATTCTGTGTGTTTTGATGTGAAAAAAGAAAATTCCTCTCTCCACATTAATGCATATCCTGTCCCCTGCCAAGCCTACTATAATCATCCCTTGTATTTTCAACTCCCACTGCCTCTCTGTTGGATGGTCCTTCTCTCCTTAATTTTTCATGTTCTATCCAGCTGGAAACGTTACCCAATGGCTCACATGCTCATCAGCGGTCTGTGGCTAATTTTGGTTAGCTGTTAGTGGGGCTCAAAGAGCAAGAGATTTGGCAAGTGAAGGGGTTGGGTTAGTTTGGTTTTGTCCTTCTTGGCCTGAACCCACAACTCATGATTCAAAACAGTGCTTCTCTGTTTTGTAACTTTTTAATCTTTCAGAGCAGATGTGAGAGAGAGTTAGAGAAAAAAAAGGGAGGTGGGCATTCAACTTCTACTATGTGTTTACTGTGTGCCAGTCTAGGTACTTTATGCAAATCATTTCACGTACTCTTCACAACAACCTTTTAAGGTGGGAAGCATTGTAATTGTCTCAAGAGGAAACAAGTGCTCCTAAATTTTAGGAAAAAAATGCCCAAATTTACACTGCTTTAAAGTGACAGAATAAAAATTTATTTCAGTTTTACCTGATTATAATGCCTGTGTTTTTTGTACTACATCAATTCTATGATAAGGGACAAAACTAATTCAGAGATAAAAAATTATAGAATTTCAAGCTTTTAGAATAAATCTTTTTTGATAATGAAAATTATCATCTTGTGACTGATCGGTAGATGCTAGGCTCTTTGCTGAACACTTTGCTTGTATTATGTAATTTAATTCCTCACAACTCTATAAAATAGGCACTGTTATTATTTCTAATTTACAGAGAAGAAAAAAAGGTTAGAACAATTAAGAAACAATTTATCTGCTATCGGACACCAGGTAATCTGTTTCCAGGTCCCTTGTTCCTGTGTCTACACTGCCCTTTTTAGCCTAGCTCAAACTAGATGTTTCTGCTTTCTTAATTTGTTTCCATTTCTCTCCAAGGTTTGTGTGTGTGTGTGTGTGTGTGTGTGTGTGTGTGTACGTTTATATATCCCTATTAAATGTCAAGCATTATTTTAAACTCTTGACATGAATTACTTAATTTAATGCTCACAACAGTTCTATAAAGTAGCTATCATTATCATTCTTATTTAATGATGAGGAAGTTAAGGCACAGGGTGGGTAAATCAATTGCTCAACATCACACAGGCATCAGGGGCAGGATTTACTCTGGAAACCATGCATCTATGCTTACAAGTTCAGATGCCCCTTAACTGTGTATGCTGCCTCCAGGGCTCTCTTTCTGAAACTCAGATCCAGTCACATCTATCCCCTCTTAAGGATCTGCACTAGTTTCCCATTATTTATTAAATAAATTCAAATATATGTTGCTTGACATTTGAGGCTCTTCACCATTTGTCTCTCTTTTAACATTTTATTTTCATTTCTCTTTCTATTGCTTAGCTACTTCACCCACTCTTGACTATTTGCCACCCCTAAACTAGCCAGTCACACTGAGCTATTTATGACTTTTCTCATAGACTGTGTACTAGTTCATGCTCATGCTGCTAATAAAGACATAACTGACACTGGATAATTTATAAAGGAAAGAGGTTTAATGAACTTACAGTACCACATGACTGTGGAGGCCTCACAATCATGGCAGAAGGCGGAGGAAGAGTGAGGCACATTTTACATGGCAGCAGGCAAGAGAGTGTATGCAAGGGAACTCCCATTTATAACATCATCAGGTCTCATGAGACTTATTCACTATCATAAGAACAGCACAGGAAAGATCCACCCCCATGATTCAATTACCTCTCATTGGGTCCCTCCCACAACACATAGGAATTATGGGAGCTACAATTCAAGATGAGATTTGGGTGGGGACACAGCCAAACCCTACCAGACTGGAAGGCTCTTGTTTGTTTATAAAATCAATATTCAAGTTATCTCAGCTGGCTCTGTTCCCACAATATTTCCCCATTCTCTCTGCACAGAACAGTCCCCACCTTCTTCTGCACTTATTTATATGTAGATAATATCCCATCTTTCTGTTTCACATTAAACTGTGATGTTTGCTCCCCTCCCATCCACAGCAGATTCTGAATCTCTTGAGATCAAAGGCTGTGTTTCATGAACATCCTCAAAGTGCCTGGAATTTAGTGCAGGTTGTGTATATTCGATGAACATTGCTGAATGAATGAGAATACGAGTAAGTGAATGGAAGTATTGACCATGTTTTTATCTCTAAGGGGGAAAAAAGTACAAGCTCTAAGTGTTTATTGAACTAAACTAACTTTTAGGATATATAAAATTTATATATATGAACATAATTTCTGTATTACCTACATGTTTCAGACAAGAGTGCAGCAATACAAAATTCAGATCCTAGTGAATGATGACAACACCAAGGCAGGCTAGTTCAACAATGGCATGACTAAACATCCAGCTGACCTTCCTGGGTAAGTGTAACTTTCAAGTCTTCTGTTTAAATAAGTTCTTCCTAGTTGTCCATCTTCCTTTCCTTCCTGCTTGTTGGACATGGTGGTGATGGAACAACTATAGAAGCCACAGTGAAGAATGGCAGAGCCACCCTTGTAGCCTGAGACTCTGAATTACTTTACCAAGCAAAATCTGACTACGTACTCTGGACTGTTAAGGGAAAGATAAATAAACCTATGTCTTGTTTAGTCACTGAACTTTAGAGTCTATTTATTTACCATTACCCCAACTAATATACCCTGAAACACATTTCTACCAGTAGTAAATCTTGCTAGTACTGTATTTCAGGACTCAGTTTAAACATTCCATCCTCAGTGAGATCTTTCCTAGCCTCTAGATCAGAACAATCTTCCTTAATACATCCTATCTTAGGACCCAGCTCTTTTCTCTTTTAAAGTTTAGTCCTCACAACACTCTCTAGGGAGTGTCTCTCTCCCTCTCTAGATTGGAAGCTCCGTGCACACCTGGAATGGGGCCACTTATCCACTAGCACTAACACATTGCCTGGTACATAGTTGGCTCACAAAAAAAAATCCAGTAAGCACAGTTAATAATATTTTTAATTGTTTATTATAAATTATTATACTATTAATTATATTAATCATAACAATCATAATTGATATGATATTTAATTATTAATTATGTCTATGGATTAGAAATATAATTGATATAATATTAATTATATTAATTATAAATAATATAGTATATGTGGTATAGATATTATATTAATTATAAATAATTAATGTAATTAATAGCAGTTATTAGGGTAATAATGACCACCTCCTAAATATATACAATGTTTCAGGAGTTATACTAATTGTTTCATGTGCATTATATCATTTAGTCCTCTCAATATGTAGAGAAGCCCCGAATAATATTATTATCCTATTTCATGAGAAAAAAAGAGGTTTAGAGAGGTTCTGTAATTCACACAGGATCATACAATTCAAAGTCTATATTTTCAAGTTGAGAGTTTCCTCCGTGCTCTGTGCTTGGTTAGCAAGGGTAAGGTGCACAATAGCCAGATAGTTCAACGAAACGAAATCCAGGAATTTCAGCTAAGATTCAGATTCTAGTGAATGATATCAACACCAAGTCAGGCCCGTACCATGTTTGGACACTCAATCAACCTTTTCTTTTTTTTTTTTTTTTGGTAACTGGAACACTTTTATTTTTGTCTGCGACAGAAACAAAGCCTAAAACATTGTTTATAATTTTAAAACAATTGCCTGTGTAGTTAATTCTGTGTAGTTACAATAGTCTGTGTAGTTAATTCAAGATGAGGCATGAAGAAACACTCTCTTGAACTCTGTGTAATTCCCAGGGGGGCAACTACAATGGATTTTTCTTTTCTTGAGTCAAAGATTTTATTTGGAATTCATTCATATTTCAAAACCATGCATGATAATTCTCTTATTACGTATTTTGTGGTTAAACACCTCCCTTACACCCCATACAAACCAAGCCAAGAGCTTAATGTTTAGCAGAAGAAAAATGAGCTAACTATTAGCTTGTGTGGAATATTGGAAAAAATATTATATCAGGAGCCAGCATACTGAAGGTCTATGACCACACTACCCAATATGCTAGCTACAACCCACAGTTGCTATTTAAATTTAAATTTCTTAAAAGTAAAAGACTCAGATCTTCAGTCGCACTAGCCACTGCTCAAGAGCTAAATGTATCTGGTGGCTTTTGTATCAGACAGTGCAGATTTATAGGACATTTTCAACACTGTGACAAATTCTATTGGAAAGCATTGCTCTATATAGTGATTTTCAAACTTTTTGGTCTCAAAATACTTTGAAACTCTTAAAAATTATTCAGGACCCAAAAATAGCTTTTTTTTTTTTTTTTTTTTAGAAATATGGATTATAACCATTGATATTTACTCTATTAGAAATTAAAACTAGCCAGGTGTGGTGGCCAATACCTGTAATCCCAACACTTTAGGAGGCCAAGGCAGGAGATTTGAGCCAGGAGTTTGAGACCAGCCTGGGCAATATTATTAAACCCTGTCTCTACAAAAATTACAAAAATTAGCCTGGCATAGTGTCATGCGCCTGTAGTACTAGCCACTAGGGAGACTGAAGTGGGAGAATCGCTTGAGGCCAAGGCTGCAGTGAGCCATGATTGTCCCACTGTACTTTAGCCAGGGCGACAGAGCCAGACCTTGTGTCAAACAAAAAGTAATAATAAAGAATTCTTCCTATAAGCTTTGTGTTCACCATGGTGTAAGCGCATTACAAAGGACCTCTTAAAAGGTCATTTTACAGCACAAGAAATAAGTTTCCAAAATACTAAAGTAAGTCCTGAATCTGACTTAAACACCATCAAAATTATTTCAGAATGTTGGGTTTTGGACTAAGTAGAACAAGTCCTTCCAATTCATCCTAAAAATATGAACTATTCCACAGTATCAAACCACATGTAGGACTCTCAGAGCAAATACTACTTGTTCTATTCCCAAAAAATAGCAATAATTGAATAAAATTGAGTTACCGAGAAAGTACATTGTAGTAGTTTAACCATAATAGAATTTGCTAAGATATGTTCAGTAAAAACGGCTTTTTTTTCCTGAGAATTTTACAATGTCCATTATGATAATGATCTGGATTTGAATGATTGTAATGATAACTAAAGAAAGATTCCACAGATTTTATTAATATCTGTGATTCATATTACCTTTTTCTACAGTGCTTTTTAAGGTAAGCACATGCTGCTTGAGATACATAAGTGAACGAGCTAAGAAAGGCAGCATTTCTGCTGCAATGGTAAAGGTAGACCTCATTTGGTAAAGCACATAACCAAGGGAAGTTTTTGCCTCTTTTTTGGAGTTTCTCTGCTAGTCATTGGCAAGAGAAGTCACTCTTAAATAATCTCTTCACACTGTATGTGACCAAGTCCTGTTTTCTCCTCTTCCTTCTGGATGATATCAGTTCACCCTTCACATCTTTCAAATATTTTTTTTCCTACGTGTGCCAAGGTGTATCAAGAAAAAAAAGTGACCTTTGAGACCACCAAACAAGTTTCCTGAGTGGGGTTGTTTGCCTGGTTGGGGGACTGATCTGGATCCATTTTCAACTCTATCTCCTATCAGTGCTTGAGCCAGGGCAATGACTTAAGCCAGCGGTCTTCCTCACTTGCGACTTTAGGAGAAATAAGTAACCTCTGGAGGTTCATAACAACCTGATTTCTTTTTAATTGTCCAGCCTCAGAAAGAACAAACAATGGTCAAAATTATTCTATTATTGATCTATATCTATCTAGTTTCTTCTCTAGCTTTGCTCTGGAAATGTGTTACTCATAAAACCTCACAAATGTATAACCTGTTATTGTGCTGGGAACACGCTGTGCTTGACATCATCTGGTAGTTTTGTTACCAGCAGCAAATCCTTACCTGTATGAGTCTGCAGCCATCTCAATTCTTGCCTCCTCAGCAGAAAGAATTTGACCGGGGGGCATAAGGCAGAAGGAGAGACTGAGGCAAGTATTTGAGCAGGGGTGAAAGCTTATTTAAAAGCTTTATGACAAGAGTGAAAGAAAGTACAGTACACTTGGAAGAGGGCCAAGTGGGTGACTTGAGAGATTCAGCGTGAGGCTTGACCTTCTGACTAGTGGTTTTATACACTGGCATACTTCCAGGGTCTTGCCTTACTTCTCCCATTTCTTCCCTTGGGTTGGGCTGTCTGCATGCACAGCGGCCTGCCAGCACTTGGGAGGTGAGCATGTGCAGTGTGTTCACCGGAGTTGTACACATGCTTACTTGAGGCGTTTTTCTTTTTCCTGTCAAATATTCCTGGAAGGTCATTTACTGGTTAAATTCTGCCATTTTAATGTGCATGCTTGAGCCTACTCGCCCAACTCCTGAGATCTTATTGGTAAGCTGCTGATCACTAGTTTCAGGTGTTTTCTATCTATGGGGAGATTGCTCTTCGCTGGTGCTGGCTATGACCAATTAACAACTGCCTGACCATCATCTGCTGGCCTCCTGATGTTCCTGCTGTGTATGTGTTAGGAGAGCCTTCTCTTGCCCTGCTCATGTCTAACTAGCTACCTACTATAACAGTTTAACTATCTTGATTTGAAAAGAAAGAGGAAAGCTTATTGGTAAAATAAGTTGCCTGTATCGAACAATTTTATCACTACAAATTATCATGTCTATCTAGCACATGGTAATGGAATAAATGCCAAAAGTATTGTTAAGTCTTCTTAAGAACTCTAAAATAATATTTTTTAAATTATTGCACATAGAGTCAGCCTTGGACTAATATTAGCCTGGTATAATATAGATTCAGTGAGCACTGAGCATTGCTCTGATTCTTATTTGCATTTTCTCTTTCTAATTGGTGATTATAACATCTCTTTATGTTAGTTACATGAACATCCTTCCATTAGGACCAGTGATTTTTCTCTTGAAAAGATGTCAGAACAAGGTGTAGAACAAACTCGTTTGACCATCTCCCTGTGTCTTGTTCTAAATTCAATAGCTCTAAATGTGATTCCCTCTTCTTGAGGAAGTCCATGCTTTATCATGCTGTTTCGGATCTTCTGAGATGGAACCTCTACAACTTCTTCCAGGTGCAGAGAATGATGTAGATGTAGATGTGCCTCAGAATTATGTGTCCTAGGGGTAAAAGTGGGGAGAATTTATTTGACAGCTGCTATCCCATAATATCCATCAGTGGCACAAAGGAGGTCAACTGCCTCTCACTCCTGAGTGCTCCCATGTTAGAAAAGCTCCAGGGAATAAAACAAGGGTCATGGAGTATAGCTAACACCAGATGCTGTTGGGTTATACTCAGAGCAGTTTGTTTGCTGCAGGAATTGCTGAATAGCAGGAGGACTGAGAGGATGTGAGGCAGGGTGCAAAAAAAATAAAATAATTATAAGTTATATTACATAAAATAAAAGTCAGTGCAGTGTATGGGAATGATTTCCCTAGGTGAAGAAAATAAAAGTAAGCATCCCAGCAGAATTTTTATGAAGAAAATGTGGTGTATTTTTTTCAATATAAAATGAATACAAGGAAATAGGATAAACATGGAGCTGGGCAGAAGTCATTCTATCTTCAAACTTCACTTCTGGACATCTTTGCATAGCTGCTTTTGGTCTCAGTTTCTTGGTCTTTGAGAATGTGGCCAAGCAAAGTAGATTGTGTTTGCGTTGGTAAAATTATTTATTCTAATGTGGTGGCTTTCAGTGAGTCAACACATGGTCCTTGTGGGATCTTTACATCATGCCACATCTGCTCCAATAGAACATGGCTGCCTGCTCTTTGACTGGTTTGAATTAGTGCCTGGGTTGCTTCTCTGATGGCTGATGGCAGAACAAAGGCAGCCAAACCTATCACAGGTTATACATAAAGCTTTGTATGCATTTTTGTTGGGAGGAGGCTAAGAGAAGCCAAAGAAGAATGAGAAGAAAGAATAAGTCCCCCTGGGCAGATAAGAAATAACACACTCAGAAGTAGACTGGGGTTGTGATTATGACTGTGTCAGGCAGGATGAGAGAGGGATGATTACATGACAGATTGAACTTCACAATGCCACCTTTAATGGACCATCTTATCATAGTTTTTCTGTTCTAGTACAGAGGCCTTCCTGCTCATCAGAGCCAAGGGCATGCATGTATGCTAGTTGTTCTTCTAGGAAGCCTACAAGTAACACCATTTATCCCTTCTTGATTTTGACTTTTGATTCTATTGAGATAAAAAGAAAGTAATTTAGATAAGATACAAAAATATCCTGCTTACTAATAATGAAGCTGGTACTAGAGCCAGTGGTTTGTTTCTGTGGACAGGTGTACTTCCTAACACTGACCCCCAGAATTAGGCAGACATATCTATGTAGTCACAAGTTGGGTTGGAAAATCTTAGGTTTGCCCTATGGGATAAGCTACTTTTATTCTCAGCAGAGAGCAGAACAGATCATTTACTTTACAGGAGGGTGAATGGTTCTGTGAGAAAGATAAGCAGGAGATGTTATGCTAAGTTGATTTTTTCAAACTCACCCATCTAACTAAGTCAATGTTTCCCTCAGAAGCAGAGAGACTAGATGTGTTAACTTTACAAAATACCACTTTTTCTCTGTAGGTAGATACATCATGAGGTGATAGATGCAAGATTACAGGTAAAAAACTTGCTTTTCCTCAGCAGTACAATCTACAGTTCAATGCACAACTGCCTGAAAATAGAGTGTCGAAGATGTTAGGACACATGCTGTATTTCAGTGAGTCTAAAAGACATATTTTATCACATTTTAACATCTCTGTAATTGTGACATGGCTTACCACTGATAGAGAACACAGATTATTTGGGCTGATTTTTCCCTTTCTTAGTGGTATGTCAGGTAATGATTTGTATTATGATCCGTGGTATCTTAGGTTAGATAAGTAGCAAATAATGAAATTAGCATTTGTTACCTGGGTTATGACAATTTCTGAAATGATTCCAGACTATTTTCTGGCCAAAAATTTTTACCTCAACTATGCAAGAAATTAAGGCAACACATACTTCATGTTCTATGCAAATGATTTCCTCCCCCACATTATTTCATATATTTGCCTGCAGTTTGGGATTTTGTGTCTCACTTGACCACATCTGTATAGAATTATGCTCCTTGGGAGTCACATTCCTTCTTCGCCTGTGAACTGAGGTCACTTAGGGAGTTCTGTGAAGTGACTGATGAAACAAGTTTATTATCACAATTCAAACAAGTATTGGTTGAATGTTCCATCAGCTGGACCATTTTAGAAGAAAAACAAATTGGGCCTATTCACATTATTTTATGTAAACTCAGCTTAAGTGGAATGTGAGAGGAAGAGTCCTGGGAACTTTTTTATTGCTCAAGACTATTGCTTGTTGCAATTGAGAAATGTGGGAAATAGCTGAAGTGATATTTTGGTTAATAATTTCTCAACCAATACTTTTTGAAATTTTTTTAATGCAATAAATCTTGAGTGACTGTTTTGTGCAAAGCATGAACTAGTTGCCTCAGGGAATAAAATATGTTGCCTGGCATTAAGTGTCTAACATGATATATAAATGGAACCAGGCCAGGTGCCATGCTCACACCTGTAATCATAACACTTTGGGAGGCTGAAGCGGGCAGATAACCTGAGGTCTGGAGTTTGAGACAAGCCTGGCTAACATGGTGAAACCCCATTTCTACTGAAAATACAAACATTAGCCGGACGTGGTAGTGTGTGCCTATGGTCCCAGTTACTTGGGAGGCTGAGGCAGGAGAATCTCTTGTACCCAGGAGGCAGAGGTTACAGTGAGCCAAGATAGTCCCATTGCACTCCAGCCTGGACAACAGAACGAGACTCTGTCTCTAAATAAATAAATAAATAGGAAACCACTGAGTTTACTCATGACTGAAAAAATAAGTGATACGGTTTGGCTGTGTTTCCACCCAAATCTTATCTTAAATTGTAGCTCCTGCAATTCCCACATGTTATGGAAGGGACCTGGTGGTAGATAATTGAATCATGGGGCAGGTCTTTTCTGTGCTGTTGTTGTGATAGTGAGTAAGTCTCAAAGGATCTGATGGTTTCATAAAGGGGAGTTCCCCTGCACACCCTCTCTTGCCTGCCACCATGAAGATGTGACTTTGCTCCTCATTTACTTTCTGCCATGTTTGTGAGGTCTTTCCAGTCATGTGGAACTGTTAGTCAACTAAACTTCTTTCCTTTATAAATTATCTAGTCTTGAGTATGTCTTTATTAGCAGTGTCTTTATTACAACAGACTAAGACAATAAGAGAAAGAGAGGTTATGCGATGTCTTGAAGAAAGAAGAAATCACATATGTGTAAAGCAATCAAGAACAGAATCACTGCAGAGCTTCAAAAGTTTGGGTCTAATTTTCTCAAGTGGAGATGCGATTGAGACTTCTGGTTTCCAATAATGGCAAACTAGGTTATTTGGAGTCACACTCCCATAGAATACAACTGAAGATGGTAGATAAAATATTTTCTGGAAATATTTTAAAAGTCAAAGATTTGAATAAGTAAAATATTATTATACCAAGACTTGAAGAATATCAGGAACTCAGATAAATAAATGAAGTATGAAAGTTCTCAAACTTTACTGTGCATAAGAAACATCTCAGATCTTTGGATATAGTATAGATTATTGGCCCTTACACACACACACACACACACACACACACACACACACACACAATTAAGATTCTAATTAATTATATTTGGAGAGTAAGAAACCAAATTTGACATTTTGATAAATACCACAGAACACATTTTGAGAAACAGTGCACCATTCTATAAACTCTTTGAGGGCAAGTTTATGTTACATTGACCACAAGACCTCCAATGCTAAAGTCAACACTTGGTACATGGTTGGAACTTAATATGTATTTGCTATTGTTATCACAAAATTAGTTACATCTGAGCATGTATCTTCCTTGTAAGTGATATACCTATATCTATTTTCTATTCTTCTTGCATTGCCTATAATTTTATATATTTTTTAAAAATGTATCTTACTATCAAAATACATAATAAATTAGAGTTGTCAGTTTTTTCCTACATTGTTTTGAGTAGAAGAGAGAAACAGAGGGTTCTGTCCCATTCGTTGGTTCTCACCTTACCATTTCCTCTTCATTTCTGAGTTTCTTTTGTTAAAATGTGTTATATATAATTTAATTAGAAATTTGCCCTAAGGAATATTGAAATGGAAAAGAAAATCACTTGAAATATGATGATTCATGACAGGGAAATCCTGAAGTAGCATGAATGAGAGGAACCTAGTAGGAGATGAAGTCTTATTTTTAGTAGGGGTGTTATGGAATGAATGTTTGTGTCCTTCCTACTCCAAAATTTATGTGTTGAAACCCTAACTCCCAATATGACAGTATTTGGAAATAGGACCTTTATGAGAAAAACTTAAGGTTAAATGATGTCATAAGGATAGGGCCTTGATCTGATAGGATTAATGCCATTGTAATAAGAGATACCAGAGAGCTTTTTTCTTTCTCTTTCTCTGCCATGTGAGGATATAACATGATGACAATCATTGGCAAGATATCAAGAAAACCCTCGTTAGAACCCAATCAATCTGGCACCCTGATCATGAACTTACAGCCTCTAGAGCTGTGGGAAAATAAATTTCTGTTGTTTAAATTTCTGTTTGGTATTTTATTATGATAGCTTGAGCAGACTAAGACAAGGAGTATGGTAGAAAAAATGGAGAAGGGAAGATAACATAAAGCCTTTTTGGCCATTGTATGAATTTTGGCTTTTCTCTGAATGAGATGGAGAATGATTTGAAAATTTTCAGTAAAAGATTAATGTTATTTGATTTATGCTTTAAAAGAACCACTATGGCTGCTATGTTATAAATAGACTGTAGGGGTGAGAAATGTGCATTTTGAAACAGGAGGCTTCTTTGGAGACCATGGATTCTCCAGGTTAAAGATGATGCTAGCTTAAGTCAGAGAGACAGTGGTTTAGGTGGTAAGAAGTAGTCAGATTCTTGGTATATTTTGAAGGTAAAGTCCACATGGTTTTCTGATGAAAAATATATGTAATATGTAGCTAATAGAGAAGTCAAGGAAAACTGCAAGAGTTTTGGCCTGAACAATTGGAAAGATGAAGTTGCCATTAACTATGATAAAGAAGATTACTGGTAGGTCAGATTGCTAGAAAATGATCAAGAGTTGAACTTGTTTACTTTGAGACAGCTATTAGATATTCAAGAGAATATGTTAGTAGGAAGCTGAGATATACACATTTGGAATTCAGGAGCGACTCTAAGGATAGAAATTTAAGTATAGGAACCATTGACACATAGATGACATTTAAGGTCATGATAGTGGATGAAATCACCAAGGTCTGTTTTCTTTCTCTTTCAATACTTCGAATTTCCTCTTCTCCTCTCCTACTCATTCTGCTGTTTCTGTATTTTCTAGGGTCAAAACAAGGGTGAAGTATATAGAGGTAACTTTTGTTTTTGCTTGGAGGTTTATAAAAAAATAAAAATAGAGCTGCCATATAATCGAACAATTCTACCTCGGGGCACATATCCAAAGGAAATGAAATCAGTATCTTGAAGAGATATCTGCACTCCCATGTTTATTGTAACATTAGTCACAATAGCCAAGATGTAGAAACAACTTAAATGTCTGTTGACAGATGAATAATTCTAAAAATATTATATATATATAAAACATATATGTAGATCTCATACATGCACATGTACACACACACACACACACACACACACAGGTATTTTGTTCAGCCATATAAAAACATTTATGTTGCTGCCACTTGCAACAAAATAAATGAACCTGGAAGACATTATGCTGAGTGAAACGTCAGACATAGAAAGACAATTACGGTGTAATCTCTCTTTTATGTGGAATCTAAAAGTCAAACTTATGGAAGGAAAGTGTGGATTAATGGCTGCCAGGAGAAAGGGGTGAAGGGTGGGGAATGGGGAGATGTTGGTCAAAGGATACAAAATTTCAGTTATAAGATGAATGGGTTCTGGGAATAAAATGTATGGAACAGTGACTATAGTTAATAGTACTGTATTGCTTACTTGAAATCGCACACACAAACACATACACACACAAAAGGTAACTGGGTAGGGATGAACATGTTGATTAACTTAACTGTGGTAATGTATATGAAATTGTCACGTTTTACGCCTCAAATATATACAAATTTTGGTAATTATTTCTCAATAAATCTGGGAGGAAAGGTGAACTTCTTTAAAGCATTTCCATATTGAAAAAAATATTTTAAACATAGGTTCATTGTTCTTAGATATGACATATATGATCCACTCATAATATGGATTATATGTTAAGAAGACTGTTTTCTAGCAATCCTAATTTAGAGTACACATTTCGGAGAAGGATGAATGGTGAGAGTCAGCATCCATTTGTTTTATTTCAATAAATTCCTACTGAGAAAAATTTTAAGGAAAGAGAATCTCAGAGAAATTTTAAAATGCTGAAAAGATGACTATGAGAAAATCTTTTGAAAAACTGAGTTGCAATTGAATTATCAGGTTTAATGTGGATCTCCTGAGAAAGGAAAACTCTACTTTCCAGCACAAACTTTCCAAACAATTATAAGGTGTTAACATTTAGGTTGTAAGGGCAATAATTATTACAGAAAACACACTTTTGAAACTTGTTTAGGAAGTATTGTACCTTAGATACATAAAAAAAAAAGTGTTATGTAGATCTTAACTGAAAGGAGTAAAATAATGATAATTAACTATAACATAACCTTTAAATAATAATTGCATTAATTATTATCATTTATTGAAAAAAATAATTATTGTCACTTACTGAAAATTTGTTATATTCCAGATTTCTTTGTTAGCACTTTACATGCATCTCTTACAGCAAACTTGATGGTGGTAGAGTACTTTCTATCTTTCTTTTCCTTTTACAGACAAGGAAACTGAGGCTCACAGAGGTTAAGTAGTATTTCCAAAGTCATACAGCTAATATGTTCTAAAGCTGATGTTCATATATAGATTTATCCATCTCTAGCATCTATACTTTTAAACACCTCAACTTATTTTCAGAATTGTCACATTTGTATAACTCTTTAAAGCTATGTCTTCTTGCTCCCACTTTCAGGTCATCTCCTTACGCTGCTACATTAAAAATCATTTTAAATGCATATTTAATTTTTATGTTAGTCTTTGGAATATAAATCCATAAGGTTATTTTTAGTACACAAAAACATTAGGGTATTAATCTGAATCTACTCTTTCATCAAATATAAATATTTAAAATTATATATTCCTATACATTTAGTTGGTAACATCTTCACGCTCCATGATGTTATACACCCTGAAAACTATAACTTATGTTTTCTATAGAGATCTATGATATGTTGATTGCTTTCTCAAGACATTTTCTGATTCTATATTTGGTGGTAATGGAAAATATTTTTAATAGCTAAAACCTAAAAGGAACCACACCCCACTGATATTCCTCACTGATAGCTTTAATTGACATGATTTTAAAAGGACTTACTTTTAACAATCATATCTGAAAATATACAGTAAGAATAGTAAACACTACTATTGCTTTTTATGATAATTCCATTTACTCATAAACATTTAAATATTTAATAATTTAATGCAAAAATGATTTATTAAGCCCCAAATTGGTGCCTATTTGTGAAAAGAGTATCAAAACAAAAAAGAGAGAGAATTAAATTGTCTCTAGTCAATGTTGCAAAAGTATTTGATAAGATACAACTTTCATTAGAAATTTCACAATTCCTGCTAAAGTGTGATTGGACACATACTCTATTATCCTGAAAAAAATAAGAGAAAAACAAAGGAAGAGCATATCTACACCAATGGATGTGTATTGCTTTTAAGAAACACCACAGAAGATATGGCTAGGTGAGAAAGCCAAATAGACTTGTGAATTTACCATCAGAACTAGACAATCATATCCAGCAAAGGTTTAGTAGTGCTGAACAAGAAGGTTCTGGTCCACATCAAGTAGGAAAGCTGGAAGGACACCCAGGTAAGAGTTTTGGCGAAGAGAAGAATTCATTCTCCCAGTATCTTGATCCTAAAAGGAAGGAAAACAGAGGTGTGTTGAACATGCCTGATTTGTTCTTACTAAACAAGGTAACTCCTCTGAGTACAATAGAGGCAAGGGTGCACCCTACTCAGAGGTAGAGAAGTATTTTTCCTTTCACATGAGTTTTGATCTTATTTTGAAAATATTACCTTCAGCCCAAGCCAGTATCATGCCTAATAGCAGAACATTTAGTCTCATTAAAGGGATGGATAAGTTTAAGAATGCTTACAGCCGTTTATATTAAGACCTTGTCCTAAGTACTACCAATTTAATCAGAGAAAGAAGGAAACAAAAAAGATATAGAAACATAAGAGCAAAAAAATTGTTATGAGCTGCAGATGCCATGATTACACAAACAGAAACTCAATTAATCAAGTTTAACTTAACATGATGCAATTGAAAAGTTCAGCCTCTTGATCGTTATGGAGTTAATATGCAGACGTCAAAAGCTTTCCCATAAAAAAGCAACAGCATGTTTAAAACATAATGGAATAAAAAGTCTCATTTTTAGTCACAGCAAACACAGTTGTAACAAAAATTGTCTAGGAATAAACTAAACAGGAAATGAACAAGATTTAATGAGAAAAAGTATAAAATACCTTTAAGGTGCATATGTGTCCACACACAGGTACACATACACATCCTTGAATTAAGCAAAAGATGTGTTTGATTCTTAAGTAGACAATATTTGTAAAGATATCATTTTTTTCTAGATTAATCCACAAATAGAGAATTCCAGTGAAATACCAATAAGTTCATTTTCTTTGGAATTAGGCAAGTTGATTCTAAGGTTTACATGACAAAACAAATATTAGGGAAGAGCCCTAAAATCTTTGAAAATGAAGAGGTACAAAAGAAGGATTAGCAACACAGATACTAATGCACATAAAGGCACAGACATTCTTTAATTTTTATTATTATTATTTTTCTATTTCAATAGGATTTGGGGGAATGGGTGGTGTTTGATTATATGGATAAGTTTCTTTAGTGATGATTTTTGAGATTTTGGTGCATCCATCACCTAAGCAATGTGCCCTGTACCCAGTGTGTAGTCTTTTATGTTACCCCTCTCTCTCTCTTTTCCCCTGAGTCCCCAGAATCCACTGTATATTCTTAAGGGCCTAGTAATCTTTAAATTCTGATGGTGGCTGACAAAGAAGCAGAGATATTAGTAGAATAGAATAGAGCGTTCGGAACCAAATTCAAATGACATTAAACACATACTAGAGGAGGTATTTAAAACCATTGAGGGAAAGGGATAAGCAAATAAATGAAGTTGAAACATATGGTTAACCATCTGAGGATAGATGCAAGCTAAATCTTGTATCTCTCCTTATACCAAAATAAATTCAAGATGGATCAAATATCTAAATTTGAAAAGAAAAAGAAATGAGGTTTGAAAGAGGGAAGTGTTATGAAAGCAAAACACAAACTCCAGATGCCATAAAGAAAAAAATTAATAAATTAACTACACTAATAATATTTTTTATGAGGAAAACTGAAATGAAATAAAAATACAAGTGGAAAGAACACAATGAATATTTACAATCTATTGAGCAGAAAATGCTTATTTTCTTGATGTATGAATATTTCTTACAAATACATGACAACAAGGATCTGACTAATAGTCTTTCTTACTTTGTCATCTTTTCTTCCTTGGACTCCCTGGCCCATAGAGTTGGGCATAGTTGTGAGTAAATGTGTGTTTCAGTAGAGGTTGGTGATGGTGGTAGTGGTGGTCATGGTGAGAGGTGGGAGGACAATTCTTTTTAGCAGTGACAGACAATAAATTAGGTTCAGGAAAGGAGAAAAATTTCCATTGAAAACGGTGAGTTGTAGAAGGAGATTTGGCTATATTTAAATAACATATTTCTGTTGGCACTAAAAAGAAAATTCAGAAGATGCATCTGTCCAGATCAAGATTACAGCACCTGATAATCCAGTGAAAGGATAGCAGAGCTGGCAAGGAGCAGCAGTCAGGATGTCTTAGAAGGCCTGATGAATTAATTACTGTGTCATGGGGAATAAATGCACCTCACCGAGAAATACACAGAGGGTCTCTTTCTAAAAATTTTATGTTTCAGCACCCCACAGAGCTTGGGATTAACCAGGATGGGGCTAACCCTGCTAACTGAAGCATAAGCAGCAGAGGTAATTTAAGATAAAAATGAGGATTCCTGGCTTCATGCCTTGGCTCTGTCACTTACTAGTTTTATAATCTTTGGCAAGTCATTTACATTTGATTTGACTCAAAAGCTTCCTCAATGAAATCAAGTTAAATGTGAAACAATTGAAAGTTTGGCAGCTTATGTAGAAGAAGAGGAACAGATAACCCTAACTTAAGGGGTGTGGGAAGCTGTCGCTGATGACACGCAAACTAAAGTCCCTCTTCAGACCTTAGATCCTTTAAATGTTAGGTCATGTGAAGGGTAAGGAGGCAGAGTAAATGGAATTGATCTGTACAGAGGGCACAGTATGAACAAAAGCTTTAAGCCAAGAAATTGAACAATATTTTCAGAAACACTATAAATTATTTGCTATGACTCATAAGGCATAAATCTGTAGAAAACATTTGCTTTTTTAATATTCTCAACAAACTTCAAATAAAGTGATATTAATGTTAACATTTTATAGGAGAAAACAGATTCAGAACTGTTATTTGCCTGAAAACACATAACTTGTAAATGCTAGATATAGGGTCTGTCTTCTCCAAAATCTGTTTTAACTTTTAATTTTTAGCACTTCTCCACATTATCACATTAAGATGGATGGGTGGAGAGCAATAAAAATTATCCACTTTTCTCAATGTGTCCAGCAGGTTACATTTTGGGAAAAACACTTTGAACCTGAAGAAAAAAGAAATCAAAGAAAAAATGTAAAATGTATGAATCATTAGATACATAAGATTCGAACCACAAACATACAGAAGCAAAAAATTACTAAGAAAATTAGTTGATAAATAAACACATCATTAATCCTGATGTTTTTACTAGTAGTTCATTGCATCTCTTAGAAACCATATGACATTTAGTCATAACTAACATAAGCCAAACTTAGTGTCCTTTATGCTTCATTACGGAGTTGCATTAAAAAACCACAGCAATTTCATATTGTTTTACAACTAATTCATCCAAAACAATTCCATTTTAGAGAAACTACATTATTTCCAGAGACTTGACTCAAGTTTGATCTTTTCTTTAATTCTCCTTCTAGAACATGCTTATTCATTCTCAGGTCTTTATCTTTTGGATCTTGTACTTTCAGTACATTGCAGCTGACCATGAACGTTTTATTTTTCTGCTCTGCTTAAAGTCTATTTGGCTTCTTGAACACAGGGGTTTCATCTATCCTACAAAATTCTCAATCATTATCCTTTCAAATATTACTTTTTACCTATTCTCCCTCTCCTTGTGGTCTGGAATTTCTTTCAGAAATAAGTTAGATAGTCTCATACCATTTTTCAAGTTTCTTAACCTCCTATTGTATAATATATTCTATATTTTTATCTCTGCTGCATAGTAATTTCCTCAGATCTTCCAAAATAATTTTCTCTTTAGATGAATCAAATATACTGCGTAAGCCACCCTATGAAATTTCACATTGTATCATTGTGTTCCTATTTCTAGAAGCTCCTCTGTTTTTTCAAATTTGCTATTCTTTTTTTTTCTATTATCTGTTTGAGATTTCTCCCATACGCTTCCCAAATCTGTTTGATTTCCTAGTATCCTATTTTATTCTTATATTTCAAGTCCTTCTTTGATGTCTAACAATTTGAAACATCTCTATAATGGTTTCCTTTGTTGATTTTAACACTTTCAATTTAGGAGTGCTGTTTATTCCAAGTTTTAACCCCTGTTTAGGGTGGATGGTTTCTCCAGAGTTTTATGAATTTGGACTATTAACCCATCTTCAGTGTGGCTTTATCTTTCAGACTTCTGTGTGGTGTCTATTGAAAATATGTCTGATTAGTGCAGTTTTAGTTTCATTTTTGCCAGGTATTGATCTGGGCCTCCTTCTATGGTACCAAGGGGTTCCAAGCTGAAACAGGTGTTATAACCGAATCCCAAACTATTTCTCAAGAAATCGTTTTTTATTCAACCTGTTGTTCATGTTAAGGCAAACATGCCTACTTATTGTAAATCAGTGTTTTTGGTAGATTTATTTCTATTGAGGATTCTGATTTTATACAAAGACCTTTGTTACCACTCTCTGTCTTACAAGGATCCACAGCCATGTCTTCTGTTCTATTGTGAGATAAAAATGTCAACATCTGGGTTACTGATGGAGCAACCACCTTCTTACTCTACACAATCCATGGCACTAACCTGTGAAATTTCTTGTCCTATTTTCTGATTCCTCTTTTTTGAGGTCCTGGGCGTTTTTACTACTTTCTAGAGAGCTAAGCTATTCATTTAAAAGAATTGTTTCCATAGCCAGTATTTTAGTTGACTTGTAGTTCAGGGGTTTTCAGGTTATTTTATCACTCCCCCTGTACCCCTGAAAAAAATCCTCTGAAACTAAAAGTACCCACAATTATTTACTCTTCCCTCAGATTTAAGAAGGATGCTCTCTGAGAGGTAGGGAGGTCCCACTGAGGTGTCTATTTGTTAGTCTGGGAATAGCCTGCCTCACCCTGGGAGGACTTCTGGCAGCCATGTCTCTATGGTGTGTTTCTAATTTCCTGCCCACAGAGGGGTAGACCATGAGTGGGTGCATGACTCAATCTGTGCTAACTAGATCCCTTTCCTTGGAAATTTGGAATTTTACATGCTAAAGTACTTAGTCTTGGACTTGTTGTCCGGAGAAGTTTCTTTGTCCGTTTGTTTTTTCACAGAGCTCAATCTCAGAAGTACTTGTTAGTATATAGCTTAAGAACTGTTATCATTTTTGCTATGATCTATAGCAGTAAGACTTGACACCTGCTTCAAATAATTTAGTGGCTTGGTGCATATGTAGTTATGGATAGTGCAATGTGAACAGGTACCATAAAACTTGCTTTTCTAAATACTAATTAAGAAGTGATCTCATAGTTTTAATAAGAAGAACAACACACTGATTTTTCATGTTTATGTTCAAGTCATTTTCAATTTTATTATCTCCTCTTGACAGTTTTGTGAAGGAGGAGATGTTTTTGTTTCATTTTGCCATGTTTTCACATTTATAACTGAGTATAAAGAAGCTCAGATGCTTGCTCAGAATCGTAGAAACCAAACATCTGGACTTTTTGTCCAATTCTCTTTCAGTATATACATATCACCACTCCAAAGACCAATAGTTTGTTTCTTCTGAGGAGATGTGTTTTCTTTTCTGTCTGCCCCTCTTTGTTTTTCTCTCTCCCATGTTCAGATACACATATGCAGGGATTGCATGCTTTGGAGGTACTTGCTCAATTAATAAGAAAACTTTTACTTCTCTGGGAACTATTTCTTCATTCTATAGCGATGTACCCCAAATAGCTTTGTTTGTACCATGTAACCATGGTCTCCTGGCCACAGTTGATTGAACCTGTATGTACACTTGAATTAATATGGCCAATAAGATCTTCTCTCCCAGGAACTGGAAAGTGAACCATAAAGAAAGCAAGTTCATTTTTGCAGATGAGTTTCCATGGAGACCAGGGAAGCAGAGAGAATGAGAGAGAAAGAAAGAAAGAAACGTCAGCCAGCAGAGAGAAGCAAAGACACAAGACAAGATAAGAGAAAGCCCTAAGGGTTCCGGTGCATATAAATATTCCCTTTAAGAAGCACTGACTCCATGACAGAATACCACCCATCTGATAACACATTCTTCAGAAGTGGTTAAAAAGAAATGTTTGTTCACTTAATATTCTATGGTATTACATATGCAGAAATTCTACCAGAAAGAAGCTAAATAATTAGGACTTTGCTTAGGTCTAGGTTCTCCACCTCATCCTTCTGAGCTAGCATCCTTGTGATCTTCCCTGGGTCCAGATGGTCTTTACTTTTCCCACCTTCCTCCTCTCACATATGGCTTTACAGTTCCCTAGGTTGGGTCATTCCTTCTCTTGACTAATTTTATCTATTAGGTTTGTTTTACTTGAAAGTAAATTCTTAAAATTTAAGACAATTCTATTATATAACTGCATTATGTCTCATAATCTTCCTAAATGTATTTTTATTTGAGATGTTATAATGAATGAAATATTCTTCTTTAAAAAGGTGTTTTAGTTTTGGACACTGGAGATAGAGCAGATAAAGCAACCCAAATTGATAGTGAGATCCAAGTCCGTGGATGCCTACAATGGGGTGGAGGTTAAGGTCTTTGGAACACAAAAGGTTGAACCATCAAGAGATCAGAGTGTGTATTAGTTAACTAAAAAGCACACTGGTGTCATTAAGGATGATATTTTAAAAATTGAGTAGAGAAAAAAGAAACAGCAGTCAACTGCTATTGTCCACTAGGAAGTTAAAGGGACTAAAGAGTGGTAGGGAACAGAATTGAGGAGATGAAATCTAGTAAAATATATTGAGCCTATAGGGAAATCCCTCACCTACTATATGAGGTTTGGGGATTTTCTTTCCTATATGGAAATGTCATCACATTGTCTATCATTATTCCTCTAACAAAGAGCCAAACATCTGCTTGAAAACAATGTTTTAGTCCTCAGAAAGAGTAAGGAAAACAGTTCATTCTAGTTCTATATTTTCATAAAAGTAGTGCCCCCTTCAACGAAAACTCTGGAAGATGTCCATGCTCATGATGACACCATGGTCTCTTGTTACCCATAAGATGTGATGTTCCTTGTGTGGACATCAGTTAGGAGACCTACAATACAAGCAGAGTGACATGTAACTACACAGACACACAGGATTAGCCGCATGTGGTGTGTTTCTAAGAAAGGCATCTGAAAACAACAACAACAACAAAGAATAAAGAAATAAGAATAAAGAAAAAAACCTATTCATTTAGTAAGTCAAAAATTAGTAGCCATAATTAAACACTCTACATGTGTTATCTCTACTTCTCTCACAACAGAACAAAGTAAAAACAAATGAAAGCATGTAAATCCCCAGTGTTAAGGGAATTCTCCAGAATGATGTAACTTATACTTGGTAGATCTGGAATGCTAAGCCACAGCTATAGGATTCAAAACCAAAACTCTTCCCAGCACATTACACCTCTTTACCACCAAGGTGACCCTCAGGTGAATCATAAGCTCCAAATACCCTTAATTTGCTTTTCTTTGTGTTTTTTAATTAAAAAAATACAGAATATGTTTGTTTTTTGTTATGAGTGGACACACTTCTATGGCTTAAAAATTCAGAAAATATTCAAGTTTCTTACTTTTAGAAGTTAATCCAAACACACTCATATTATTACCTGCCTATCCTAATTATTCCTTCTCCATCCACTGATTTGCAGATTCTATCTGAAGCTTAATTTCTAAAAGTGCGGTGCCAGAAATACCTTTTTTCAAAGAGGAGCAATTTTGTCCCTTGAAACTTCTTTCATCAAATAGGTCTATTGCCCACTTAGCTGGTCTGTATAAAACAGATTATAGCAATTTTATGTAACTTTTGTGTTCCATGGGGTTATTTTAAACACAAGTCAACTTGGATACAATATTAAATGGAAGGTGTTAACTGGTAATAGTTCTAAAATTAGAGAGTGCATTGGACTCACCATGAGGGTGTTTTAAAAAGCAAATTTTTAGACCCACCCACAGAAACTCTGATTGAGTAGGTCTGAAGTAAAACCTGAGAATTTGCATTTCTATGAAGTTCCCAGGTGGTCTGGGGACTAATCTTTTTGATTCTCTGGAATAGACATATTCTAATCTTATCATTATTTTATTTTAATCTAAAGCAAAGTTTGTATATATTTTAAATCTATATTTAATTAAAAGAAAAAAGAAAGTGAATATGAGAATCCTTGGCATTAATTACACCTGTCCATAATCTCTTGGATAATAGTCATAACCCATTCAGCCTCAGGATCCAAATAAATTATTTTCCTATCTTTCAGTGTGGCTCTGAAAAGAAAAGAATGTTCTGGCTAAATAATAACTATGATTATTTTAACAATGCTTTAAATTTATTGATTAGAATTTTTGAAAGATAAAATCAATATGCTTAGAATGAACACTCAGATTTCTCAAACTAAATTAATCATATTATTAAAGTACAACTTTTAATCATTTCAGTGTGCATTGCTAAATTTTTTACCAACTAAATAATGACATCTTCTTTAGAATCTTTTGAGATATCAACCAGTCAGCACACATTATTTGACTTATGTACATAGTACATAAGTATGCTGCTAAGACTCTGGAAAATCTACACAATGTAATGTCTTCCAGGCTGACAATGGTCAGTCTCTTATCATATATTCTTTATTGTTATATCTCTGTTAATGCTTTCAGCTTCATAAATGCTCATTGATCATTGGGCAGGGAGAGGATCAATTATTTTATTTATATTAATTTTGTAGTTTTCAACTGCAGTTCACAAAACCACAAAGTTCCACCAGCATCTCTAGTGCTGGATCATCTTACCACACCCTGAGCGAGAGGTATGCATTCCAGAGTTTAAGAAAATAACATAGCAATATTCCATGATAAAAATCAATAAAAATAATATAATAATGAATCCTTAGCAAGTTACCAACAAAAGGATAGCCTAAAACATCATACACAATAGTGAAAACTTGAAAGTAACCCCTTTGAGTGCTGAAACAAGACAGTATACCTACTATCATTGCAGATATCTCAGCAAAGCTAGAAAGATAAACAAAAGGCATAGAGTTGCCAAAAGAGGAAACTAAGCTGCCGTTTTTTCCAGATGCTATGACTACTCAAGTAAAAGGTTGGTGGTTACAAAACCAATATAAAACTGTGTGTCTAAACAGTAACAACTGGAATGTTACATTTTATAAAGATACCATTTACAATAGCATCAAACAATATAAAGTGGCAAGAAATATATTTGTTATAATAAAAAGTATGGGAAACCTTTATGAAGAAAATTATGAAACTTTAAAGACATTAAAGAAGGCCTCAATGAAGTCCAAAAAGAGACAAGCCACTCTTGAAAAAGATGGAGGAATTTCTCATCCCAGGTGTTAAAAATTATAAAATATTAATAATGAAGACTGTGTACAGTTGTAGACAAACTGACGAATGGGAAAGAGAAGAGAGGTTAGAATCATCCCTCTGCTTTCAGGAGAGCTCAATATATGGCAGAAATAGTATTGCGTATCAGTGAGGAAATGATGTTTTATTAAACGGTGCTGAAAGAATTGATGAATCAGATGGAAAAATAAAATTGGATATGTTTCTCACATCATATACAAAATAAATTCCATATGGATTCAGGTCTTAACACAAAGAAAAAAATGTAACAATTCTAGAAGATAATATAGAAGAATATTTTTGTGAACCCTGTAAAAGTAAGATTATTTTTGAAAATAAGATACTAAAAGAGCTGACCAGAAAACACATACTGCACATCCCTAGGAATATGAATATAATGAGATATTACACTCATAGTTATGTTATCTCACATGGCAAAAGATATTTTTGCACATGTAATTAAGGTTACTGTGAGTTTATTAAATTAATACAAACTGGTTGAATCAAGTGAGCCTAATGTAATGTCTTGAGCCCTAAAAGTGGAGAGTTTTCTCTGACAGGTAGCAGAAGAAGTAAAAGTGATTGGAGGGGTGAGACCAACTCAATGGAAGGCAGATTGTTCGTTGCTTATATGAAAGAACTGGAGAGCAGCCTGTAGGCATTGTGAATGATCCCAAGCCAATAGTCAGGAAAAATATGAAGAGCTCAGTCCTATACTTCAAAGAACTGAATTCTACCAACAACCTGGATTGGCAGTGGATTCATCCCTAGTGTCTTCAAATGAGACTTTAGCTGACACCTTGATTTTGACTTTATGAAACCCCGAGCAAAGAACCTGGTCAAGCCACCTAGATTGCTAAGCTACAAAACTGTGAAAATCAAAAAGTCGGTTAATTTTAAGCCACTAAATTGTGGTAATTCATTACCTAGCAATGAGCAGCTGAAGCAATCTATATAACATAGTTTATAGTAAAAAAAAAATTTAATAAAATGCAGAATTGTTTTCTGCAGTCCCTAAGCTGTTTATTTTTAGGCTTATGCCTCAGTTGTCTCCATGGCCATGTGGCCATATGGAGTTTATCATATAACTAAGTTTGTAATAGATTTCCCAATGATCAACTAATTATCCATGTATCCTTACTGAGGAATGTGTATCTTTGCTTATGGTACATCTTCACTGACTAGGTTAACTCCACTCAGATGAATTCATACCCTGTGTTCAAATTTGAGAGCCCTTTTATTGGGGAAAGTACATAATGTTTTCAGGAATGGAAGCATAAAGACTGGGCAGTTATCTTCCCACATTGTGTGGGAATAACGCCTAGAGGTTAGGTCTCCTGTACTTCCAACCTAGCATACTTTGTAAGGAAATGCCAGCTTGGAAAACTGCTATCCTAGAGGCTTCCATACTCCACCACATCTTCACTACTTACATGACTTCTTTTCTTCTGCAGAAAGGACCCTCACGTGTCAACTGAACATTTTTAACGAATTGGTGAGGAATAAAGTCAGAACGTGAATACACTGACATCACAACTCTTGATTCTCAGAAGAATCAATTGTGTAAGAAAAAACTAGAAAAATCCTTATTGAGCACAAACATAGCCATGATGCTTACTTCCTTACTTGAAAGTAGAAATCAATACAGCAGGACACACAACTGTATTCACAAATTCAGTACTGATAGAAATATTTATGAAGACAGTTACACAAACCTAATTATATGCTATAATCCTGATCAACAAACAATTATTGAGCATCTATTACAAGTACGTATGGTCAGTAAGACAACTTTTTCAATGGCAAAAATCAACTTGATCCTTTCTACCAAAAGTTGTAAACATAAAGATTATACGTGAATTTTATTAATTGAAAGTAGCATTTTCTCTCTGCTTACTATCATTGAAATGAATACTGTAAACCAATTTTCGGTAATGTTCCTGCTATCATCTATAATAAGAAAAGCACAGACTCTTACAGTCAGATATTTCTAGGAAGTTAAACACATGTTTGTATTTGACTCAACAAGAAATTATTTGACGCTCCACAGTCTAAATACTGTATATGTCAGCTTAAGTTTCAGTTTCACAGCTTCTACATTTTCCTTAATGTCAAATACAATCTCATTACATCTGGAATCTTTTCTGAGATTTTCTAGTGCCTAGAAGGAAAAGATAAAAGCCACAGTTGGCTTAGCAAATGTATCCAGGACAATAACAGCCATCAGGAGGAGTGCTGGAGGAGTTCTGAGTACCCATGTCTGTCCTTGATCTTGATCCTGGTCTGGATGGTGGAATCAATACTGCAGCCCACTTCTATGTGCTCTCTGCAACCCTGAGAACTTTTTTATTACTCTCCTTGCACTATCCTGGTTAAAGAATAAAAGGTACAGTTTATTGAGTCTCATGTTGTCACTCACAAGCCAGCAAGGAAACAGTTTGTTTTTCAAGTTTTGTTTTAACTGGGGCTTTGGGGGCACGCTAAGATGAACTTGTTAAATAGAGAAGTGAATGTATTATTTTCTGGGGGTGAAACTGCATAATTGTGAACAGATCGATGTTGGTTGCGGTTAATGGTGACTGGTAGAATGGAGTCAAGAGAATGTCTAGGCATGTTTGCAAAGAACATGTTTGTACAAAGTAGGGAATTAAGATGCATTTCCTCAGGAAGTATTTGCTGTTGGCTTTTGTATTTGCATAATCCCATTTAAGGTCTTAATAAAGTCTGTCAAACCTGACCTACACATACAGCTTAATATGCTGCAGAAAAACGGAGTTCAGATTACAACCAAGTTCCTGTCAAGAAATGCAAACTGGTAACACGATCCTATATCTAGATAATGACATAGTCGCAGTCCAATAGCTTCTTAAGTGGATAAACAACTTCTGCAAAGTCTCAGTACAAAATCAATGTGCAAAAATCACTAGCATTCCCATACAACAACATCAGTCAAGCTGAGAACCAAATCAGGAACAAACTTCCATTCACAATGGCCACAAAAAGAATAAAATACCTGGGAATACAGCTAACTAGGCAGGTGAAAAATTTCTACATGGATAACTACTAAACATGGCTCAGAGAAATCAAAGATGACACAAACAAATGGACGAACATTTTATGGTCATGTATAGGAATAATCAGTAACATTAAAATGTTCATACTGCCCAAAGCAATTTATGGATTCAACGTTATTGCTATTGAACTACCACTGGCATTCTTCACAGAAGGAAAAAAAACTATTTTAAAATTTATGTGGAACCAAAAAGGAGCCTGAATTGCCAAGGCAATCCTAAGCCAAAAGATTAAAGCTGGAGATATCACACTATCCAACTTGTTATCCATGTTACAAGGCTGCAGAAACCCAAACATTATGGTACTGGTACAAAAACAGACATATAGACCAATGAAACAGAATAGAGAACACAGAAATAAGACCACACACCTACAACTATCTGATTTTTCAGCCAACCTGACAAGAACAAGCAACGGGAAAAGGATTTCCTATTTAATAAATGGTACTGGGATTACTTAGTAGTCATATGCAGAAGATTAACACTGGTCCCCTTCTTTAAACCATATACAAAAATTAACTCAAGATAGATTAAAGACTTAAATGTAAAACCCCAAAATATAAACACCATGCTGAAGACAACCTAGGCAATACCATTCAGGACGCAGACACTGGCAAATATGTCATGACCAAGATGCTGAAAGCATATTGCACCCAAAGCAAAAATTGACAAATTGGATAGAATTAAACTTAAGAGCTTCTGCACAGTGAAAGAAGCTATCAACAGAGTAAACAGCCTATGGAATAGAAGAAATTTTTTCAAACTATGCATCCAACAAAACTCTAATATCCACCATCTATAAGGAGCTTACACAAATTTACAAGAAGGAAAAAACCCCATTAAAAATGGGCAAAGGAGATGAACAGATGCTTTTCAAAAGAAGACATATATGCAGCCAGCAATCATGAAAAAAGCTCAGCATCACCGATCATTAGAGAAAAGCAAATCAAAACCACAATGAGATACCATCTCACACCAGTCAGAATGACTATTATTGAAAAGTAAAAAAAAAAAACAGATGCTGGCAATGTTATGGAGAAAAAGGAATGCTTAAACACTGTTGATGGGAGTGTAAATTTGTTCAACCATTGTGGAAGACAGTGCAGCAATTCCTCAAAGCCCTAAAGACCGAGCAATCTCATTACAGGGTATATACCAGAAGGAATATAAATCATTCTATTATAAAGGCAAAGGCACATGTGTATTTGTTGCAGCACTATTTACAATAGCAAAGACATGGAATCAACCTAAATGCCCATCAAAGATAGACTGGATAAAGAAAATGTGGTATGTAAACACCATGGAATACTAGGCAGCCATAAAAAAGAGTGAGATCATGTCCTTTGCAGGGACATGGATGAGCTGGAGGCCATTATCCTCAGCAAACTAACACTGGAACCGAAAACCAAAAACCACATGTTCTCACTTAAAAGTGGAGCTAAATGATAAGAACTTACGGACACACAGAGGGGAACAACACACACTGGGTGCTATTGGAGGGTGGAGGGTGGGAGGAGGGAGAGGATCAAGAAAATTAACTAATAGGTACTAGACTTAATACCTGGGTGATGAAATAATCTGTATGCCAAAGCCCCATGACAAAAGTTTACCTGTGTACCAAATGTACACTTGTACCCTTGAACTTAAAGTAAAAATAAAAAAAAAATCATTCAAAGCAAAACAAAACAAATGACAACAAAGAACTCTGAACTTGGCCTTTCAGTGATCATTTCTGGAAATGCTCCCTACGTGGTACTCTGGGGTCATCAAAGGGCTTGCCTCTGTTTTTTTTTCTTCTCACAGGGATTACTGTCCCATTATTCCTATTGTCGAATGTCCATCGCTTCATGTATTTTGTGTTTTAATTATTTAAAGTAGAAAGATAATCTGGTCTGTTTTTTTTTCATAGCATTAAAGAAAAGTAATAAATTATAATTTTTAAAAAGAACTGCAAACAACACTTTACGTATTGTTTGAAGGTAGCAGTTTCCATTGGCTTCAAGGTTAATTAACTAATAGTGAACTATGAGATTTAATTTTATGTCTTAAACAGTTTTATAAGTGACTTTAATTATATTATAGTGACCACATATTTTTGCATTAACAAATCAAAGAGCAAAACATTTGTATTAGTTTCCTAGGGCTATCATAGCAAAGTACCACCAACTGGGCTGCTTAAACAACAGAAATGTTTTCATATTTCAATTCTGGACTCTGGAACTCCAAAATATACGTTTAGCGGGGTTGTTTCTTTCTCAGGACTCTGAGAGAAGGAGTTGTTCCAGGCACTTTACATGCTCAGTGGGTGTTTACCTTTATGTTTACATGGTGTTCTCTTTGTATGCATGTCTATTTCAAAATTTCCCCTTTTTATTAGGGCACCAATCACGCTGAATTAAGGGTTCACTCTAATTACCTCACTTTAACTGGATTACCTCTTTAAGAACCCCACTTCCAAATAAGGTCACATTCTGAAGTACTGGGGATTAGGACATCAATATAGAAATTTGAGGGGGACATAACTCAACCTATAACAACATTTAACTGAAGAACTAGTGGTTACTGAAATGTTGATGCAGTTTAAAGCTAAAACTAGCCTAAATAGTAAGTTATTTTCTTTCACTAATTATAATTGAGCATTTATTATTTGCCAGGGCCTTTGCTTGATGCTAGGCATTTGAAGATAATAAAAGTTGAATTTCAGCTCTTGAGAGGTTCACAGTCTGTTTTGAGAGACAGACGAGCAAACAGATTAAACTAGAAGGTAATCTGTGTTGTCAGTTGTACATCTGAGCCATGGTGGAAGCAGAGGGGAGGGAGGACTTCCCCAGGGCAGTCAGGAAAGACTTTACAGGGAAGGTAACATTGAACTGGTGAAAAGACAAAAAGAAAATCATCATTTTTTTTTTTTTTGAAGGCTGATATGCATTTGAGACAGAGAAATGCACAAAGAGGCACAAACAAGATATGGGCATGTGAAGGAAGGAGAAAAAAGCTATTTCAGTCTTTAAATGAGATGTTTTAACAGTCTGACAACATTCAATTGACTGATCACATCTTGTCCTTTGTAGAAATGAAAAGCTGTAAGTAACTTCAAACTGTTATTCAGAAGCAACCTTGATTTCTTCAAGTCTCATTTTCCTTCTGTACCAATTAAAGGTAATAAAATGTGCTATCAATCTGTACAGGTGTTATGGTGCTAATAAGAAGCACATACAGATAAGATAACCAAATATTGAAAGATTCAAAGTAATTTAGTTTTTCATAAAACTTCAAAGACAGGCTTAAGACATCACAATAGTTTACTAAGGAGTTTGTTAAAGAGGTGGAATTTTTCTTATCAAAGATGGTTCTCTCATTCTGCAGCTACTAAAATTTGTGCCAGATCTGCAGCAGAATTTATTACAATTAGACTTATAGTGCTGAGACTGACAACTTGACAACTTCCTGATTTTATAGACAGTTATTTTGTTAGTTGAATTTTCACATAGGCCTGAGGCTTATACAAATACGCAAGTTACCAAAATATCCAATTTTAACTGTAATCTTATGTTTTATTTTTTAAAATATTTATCTACACTGAAATGCAATGGAATATAGTAATAATAATTCTTTATTGTACTCCAATAAACATTTGTGTTAACATTCCTCTATGAATTTTCGTAAGTTATCTGGAAACTTTACAAGGGGTATTTCTATGTCATAAACAAGAAAATCAAATATCAGAACGTAATACAACAGTGAAAGATTAAAAATAGCCTTACATTCTTAGCAGTTCCTCACTTTAAGAGGTAGAATCTGTTTCCCAATCCCCTTGACTCTATGCTGACCGTATGACTTGCTTTGGCCAACAGGATGTGGTAAAAGTGATGTTGGAGATGTTCCAGGCCAACAAAGTAAGAAGCCTAGGAGCTTCTACTCCTGCTCTGTTAAAATGCAGTTGCCACCATATGAGGATAGCCAAGCTCGTGAGGCCCAGGAAATGACTAGTGCAAACAACCAGACATGTGAGTGAGGCAACTTCACTCAAGTCACCAAGTGTCACCTGGTGACTCCAGGAGACACCATCAGAAGAACCACCTGAGCCAAGCTCAGGTTGTTGCATTGCCTAGCCCAAATTGATGGCCATGTGTCAAAATAAAATGGTGACTGTTTAAACCCACTGTATTTTGGGGTGACAATAGATGACTAATGGAGTAATTTAGTTAGTACCATAAATTGACTGAACTCATTTTATACTTTGAATTATTTGGCTACAATATGCACAATGTTTTCTTTAAACTATCTTAAAGTGGCACATGGCATGAATGGCTATTAGCTATTAATTAGTACCCTGAGAATGGTTCTATAAATTTTAGAAAGCCAACCCTACAGCCAAAATTTAGACTAATTATCTTCTTGAGCAGTCATGAAAATAGTCTAGTTTAATAAAAAATCACTGTGTATTAGTTATCAGAAAACCAAACTCTGGCCTGCTTTTGTAATGAAATAATTCCATGGCATATGGTAACTTCTTGGTGGTTTCTGAGCCTTCACAGTTCCATCTATAAAATGAGAAGGCTGATTTTCTTTTTCTTGTGACTCTCAAGTTTTGAACCAAACTCCTGTCTAGCTGCCAAGGGATCAGTCCCTAATCTTAACGTTTTATTTATTTATTTGTCTTCATACATGATATGGCTTCTTTTTTAGGACATTCTTGAAAGCAACAAGAATATTTCTAACTACTTTTCACTTAAAAAAGGAAAGAGTTATTATTTTTAACATGGAGAACAAAAATGTCATTTGGAGTACTAACCTCTTCAAAGGTGAAAATGAGGTCCTGACTGTGGTCTGGTAGACTCTTTCCCCCTCCTTTAGGACCTTATGAATCCAGATTCTACATTTTTATTTTAACCATAGCCAAAGAATAGAAATCAGAGGCCAATACCCTGCTGTTAGGATGATTTATGACTCTGCTACAAACACGACAACTACAATTTCTTGATTTGAGAAGGTTTCACATTTCTGCAGAAGAGAAAAGCAAACACTCACAACAGCCCCTTTGTGAGGTCAAGAACTCAGTTGTATGCAGCAATGGCCAGTGTGGTTATGCTCTCTCCTATCATGAGCTTTTGCTTTTTTCTGCCTCACTTCCCATTTTTCTTCCCCCTGGTTCTCTGGCATTATACTCGTCAGTGAAATAGTAGTCATAAGCCTCTGCTGTGAGGTCTAATTGCTGGGGGGCCCAATTGTCTAAGTTTGGGTTCTCCCAAAACAGAGTCTGATACAAAGACTTACGTGCAGTAGTTTATCTTAGAAACGATCATAGAAAGAACAAGTGAGGGAGTGGGGGAATGTGGGATAGGGAAGAGAGAAAATCTAATAAAGGTATGTAATGAATGAGATATCACTTGGGCAATCAGGGCTTCATCTTGCCATGGAGCCTCAAGAAACCTTGTAAAATGTTCCTCAGAATTGTCCCAATAAGATTTCAATTTCCAGTCATGTTGAAGTAAAACAAAAGTCATAACTTCCTGTCTTAAGCAACTAGAAAATGCAACACAATATATGAAGCAATTGTTATCAGACATTGGACAACAAGCAGCAAAAGACTAGAGTTCCTCAGAAAAGGAAACAAACAAGGTGAGGTGTATGGTTATCCTGGATTTTTTCTGGAGCAACTCTGGACCACTGTGCAGGGGGAGAGATCCCAAGTAGACCATGGTAGTCTTAGTGAGTTGAGGGGGCACAGGTTTGAATTCAGCAGAGCTGGGATGGCTAGAAGTTTAGAAAAAAAGAACTGCGGAAAGGAGAGACCTATGCAAGAAACCAAAACTCCGTCCATCTGCATTGAGGTCCCAGTGGGTCTCCTTGATCAATACTAAGTCACACATGCATGAGGTGAAACTCCATAAGTCAAGCAAAATCCATAAGTCAAGCAAACTCCATAAGTCAAACTAGAGATTTGTAAGCTGAGAAAACCTCAGACCTAGCATGGAATGAAGAGATATTTAAGGTCTACCCTGTTGGAGTAGAGAGAAACTGTGAGCACTCAGGGCATTCACTAATGGCACAAGAAAGACACGACTTAGTAGTGCAGCTAAACAAACCCTAGAGTGAAGAACATTCCTAGACCACCCTAACAAAGCTCAACAAGAAGCCCCAAAGAGACAAAGTTGATGCCCTAGAACTTAACTGCTTGTCAAAACGGAGCCCAAGACTCTAAAGAAAGAAAACAAATCTTGACACTCAGCAACATAAGATTCAAAATTTCCTGCAGTCAAATGAAAATGATTATCCATGCTAAGAAGTAGAACAGCATGAGTTATAATAAGAGAAAAAAATCAAGTAAATATAGATTCAGAAGTGACAGAATGATAGATTTAGCACAGCAAGATTTTTAAATAACTATCTTAATTATGCTCAGGTGTTTTAATATGGTGTAAACATAAGAGAGAAGTGGAACATTTCATCTATTCATATGTTTGTATTTTTAATATTTATTTATTTTATTTTACTACACTATAAAATGTAAACACACACATATACATGGAGAGAGAGAGAGAAACTTCTAGAATTATCTAACAAGAGACTGGGAGAATTGAATATTCATCCGTTAACTCCTGTTTCTCCTCTCAGGGCATCAAATCACAAGCCATCCTAGCTGTGGACTGAGAAATCTCTCTCTGCCAAGTCACCTTTCCCACACCTCAATAGAGAAAGCCCCCAGGAAGAGATGCAGAAGAATAGGTGTCTTAAGTTGGGAAGCTGTTGTACATTGCAGCTGTCATACTCATTGTGAGTGGAGTGGGACATCACTGGAGAAGACAGGACAAGTCCTTTTTTAAATTATGTGATTGGGTAGCCAGAAAAGACAAACACTATGATCTGTTTTTCTGGACTTCCCTCACCGTGATATTGTGGGTGTGCCACCTCCACCATCCCTTAATGTCTCTCTAGTTACTTCTGGAACACCTGAGAGGGTGTCTCAGGAAGACTCACAATGACAGAATAGTGTTAGCCACATCTCCTTCCTTCCTTCTCTAGACCCCATGGTAACATTGCTCAAGAAACCTCAGTCACTGTGATCATTGCTGTCTTCTGCTGATGGCTTCTCAAAACTGTGATGTGTTATGTAATATCCTTTTCCTACTTCCTTTACCCTGTGACTACCACACCAAACAGGCTGTATCCTACCTCCTGCTATAACACTCCCAACAGGAGACTGCCTTGTACTTGCAAGTTTTCAAAGCAATTTGGTGTGAAAACCACAGTTTATATATCTGCTTGATCTAAGACTGAGACTGAGACAATGTCCATGGAGTTGGCCTGAGGACCAATGGCAAGAACCGGGTTTCCAGAGTCTGCGTAACATTTAATTCCTGCAACACTTCAGAAGCCTCATTTTGTTATTATCCTTATCCTGGAGAAAGGGAATTGAGGTTGAGAGAAGTAAAGAAACTTGCCCAAGATCATAGTGACAGAGCTGGAACTTACACCAAAGTCAATCTGATCCTTTGAAATCTGTCTTTAACCACCATGTGAATAAAAGCATCTCTTTTGTCCTTTTTCGTCCTTTTTATGTTCCCTGTTCCTTATTAGCCAGAGCTAAGTAGCCAGTACAGCAAGCTCCAATGTTTGAGGGTAAGGACTTGTCTTAGGTGTAAGGAGTGGTTCTATTGAACCCTTGGGTGCTGCTTGTAAACATTTTCCAGTGTCCTCTAACTTGGGATTAGGGAGTGAATCCTACCATTTATGGAGTTTCTCAAATGGTTTGTATTTATTTGCTTATGTATAGTTTATAAATATTATTTCTCATCTCATTCATAATTAACTTATAATGTCGGAATTATGAAGAGATTCTTATTTTTAACTTTTTTAGTTGTGAGAAAAGTTCACAGAGTTTGTTTCTTGCTACTTATGACCTTTATTTGCCCAGCTTCTTGGGACAATCCGGAACTTGATTTCAAGTATTGAGGCTGCCAGCCTCACCTTCTTGCCTCTGTTAGAGGCAGTTACCCAGGGCTCAGGATTTCCTGAATGAGTCCTGAATCAGAAACAAGTACACACCTCATGCATGCACGAACATCCTTCCTTTTCAGGTTTGGAGTGTGCTTTCTTTTATATTATTGGGGTCTTTCTTCCTTAGACATGCCAATTGTGCTTCTGTCCTAAAACCTGTAGTGCTGCTGCCGTCCTGGGACAGCAATGAATACAGAGTTCCCCAGAGGACAACCGCTCTGTGAGGTCCCATCAAAATTCCACTAGAAAAGATATAAATGAATGCAGTCCAATCTTAAAACCATTGTATTTGGCATATTGCTATAAAGGATTGAAACACTGCTGATCTTAGTACTAATTACTTATATGTGAAGGTTAGAAAGCTGAGCCCAAATTTCAATAAGATCTTTTCACAGGTGAAGCATTCAACCACTCACTTCTGCTTCTATTGACGACACAAATGATATCAGTTTTGAAAAAAGAAATATTTTAGTCACCATTTCACTGCCACCTTTATTAAACTGTCAACAATGATAAGAAATGTTGTTTAACCAAAGCAATGAAATGAGGGCACTTATTAAGATAATATAAATGTTTTTAAGGAGGTAAATTTGAGTAGCAAGACAGAAAGAAACTTCTTATAAAAAGGGCAATTTATATCAGTGACTCTCCCATTAGGGGCCAGCCCATAGTTTGGTAAAGCACCTTCTTCACTAGGTGAGAGCCAAGGGTATTGGCAGCAATCACCACATGAAATGAAGCATAACTCATAGTTTGATTTATCTGTACAGCGAATTGAACACCCAGAAAATAACACAATACAAATATTGAGAAATATTGATATAAATCACCAGATTTTCCAGTAAAGATAGCCCTTGTTTCCCCCCAAAAATCAAACGAGGATTTTCTATTTTTAAGTACTTTATTTTTATATTATGTGTGAAAACATCAATAATTAAACCCCTTTGTTCTAAGACAGAAACACTGTAAAACTAACATTAAACAAGGCAGTATGCCTTACAAGAAAGACATAAAATGTCCAAGGGATATTTAGAACATTTTAGTTCTTAAAGTTTCAACATGAGAAATGTTGACTCACACACTAGGAAATCATTTCAATAAATAACAACTGACATTCATCTAAACAGTTACAAAACAGATGTGCACATACATTCCCCTGCCCTCACAATGATCTCATTGACCATTTGCTTGGATCCCCCAGCCTCTATCACAGTGGCTGGCATGTTGCAGGCTCCTCAGAAATATTAACATAATGACTGGAGAACATTTGAAAGCATTCTACCTTCAAATTAAATACGAATCTAGATGGAACTAACTTGGGGTTGACATTTTAAAAAGAATGAATATAACGGGACAGTGTGCAAGTAGACTTAATCATACCCTTAATTATTTTATACCTAAAATATTAACATAGAATCTTCAAAACAAACTAATAAATAAATAAATAGAAGACTTCTCCTAAGTGATGCTCAAACACATTAGGCTCAATCCAGGTGGCCTCTGCAGCTGTCTCTCTCTTTTCTCTTCTGTTCATATAAGGACTGTGCCTCCTTCAGGAACAGCCACCAATGAGCTTCTTCCTTCCTTCTGGTTAGTTGCATTTGTCACTGTAAAGAGAAAATGGGTTCCCTGAGTAGGTGCTCGGGAAAACTGACTGCACAACACTCTGCTCCTGTCCTGCTCTTCCAGCCTCTAGAGTTTTCTGAATGCAGTTTCCCCAGCCTGGCAACCAAGTGGCTACTGCCTGTGACAGCTGTACTGTGTGGCAAGGACCTCTAGGCTTGGGATGCTCTTTTAGGAATGGGGGTGGAGTGGGGTGGTGGTCTCCACTGTACTATTGGATTAAAAACAGCCAGAACCTATTACTCTTTGTCCTACTGGGCCTCAAATGAAGGTAGTTTTACCTACATTCATTGGAACGAAAGAAGAACTTTGGTGGGGAAGCCAGGCATTGGGAATATCCTCTGGCACCAGAGCAGTAATTATCGTAAAGGAAACTTTAATTGTGAAAACAATAATCACAATTTCTAGTCATTCAACTAACCCCTGAGTTTTCCTGATTTTATTTTTAGGGGGCAGATGCCAGTATCTCTGACCAACGGCTCCAGTCACCTGTGTACATAGAAACTATAACTCACCTGTTCAGCATCTTTTCGATGATTTTCTTAACCATGGGGGATGCGGGGTTGAGACAAGCTTTCTGCCCATTCTTGAGTGTGGCTCTGCAGAGAGAAGGGAATCCCGTGAGGCAGGAGGTCGGGCTGGGGACAGGGTTGGGCAGCGGGAGAGTCGGGGACCCCGGCGGTGGCAGCGGCAGAGCGGGGAGGGACTTACATGACTTCGATTTCAGCGCAGTGGGGTCCTGGGGCCTTCACGTTCACACTTTGGATGTTCTTGGGGTGAATTCCCTGCAGGGTCTGCAAGCACTGGCAGCGCAGTTCAGTGACCACGGACGCTCCTAGGGAAGAAGAGACTCACTGATTGAGCAAGGCTGTCGGCGCGGGGCGCCCACCCCAGCCGCGTCCGGCCCGGGGACCCCAAGGCGTCGGGACCCACCTGCTGCGCGCCGGCCGGTGGCCACCAGGAGCAGGAGCAGCAGCGCCACCCGCAGGAACCGGGGATTGCTAGGAGCTGCGGAGAGCGCGGCGAGGGCCATGGTGCTCAGCAGACGGTTCTGGTGACTGGCTGTGCGAGGAGCGGGAGAGCTGGCGAACAGGTGCCTGCTGCCCGGGCTTTGTGGGTCTCCGAGATCCGCGAACCCCTTTTATGCATGGTTGGGGCTGGAAAGCCCGAAGCTCCCAGGCCAGGGAAATTCCCGGAGCTCCAGATCCATGCGGAGTCCGGAAGGAAGGAGACGGCCCCGCCCCCAGGGTGGAACACTTGGTGTGCGAGTGGGGTGGGGGGGTCCACTGATGCAGCCCGCGCCTCGTCCTCTAGAGTAACTCCCATGGACTCTGAGACTCTGGGATATTCGCCTTCTGCCCCGGATCCCTGGAGGGGGGCTGAGTGGCAGCCAGCGCTGAAGATACCACCTGAGAGGTGGGATCTTGGGTGCCTAGTGATCCCAGTGTGTGGGGCTGGGAGCGGAGAAGGAGCTGGGGCGGATCCCTGAGAACCACCACAGGGTAGGCGCGACCTCTTTGGAGGAAGAGAGTTGTGTCTCGGATTTGTCTCTGGAGGTTGAGAGAAATTAACAAGGTGCTGGGAGATAGACTGGAACTGTATTATCCTCTCTGCCTCAGCCTTTCTTATTTTCGAATTAGCCTATTTCACGTACATCTAACATCAGTGCTCTCTGTGAAAATACAGTCCATCATGTCAGATTCCAGAGAAGAATGTTCTGCTTGTTCCTTGTGTTGCATATTCTCTAATCACACTTAGAACATCTTCTTTAGGTCCTCCATTTGGTGGCAACAGATTATAAGTGTCAAAAGTTGAATCCAGTGTTAGTGTCAGTGGAAGTTAGAGCTGTATAGCATGACCTCTTCTTTCCTATCCTGCATAACTTCCTTCTTCCCTGTAAAATGTTGGAACTTCCAAAATCCCCTGAAAATCTTTTCCTGTAGGAGTTCAGATTTGATCTAGAAATATGGCACTGGTTGTCACTCCGGACCTCGGAGGGGCTAGGTCCAGCAGGTTCATGGGCTCACCGTTCCTCGTTCTGTCTTCGGACGGTATAGCACATGACACCAGGGAGTGGGTACCTGGTGTGCAAGCGCCATTCCCACTGAAGCAGCAGACATGCATCCAGATGAAATAGGAACGCCAGATCCCACATACAGTCACATTCCATTTACTATAGGACTTCCTGGTATTCAATATTGGGCCCCCTTTCTAGAGGAACACATACATGCTGTTTTCTCTCAGGAATTTCAGTCATTTAACCTGGTAGCTTTGTTACTTTTTTCTCCAGAAGTTCTAGAGAACTTATTTTTATTCATCATTAGGTTTTCAGAGGGTTTAAGTGTGATTTTCCAAGTGGGATTCAGAGCTCTCTGAGACATGGAGTAAGATGGGAGGAGAGGGAAAAAGCAGAGGCCCCAGACCCAGAGGCAAATGTCTCCACAACAGAGTTCTACACAGCCCAGCTCCATAGGTAAGATCTGTGTTCCTAGCCAAGCAGAGAACACGGCAAGGCTGCCACCTGCATATAGTAGTGAAGCATCGCCTGCAGGTTGTTTAGCCTCTCTGTTTCTACCCCAAGGCGGTTATGAGAAATGAGTCAACATTTGTAAGAGCCAGCATGGATTTAAGTGCCTTGTAAAGTTTGTTAAATAAACAAAATGGAAATAGGTTTTCCAACATTGCCTAAACAGAAACTCATCCTGATGTGAATTCACATATATACTATATATATAGAATATATATATATATATAATATATATATATATTCTAATGGACAGGTTCGCTCCCCAGTGTTTTTTACATTTAAAATTTTCTGTATCAGTTACTGCTACCCAACTAACCCTGAATGTATACAACACCATATACAGCAGTACGAGTCTTGAAGAAATAAAGGCAGGTCCTGGAAGACGGAATGTTCATATAAACACCAAAAGCTCAGTTTCCAAAATGCCCTTTTGGTTACTGGTGCTCAGGAGTACTGGTGCTCTCATTACAGTAATCTTAGTCAAGGGCAGAAAAGTGTGCTAGAATGCTGTTTCTTTCAAATGGACACTGTATATAGTATATGTACTCCAGTCGTTTCAATTATTTCCCTTTTCACTTCTTCCTGATTACTTATATTTCTTAACAGAAAGAATAAATGAAAAAGCATTGACCCAATGGAGACCAAAGTACAGTGTCCCAAATATCTTCATCAGTTTCAAGCTGTAATCAATGCTGCAAACTTCTAAATTAAAAAAAAAAAGAAAGTTGAGAATTTACAAAAATTGAAATAAAATGTTCTGTATCAGGTTTTCAGAAAGGAAGACAAATATGTACTCTACCAGGAGGTACACTTAGATAAAATTTTATTTGTCACCATTCAGACAGATCATTGGTTTATTTTGTAGTCCACCTTACAATCACTTCATGTATATAAAAAGGGACTTTGAGTGTGACAGTCTCCATCTCATTTATTGAAAAGATGTACTAAAGGAATGACTATTTTTAGAAAATACTCTAGTGTTTATCAATATGATTCTAACAGAAAAATCAAGAAAATTAGAGGAAGGTTCTAATTGGTAGTAAGGAATAGGAAATGACATATAATCTAAAGTTTATTAAGTGTGTGACTAGCTCATGAATAATTGAAAGTTTGTGTGATTACACCTCTTATTATCACTCTTTTTCTGGGATTTGATGGAAAATTGAAATTTCCAGAAATATGGAAATTATTCTTTAAAACTTGAAAAATGTATTGTTTTGTTTTGTTTTCTAATTGTAGTTGTAATACATGATCATTTTATAAAGTTCATACAAGCCAAAAAGGCAAGAAGATATTTTTTTCCCTCTAATATCTCTTCACTTTGTCTATGAAACAAATATTCACAAGTCACTGAAAATTTGCTTTTTTTTTTCTTCAGCAAAGGAGCTAAATTACAAGAGCTTACAGAATTCTGGTAAATAAAAAATATGCTGCTTCCTTGATTATGCTGCTGCATACCAAGGGTGAATTGCTAAACCTCTTCACCCGAGGCAAAGGACAGAGCATTTATTTTCTGCTCTTCTAAGCAGTTTACAAATATTAACTCATTCAGTCTTCCAAACAAGCCTCTACTTGTACTGATAACTACAGTATCAGTAGATATTGGTATGTCTATGAGACTTTAAGTTACGAATAAAGAAACTGTGGTGCAGAGAGGTTAAGTCACTTGCCTAAGGTCATACATCCTTGAGCCTGGAAATCAAACCCAGATAAAATGACGTTTAACCACTATACTATGATAAAATCACTCTCTGATATATAATTAATACTTTCAAGAGTAGAATGATTTTTAAAAATCTGTTATTGCCCTAGTTGAATAGTTCAAATTTACATATTCTTAAATGAAAGCACAGCAAAATGGTCATACATCTCCATAGTTCTGTTTCACTAGCAGCATATCTCTCCTGTGGCATTGAAATAGCTTGTTATATTTTCCTGAAGTGTCCAATTCTGAAAAATAAAATAGTAACTTTGCCATGAGGAAACCTGGTAAACTCACCCTGTATCAAATGAGGAAGATTTACATCATCAGTGTGATGTCATGTGCATATCATGTACCCCCTTGATATGATGTCACAAGAATAGCATACCTCTTTGGTGCTCTTTCAAAAATTAATAGCCCAAGTCTAATCATAAGAAAAGCATACTTCAAACCTAAATCGAAGAAACTTAAATTGCTGAGTGGTACTCTTCAAAACTGTCAATGTCATGAAAAATAAGGGCAGATTGAAGAACCATCACAGTCCAGAGGAAATTATGGAGACATGACAGTTGGCTGCAGTGTGGTACTTTGGTTTGCATTCTGAAACAGAAAGAGGATGTTAATGGGAAAACTGGCAAAATCCAAAAAAAATCTGGAGTTCAGTTAAAAGTAATGTGTCAGTGGTGGTTTCTTAGCTTTGACGAATATACCACAGTATTGTAAAATGTTCACTTTAAAGGAAAGTGGGTGAAAGATACATGGATACTGTATTAACTTTGCAACTTTTATAAATTTAAAATTATTTCAAAATAAAATGTTCATTTTTTTAAAAGTTTCTCTTTCTGAATTCATTTAGAATGCCTCCAAAATTAAATGGCCATGCATGTTTCATCTGCTAGCTTTTAGAAAGGAAATTGAATTTTTGTTTAGTGAAGGTTTGCTCAAATATGAAAATCCAAAATATCTACTGCCGAGTTTGGACACTTCATCATGTTTCATAGGATTAAATAGTTTGCCTTCATCATTAATCATGCTGCCCAAATCTCTCATCTAGTTCTGGTAACTGGAGAAAAACACAAGTGTTTCTGCTATAATCATCTCAGGACCCAACCCAAAACTGACGCAATGAGAGCACTCAGGGGGAGCAGAGCTCTACAGGAGCTGCCAAGAGAATGAAATGAATGAAGCATGTCAAGAAGCTGTGGGCATCTGCAGATTAGACAGAACTTGACTCAGGAAAATTTTCATCAGAATCACTTGTTTTTTGTAGATGAATTGGAAAGGAAAGAATTTTTTGTTATTTCCTCCTTATTATGCCACTTGTATCAATGAAATCTGCATAAATAAACCAAAAGTCAAAATTTATAAGCACAGGAATGCTGTAGCCTGGAAAAATAAACAAATTCATTGTCTTGTTGAAACAAGTGTTCCTCCAAGCCAATTTTTTTCAAGAGTGAATGCCACGATTTTACACAGTCTTTAAACGTATGCAAGCAACAATTCTTGAAGAAATGGAGGAATCTTTAAAAGTGGAAGCTTTGGTGGCTAAATTCCATTTTCCATGGGATCACTATGGAAACTTTCATAATTAGCAGTCAAGTCTGCATGCTCATGTTTCCTAGATCTCTTTATCTGTCATTGCTGTAGCACTCTGCTGCCTGCAGATGTCACCTGGTAGCTCCCTGCCTCAGCTGCATCAGGTATTTTTCACTCACTAGCCCAATGTTTCTCTGTTGCTGCCATGGAACATCCCTTTCACAGGAGAAACAAGAGGCAATAGATACATGTTTTCCCATTTTTCATGGTTTGGGCAGACATTCTACATCATTTCTCAGAGGATACCCAGTAGGATTGAACCCCAATTGCCCATGTCCTCTTTTCCTATTTTGCTCTTTCCAGTTCTTGAGTCCTGTGTGTGGGGAACATTTCCCCAAATAAATTACATGCATGGCAAGCCCATGACTCAAGCTCTATAATTTAGGGGAGCCTAAATAGAGGCAGTGCTCCATCCTGAGAAGTGACCATGCTCAAGGCACGCAGGAACAGGCGGGGCAGCTCTCCTCTGCCCCTACTTACCTTAGGAACTTGTCCCTCACACCTGCTGTCCCTATTTCTCTATACTCATCTCTTCCAATGTAATGACTCTGGCTCTGAGCAGAGAAGAATAAAGATGTGTGAATGTGATGTTAGATTTCTGAATCAGTTCACCCCCAAAGTACAAGGGCATAGTGGGTTCTAGAGTTAGGTTCAGCCTCTCTAATCAGTCTTCCAAAGAGTGCTTGTCTGGCACTCTCTTCTCAGAACACACCCTGGATTACCTGCTCTTAGTCTATAGGGTTCAGATAGGATAACCCATCTCTCAGTTCCTTCCTGTATGCCACCCCAGGCCCTAACCCTGCTGATTAGTTCAGATGTGGACGAGTGACCAAAGCCTGGCTAGATTAGAAATAGTTTCTAGAATTTTTGCTTGAACAAATGAAAAGGATGTTCTGAATTCTTACTGCGGTTGCAAAACTGGTAAAAAGAGGGCCTGGAATTTTGTAATGCTTGGGGAGAACATGCCTGAGAGTGAATTTGGCCCAGAGAAAAGCACAGGTAAGACATGAAGGGGACCATCTTAAGTATATTGTATGGACACCTAGGTCCTCCAGCTGGCTCTGATTTATTTATGGACTTTTCAGTCATGTAGGCCGGCAGATTTTCTTTCTTTTCTTTTTTCTAAGATGATATAAATTAGATGTCTGTCTCTTGCCAGTGAAATAGTCTTGCCTAACATCACCCATCTTCCACATTTCTGCTATAGACACCTTTCCTACACAGTGGCTCTAGTTACTTTATTGTTAATGCAATAAAGTCCATGCATCCATTCAAAATTTGTCTACCACTCATGATCTGGGAACTAAGTTGGATTACAAAGAGGGAAAAGATAGACTCTGCTTCAACTGAACTCAAATCTACAGAGTGTCACAGAAAGATATGACATTGTGTCGAGGTCCAAGTCACTCAGCAATGTGCAGAGTTTCATGGGCACTCACGGGAGGGGAGCACCTGACTCTTTTTCGTGGAAGGGTAGGAGCTTCCAGAGAAAACTTTGTGGTAGAGGGTGCTACCTAAGGTGACTTGGAAGGGACCCACTTCAGAAGAGGCAGACCAAACAAGCAAAGGAATGGAAACTGGAAACAGTGTGGTATGACCTGAAAACAAAAATCAGCATTTTATTTTTTTAAAATGGAATTTAACATTTAGATTGATCCAGCAGAAGGATAGGCAGGGCCAGGTCACTGAAGGCTCCTGTTTATCAATCAAGGACCATTTCAAATATCACTTACATTAAAATCCCATCTTTCCTTCCAAAGGTTTATCTTAGCCCTTAGATACAAATCACATTTTGGGGAGCATGGATTTACATACTCCCATACCGGATTATGTATTCTGAAAGGAAAGCTATCATATCTCATTCCTGTTTGCACCCACCAGACTCTAAAATTCTCTCACACCAGTGACACTCCTAGGGACCCATCAAAAACTATGAATATCTGGTCCTGAAAGTTCACGAGAAGCTTTGTGCTAGGACTCTGGATGATAGGCAATTCTGTCAGGGAAAGGAAGATGTAAACATGAAAAGAAGTTTTCAAACAGGGAGTTATAAGGGACTAGGAGTAAAAGTATCTAAAGTGAGTCTGGTTCATACTAACCACTCAATAAATGTTTGTTGAAATAATGCATGAATCAGTGGTTTCAGGCCACTGTTTTAAAATTAAAATATCCTGAAGTCAGGACATGTGGAAGCTTCCTTTGATGGACTGTGGAATTTCCTTAGTTTCTTTTGCCTGTTTTGACCTCTCTGGACCAGAACAAAAAGTGCCAGTGGACATTTAATGAATTCAGATATGACAGTTGGGTCAGAGTCAGTTTGAATTCTATAGTAAGAGCTAGGGAAGGGGATCCCCTACCTGGGAAAGCCAGAGTAATGAGTCTGAACCAAAATCCTTAGAAAACTCTGATGCCCAGGTCTGCCAATACTTTTAAAGAGACAGATGGGACCTGCATCCAAAGCCAGAGGACTCGAGCTCTCCCAGATGTGGAACAGAAGGGGAACAATGTCAGGAATAAAGCCAGGGAGGTCTTGGTCACAGACAGAGCTGGAATATCTGTGTTTGGTTTATAGATCATCTACCTCAGCGCCAATAGAATGATCCGGGTCATTACAGGATCATGATTTAGGCAGTAAGTGAGTACTGCCTAGATCTTCCCACACATTTTAAAATTCATCTACGTGTACAATGCACAGTGATAGGTTTCGTAGAAGAGGTAAAGTTTGATAAAATATGAATTCTAATGTAAAATTATTTATTTAGCCTGTCTACTTTCTCTTACAATGCTATATTATTTATTTTTCTGTTCCTAGCATGATGACCTGATGATATGATTAGTCTACAAATATTTCAAATCATTCAGGTAACACTGAGAATCATTTGATATATTAGCTTTGCCAGATTTTTTTTAATTTTTTTTTTTGGAGGGGTGGTTATTTTTTGTTTGTTTGTTTGTTTTTTGTTTGTTTGGTTTTTTGAGACAGAGTTTCACTCTTGTTGCCCAGGCTGGAGTTCCATGGCGCAATCCTGGCTCACGGCAACCTCCGCCTCCTGGATTCAAGCGATTCTCCTACCTCAGCCTCCCGAGTAGCTGGGATTACAGGCGTGCACCACCACACTTGGATAATTTTTTGTATTTTTAGTAGAGAAGGGATTTCTCCATGGTGGTCAAGCTGTTCTCGAACTCCCGAACTCAGGTGATCCACCTGCCTCAGCCTCCCAAAGTTCTGGGATTACAGGTGTGAGCCACTGTGCTGGCCAGTTATTGTTTTTTAAAAAGGATTTTAAAAATCTTTTTTCATCTCCTTTTTCTTTAAGATTGTTTCCTGACCTATCTGGAAGTGGTATTCACCAAGTAATGACATCGTGAGCATATAGTTAAAAAAAAAAAAAGAATTACAGGATTGCAAAGAATAAGGAAATGAAAAGTTTCTCTTGGAAATAATTATGCAAGAAATTTGTTTTGGAGATGAAAACGTTATTATGACTTTGTCATTCTGAAAACAAAATTTAGGAAATTGAAAGATGAATGTATAAACCACAAATGAAATAGCATACATAGCATAAAAACACAGATTTCAGCAAAGAAAAGTTTGAATCATCATGATAACTTGATGTTAACTATCTCGTTCATAGTATTTTCCAACATTCATTGTCCTTCAGTTATTTGGTAAGAGATATTTGTGTTTTCCTTTTTATCTTCTTGATCAGTCCATTTACTTAGGTAATCTCTGAAGCAGATTCTCCTGAACAACACTGATTTCAAAGGGGTTGCTCTACTGGTGTGTGACTGAGCTAGTTCATTGACTGACATTTCTAGTTAATTAAGTAAGTAGTTAATTAAGGACAATAAAGAAATACAAGATATGGTGGGAATTATAGTGAAAGAGGTGGAAAAAGGACTTGGTTGTGTGTAATTTACTATCCATATCTTGTACGTTGAAGCAAACATCTATAATAAAATAATGTTTAATATGTCTATACCATAGCGTCTGTGTGTGATTAGAGCATGTGGATAGACAGACGAGGGGAACTCTTAACAAAATCCCTAATAGTTACAAATGCAACTCTAATTAAAACATCAAACACATCACTGATGAGGCCGATAGTATGGGTGTGTTATAATGTCTGTGAATAACTTGGTGAGATCTGTGAGCCTAACAAGATCGAGAGCTGGGAAAACGGTGTCTTTCTTTGATTTTCAACTAACTTTCTGTTGGCTGAGTAGCTTATCCTTAGCATGTAACTGCACCATTACTTCACAGCACTAACTGCAGATTTATTCTTCTGCATGTAGTTAATATTTGACACACATTTACTTAACACCTACTCTATCAGCATTTTTCTGAAATCCAGAATGAAGAGATGGAATAGGCTTAATCCTTATTCTCTGATTTAAAGTAGGAAAATAGATAAAGGAATAATCACAGTGAAGCTTAATAGTTATCCTGATGGAGGCATGTGTAAATTGCTTTATTGCTTATTTCCTAATAGTCCCTATAGCTATCCCTAGAATTACTGAGAGAAGAAGACTGATTCTTCAACACAGCTGATAAGTAAGAGCTGGCTGTTCCAACTCTGCTTTGGCTGCTCTGTTTCAAGTTGCATTGCCTCTCACCACAAATGCTGGATAGTGACATAATCCTCATGTTGCGTCTGCTTCAGTGAAGAAGTAAATACTTGGCAAATTTAAGTCTAAAGTTTATTTTTTCTTGTTTTCTTTCCTGGAAAAATAGCTAAGCCAGTCTCCTGTATAAAATATACAGGACATCTAGTGTCCTGTATATTTTGTAATCTTATGGACATGCTGGCTGACAAACATTGTGGTTTTGTTATTTAATTTTCTTTTAGTTGTTATCAGGAAAATACTACTTGTGTCTGTCGTGCTAAATTTTTTCTTAACTAGCTGTCTGCATCCAAGCTTTGGGTTGTGGTTCTGAGCAAGGGAAGAACTGGCTTGTTGGCTGTATTTTTAAAGAGTTGGTTGCTAGCTCAGGGACTTCAGCTTCTGTTGGAAATGTTATGTGCCCTGAGAGTAGAACTCCAAGGAAAGGAAAGTAAACATTTATTTACTAGGTATCAATTCTGAGTCAGAACCCATACTGGATCCTATTATAAGTGTGATTTAATCCTTTTCAGTAGTGGTGTGGTGGGCTTTATTGTCCTTGTTTTAGAATAAGGGAACTGAGGAGACCCAGGGTCACACAGAGTCAAAGCTGAGATATAACCCAAACTGTCTTACTCAAAAACCCACTGGCCTAATGCCAGCCTCTACAGGAATAATGAGGAAAAAACCCATATGAGAAGAAGAATTTTGTATAACAGCTAGTTAAGTTCACTGAGTATGAATATGCTGCTTTTATTCAAGCCCTCCTAGAAGTCAATGTGTTTTCTGTTCTTAACTCAGTTTACATTTGGGACCAAGCTAGGAGGTACACTGCTGAAGCAGATGGGCAGTGAATATAAATGGTAGCCCTAGCTGAAAAGCACCTAGAATCTCAACAATCCAGACAACATCTCATTTGGTGTGACATCTTTCAGAAGCTGTTTTCATGGGTTTCCTCAAGACTCCAACCCCAGATCTGGGATGGAGATTGAGATTTAAGGAACACTGTAGACCAGGAGATTTAACTTTCCAGCTGGGCCTCAGTATCCTGCCCCTATTGGCTCTCCAAGCATTTTATCTGGAGTGTGGAATCTAATATAGACCATCAGAGCTTAACTCTTTAATCAAATAACTGGAAAACTGTTTTTAAACAACACATCATGATGCATCAGTAAGTTATGAAATCACTTTATAGTGGTGTAGCCAACATCTTTCAAAAAAATGGAATGTAGTAGGATAGAGTAGAAGAGAACACAAAATATGCGGACACACACAGTACAAAGCAAATATAAATATTGTATTATGAATTTGTTTTATGTTTGTGTGTATATACCTGTATGTGTGGAAATATATACATACATTCATACATACACACACTGAATGTAACAATCACAGGATTTACAAATATGTATAAGTGAATGCTAGATCACATAGGTTAGCTATTCTTTCTCTGGCCAACGAAAACTAATTATATTACCCTAGACTTGGTTTCCTATTTGTAAAATTGGGACCAGAATGCTCCCTAACTGCTTGCAATGCACTTAAAATAATTACTAAGTGTTTTCTTTATGATTGTGTACAAATAATTGATACTTTATTGAAAATTAGCACTTCAACTTATAACCATGTCAAATGATATCTGGAAAAAGAATAAAAACATTGAGTGGCGAAATTACAAGTTTTAAAAATTAGTTTCTATTCTTTTGAGTCTGTTTGCTGTTACTTAGAGTGAACATGCATTGTCTTTTAAAATGAGAGAAATATGAATATGTATTTAAAAACAAGTCTTCAATATCCTATGCATTACAGAGGAAATTATTTTACCACAAAGGTCTTAGAAGGAAAAAAAAAGCAATAATAATAAAAATGCAGAACAACTTGCAAAGTCAAAATGTCCTTTGATGGTTTTGTTTCATTGATAGATGCCATGACTATGTGGTAAGTCCCTAATTTGTGGACATTTTATGCTGACTACCTCCATCTAGAGGGGAGTTTAAATGCACTGAATCTTTATTACTCCACGAATGTTGAAACAACAACAGGGAGTTGCTGTGTCATTTGGGATTTTCCAAAGAGCAAACTCTCTCTCCCCATGCCCATGCTGATAAAGGCAGTAACTTAATATAGTTTGGACGTGTGTCCCCTGCAGATCTGATGTTGAAACGAGGCCCCCAGTGTTGGAAGTGGAGCCTAGTGGGAGGTGTTTGGGTCATGGGAGCAGATTTCTTATGCATGGCTTGGTGCCTTCCCCACAGTAATGAATGAGTTCTCACTCTGTTAGTTCACAAAACTGGCTATTTAAAGGAATCTGGCACCTGCTTCTTCTCTCTTGCTCCCTTTCTCTCACTATGTGACACACTGTATTAGTCAGGGTTCTCTAGAGGGATAGAACTAATGGAATGTATATGTATGTGTGTGTGTGGGGGGGGTGTGTATTCCATATATATTCAACAATCCAGACAACATTCGATTTGGTGTGGCATTTTACCACAGAAGCTGTTTTTCATGGTTTTCCTAGAGACTCCAACCCCAGGTCAGGGATGGAGACTGAGATTAAAGGAACATTATAGTCCAGAAGATTTAATTTTCCAGCTGGGCTGGAAAAAAAAGTATGTATATACATATGGGAGTTTATTAAATATTAACTCACACAATCACAAAGTCCCACAACAGGCTGGCTGGCTGCAAGCTGAGGAGCAAGGAGAGGCAGTCGGAGTCCCAAAACTGAAGAACTCGGGGTCCAATATTTGAGGGAAGGAGGCATCCAGCATGGGAGGAAAATGTAGGCTGGGAGACTAGGCCAGTTTCTCTTTTCATGTTTCTTTTTTTTTTTTTTGCCTGCTTATATTCTAGTCACACTGGCAGCTGATTAGATTGTGCCCACCAAGATTCAGAGTGGGTCTGCCTTTCCCAGCCCAGTGACTTGAATGTAAATCTTCTTTGGCAACACCCTCACAGACACGTGCAGAATCAACACTTTGCATCCTTCAATCCAATCAAGTTGACACTCAGTATTAACCATCACAAATGCCGGCTCCCCCTTTGCCTTCTACCGTGAGTAAAAGCTTCCTGAGGCCTCACCAGAAGAAGCAGTGTTGGTGCTCAGAAGCTGAGCAGTGTTGGTGCCATGCTTGTACAGCCTGCAGAACTGTGAGCCAAATAAGCTGCTGCTTCTTCTTCTTCTTCTTCTTCTTCTTCTTCTTCTTCTTCTTCTTCTTCTTCTTCTTCTTCTTCTTCTTTTAATAAATTACCTCAGGTATTCCATTAGAGCAATGCAAAACAGATTAACATATGACTCAAAAGTGTTCTCAGGACAGTTAGACCAAAGTCATTCTGAAGCAAGGATGTATGAGGCACCAGCATTCCAACATCGTTTGACTTTGCAAAATTTGTTTTGCTCTTTTGACCCTTTAAAAGTCACATCAACGAACTGTTAAATAAAGCTAAGTATGCTGTCTGAGACAGGCAACAAAAGGGAAATCAGCAAAAACAAAATCACGCCACATACATCTCATTTCCACTAGTTTCTCCTTCAAAGTTCATTTGTTTTGAACAATTTCATTGTTATTGCAATATTTTGCTCCTTTTTTTTTTTTTTAGAAAAATCTTTAATTTTACCACTCAAAACATTCTGGTTTGTTGTTTTTTATACTTTTTATGTATATAAACATTTTAAAAAGTAGAATCATAATATATAGTCTTTTGTCACTTACTATATTTTGGGCATATTTCTTTTTTTTTT
>NW_012120710.1:4957716-4990921 GCF_000951035.1 Colobus angolensis palliatus | reverse complement strand
AGAATCACTTGAACCTGGGTGGCGGAGGTTGATGGGTGACAGAGTGAGACTCTGTCTTACAAAAAAAAAAAAAAAAATTCTTACTCAACACTCCAAAGTAACTGGAATGGTGCATTAAGAGAAATATTGATACCAGTAATGTAATACTATAATAGAATTAATAGTCATTCATTTTTAAGCTCAGACTGTGTATAAGGAACTGTGCCAAATGTTTTGCATATATCCTCTATTTAGTTCTTAAGATAATCAATCCATAAAGTTAGACACTCATAATGTCCTCATTTCACACATATGAAAACTAAGGCACAGAGGGAAAGTGAGTGTAGCACAGCCTGGGATGCCAGGTTAAGGACTTTGGACCCTGAATATTTTATTCAGGGAAATGAAATATTTGGGTTTTGGAAATATAATTTGGGTAGTAGTGCATAAGTTGTACTGAAGATAAAAAACACTAAGTGGGCAAAAACTGGTTGGGAGACCTTTATTCATTCACTCTCCCCATAGATACTCCAACCCTGCAGAGCTATGAACTTTTGTTCAAATATGCAAATGACTTAAAATGATCTTGTGTCTTTCTACTTGTTATTTATCTTGAGGCAGTTCCAGTCTTCCCATTGCCCGCCCCACCCATCCCCCAACAAATTCCTACTCCACCTTCAACAGCTAGTTCATGGATTTTGCTAACATGCCATTTTCCTGTGTGAAAGACAGCACAATGTGAAAGCAAGAGCAGGGAGTCGGGAGTCAGAATGATCTGCTCAGCCTCTAACAAGCTGTGTCCTTCCCAAGACTGTCACCTCATCTCTGTAATGGGAATAATACTAATTTGCAATGTGGATGTGGAAATTTTAGATGATATTCATAAGTATCTATAAATTTTGTTTATTTTAGTTTGTCATCCTAGGTATCTCCCTCTTTTTCCAGCTCCCCACAGAGATTTAATTGTACCATCTGTATTTTATCATAGATCTTAATCCTATCTGTACACCTTGTCACATTAGGTCAAAATTGCACTAGCTCATGAACAAGGGTCTGTAGCTTTCTCCTGCCTCAAGTAGGTTCTGCCTTCTGGTCCTTGGTGGTAGGTTGAATAATGCCCCCCACCCCTGAAATCCTTGTGTTCTACTCTCTGGACACTATGTATATGTTGCTTAACATGGCAAATATATATGTATCTATAGATAGATAGATATAGATATAGATATATAGATGTATTAGAGAACTTGAGTTGGAAAGCCTTTCTGAATTATCCAAGTGAACCCAATGTATGCACAAGCCTCCTATGAGAGGTAAGAGGGATGTAAAAGGTAGAAGAGTCAGCGGAGACAGAGGAGAAGTAGAGGTTGGAGTGATGCAGGTTGAAGACTGGGGAAAGAGTTATGAGGCAAGGAATGCAGGTGAAAAAGGAGAGGAAGTAGATTATCTTCTAGAGCCTTCAGAACGAATACAGCTCTGGGGACAGCTTGAGTTTAACCTTTAAGACTTACTTTGGACTTGAGACCTCTAGAATTACAAGACAATAAATTTGTGTTGGTTAAGCCACTGAGTTTGTGGTAATTTGTTACAGAAGCAACAGGAAACTAATATGCCCACATTACAACTCCTTCATTTCTCCCCAGTGTAGAGCAATGTCTTCCTAAAGGATGAATGAAAATATCACCTCACACTTCTCCTAGTTTCCAGAATCCTAATATTTCCAATGTTAAGGAATTTGTGGGGATAAAAGCAGAGTGTTGCTTATTTACTTCATTTTTTTAAAAAAAACAAGCTGTCGAGTAATGCTTAAGAGCTACTAATATTTATTGGCAAGTTAATTTTAACATTCAAGGTAAATATGTAGCTATAAAGTACTGCAATCATATAAATGAAGAAATATGTATCAGCTAACATATAACACTGAACAAAATCAGTCTTTATTAAGCCAAGTTTTCCTTCATAATGCTTTTTGTTTAAAATTCTGGAAATTATAAAATATGAAATTGTGATGTGTCAGCATTATTTTTGCAGTATTGTTAAGAAATAGATTGACTATACCACAACTTGATTTACTTTGTTAATATAAGAAGGATAATACAAACATCAGAAGGTTCTTTCACAGTTGGATTGAGAGCGCACATTTAGGCAGCTAGTACCTAACGCTCCAAATGTTTCTTAATTATTTTCTTGTACAGCGGGGCTTGCAGGTCCAAGCAAATTTTCCTTCCATTCTTCAGCGTGGCTCTGGCAGGGAAAAGAGAAGAGGTCAGCCTTTCAGTCCTTGGGTTTGCAAATGGCATTAGAAGGGGGAGGGATGGGCAAAGGAGGCACGGAGAGGGGGCACTGACTGAGGTAGTGCGAGGACTCACATCAGTTGCGCAGTGGGACAGTGGGGTCCGGCCTTGATCACCTCCAGGCTGGTGATGTGCCTGGGACGGACCTGGGAGGTGGTCTTCACACACAGGCACTGCAGGTCCCCATCTTCTTCAGTTTCAGCTGATGGGGAAAGGGAGGGGGTAAGAGAGGAGGAGGGGACGGAATGGTGACTCCATGAGTAGCCAGAGGTTCTTTAGGGACTTTTTCCACTACCTTCAGCCTTCTTTTCCTTAGCCATAAATCATACCTCTCTCAGAAGTTGTGCTGATCAGGTGGCGAGGTGCCCGTGCAGTGCCTGCCACCGTACCCGCACACTCAGCACGCTCGCGGTAAGTGTAGCTGCGATCATGATCCTAGAGGATTCCTCCCCAGCCCCAGCGCTTCCCGCATTCCCCCCTCGCCGCTGCGGGCCCTTCCAGCCTGGTTTCTGCTCTCACCTCTGGCGAAGGCGACCACAACTGGCAGGAGCAGCAATGCCAGGAACAGCATCTCCGGGTGGGTGGCGCGAGACGTGGCTGCGGAGCTCATGTTGCAGCAGAGGTTCCAGCAGGATCCCAGTGCGCAGGGAAAGTCGGGCTGGGGTTCTGCAGGCAGTGACTCCTGGCCTCACCAGGCTTCTTTTATCCTCAGTCCCTGTTCTTCCAGTCCGGAAGCCGGGGGTGGACAGCGAGGAACTGTAGTGCAGGAGCTAAGACACTGCTTTGAAGACTCGGACTCTGGCCAGCCAAGATTACAAAACAAAAGGCTGGGGGCAGCTGCCTTGACTGGGAGCTGGTACAAAGATGCTTACCTTCAACCCCAGTTTATATACACTTACATTGTGGAGTTAGAAGCACTACTTGCATCTTAGAAGAGAAATGTTTTCTGTATTGTATCATAGTAGAGTTCTCTGTAGTCACCATGCAACTTACACAGCAGGTGGCTTCAGGACCCAGACAGTTCTTGTTTCCTTCTCAAGAACTGCTCATGTGCTCCTGACTTCAGTCTTGATTACTACCGAGTTTGGCAGCTGTGTGTTTGAAGAGTGTGTTGTTTGCAATTGTTTTCTGATACTAATAAGTTTAATTTGGTCTCTAGGCGTTGACTCTTCTGAATTTCACCTGCATGTGGAAAACTTCTCTAGTCTCTGGATGGGATTCACCAGGCTCCACTAACAATCACCCAGTATACTCTAGGACGCAAGGTCTATTTTCCGTCACTCTTAGAAAAATTGCAGAAGTAATATTTGAATGCATTATCTTTATAAAAACTTAGTTTCTGGATGTTTCTTCATTGTTCCCATCCTGAATAATAGTCCAGAAGAGAGGACAAGGAGAGTTTGCCAGGCCACGTCTTCCGGTGCCTGCTGTGTCTTCAGTCTGCGCCAGTGACGGGGTGAGATGGGCTGCACTGTTGGTGGGGAGCAGTGATGCTCTCTGCGGGAGGATTCATGGCATCTGGGAGTTGAGTGTGAGAATGATGGGAGGTGACAGTGGAAGGGATGCAACAGAATCCCACATGGGAAAAGGGAAGAGATCCATATCGACTGTCTTCTCTTCTCTAAAAAAGAATGACTTTGGCTCTTGATCAGGGCAAGGCACACCCTTAACCCAAAGCCCGAGGTTCCCTGTCACACTGACTAACAGTGGTGAAGGGTGTCAGGGACCCACTGGATGGAACTAGCTGATATTCTAATGCTCAGAAAGCCTGCATTTTTGTAGGAATATGCAATTCTTTCTCCTACTCTCCCAACACCTGCCTATTCATCTAGTTAGGACCTATTCATACTTCTGGTGTCAGCTTAAATATCACTTCCTCAGGTGGACCTTCCCTGACAGCTATATGTAATCGTGTTCCCTTATTGTTCTATCTTGCAGAACTCTGTTTTTCCTATTTCTCACAGAATACACAAACATACACACACATACATTGTAGATATGTATGTGTGTGTATGTGTGTGTATCTGTGTATTTATAAGTGTTTAAAATTGTTTTGTTTCTTGAATGGAAAACACTGTGATATTAGATATCATAATGTTTATCACTATTTCAATGTACTGGTAGGGACTCAATGCAAAGCAGCTACAGTAGTGAAGATAATGTGTTGAAGATGATGATGACGAGGCTTTGACATGTTCATATATCTATTCAATTGGAGCAATTACAGCGTATAATTGGAACATACATCTATATTGACACGTGTCACATATGGTCGCAATTATTTGTCCACTAGTCTGCCTCTCCCACCAGATAGTGATCTCTTCAATAGTAATTCTCTGTGACTTATGTACAGTCATGCACCACATAACAATGTTTTGGGCAGTAATAAACTGTGTATATGATGATGATCCCATAAGACTATAGTGGAGCTAAAAATTTCCTATTGTCTTGTGACACCATTCCTGTTGTAAAATCATAGCAAGCCAATGTATTATTCATGCGTTTGTGGTAATGCTGGTGTAAACAAACCTACTGTGCTTCTAGTTTCATAAAAGTATATCACATACAACTATGTACAGTACATAAAAATTGATAATTATAATAAACAATGCTGTATCTGGTTTGTATATTTACTATATTGTACTCTTTAATCATTATTTTAGAGTGAACTCCTTCTACTACTAATGGAAGAAGAGTTAACTATGAATCAGCCTCTGGAAGGCCTTTCAGAAAATATTCCAGAAAAAGACATTGTTATTTTAGAAGATGACCACTCCATGTGTCTTATTGCCCGTGATACAAGAAATGAATGTAGAGGACAATGATTGATGATTCTGACCTTATATAGGCAAATTTGTATGTTTGAGTCTTAGTTTTCAACAGAAAAGTTTAAAAGGTGAAAAAAATTAAAAATTAAAAAGTTTATAGAATGAGGATAGAAAAGAAAAATTATATTTATAGCTGTACAATGTGTTTGTGTTCCATGTGAAGTATTACTATAAAAGAGTCAAAAAATTAAGAGAATCAACACATTTATAAAATAAAAATGTTACAGTAAGCTAAGGTTAATTTATCATTGAATAAAAAAAATTTTTTAGAAACTTAATGTAGCCTAAGTGTATAGTGTTTATACAGCCTGCGGGATTGGACAGTAACGTCCTGGGACTTCACATTTACTCATCACTCACTCACTGACTTAGCCAGAGCAACTTCCAGTCCTGCAAGCGCCATTCATAGCAAGTGCTCTCTACAGGTTTACCATTTTCTATTTCACCATACTTCTACCATACCTTTTCTATGTTTAAATATGTTTAGGCACACACGTACTTATCATTGTATTACATTTGCCTACACTATTCAGTACAGTAACATACTGTACAGGTTTGTGGCTTAGGAGCAATAGGACATAATATATGGCCTAAGTGTGTAGTAGGCTATACCAGGTTTGTGTAAGTACACTCTATGATGTTTACACAATTATTGCCTAGTGATGTATATCCCAGAGCGTATCCCCATCGTTGAGCAACATTTGACTGTATTTTTAAACATCTGGTATACAACTCAATGACTGTTGCAGAACACATTGTAATTCCTACATTTCCATGGAAATGAAAATTAACAGTGCTGAGAATAAATAAAAGGGATGATTTTACATTTCAATGGACTACACAGAAGGTCTGTACAACCTTATCCCCAGATTTCAACATTGGCAGCATACAGGAATTCAGGCAGCAGCAAGTGACAATTAAACTACTCTTTCTCTGCATCTAAATAAAATAACTCAATAACTGCACACAAAAATAAGAGACACTTGCATCTCATGAAGAATAAATGTAGTGCAAGCACTGTGCTATGTCTCAGGAGCTGGCCTTGACAAGTTTCAGTGGTAAAACACAAGAGATATGAGTAAGATGCTTGAGCTGCTTTGAATAATTGGGAAAAAAGCTAAGAAGAAGAATTGCAATTTGCATTTACTGCTTTATTACGTGTTTATGTATAGTTATGGCTATTATTTAATATATACATTTATTTTATAGACAAAACACTTTAAGGTATTGAACCTATGATGGTGAGGAGATAAAGAAAGCATTCCTTAATAGCACAAAAGTTGTAAACTGCATGCTTAGTACATGAGTACTTCCCCAAAGTCCATGTATAAGTTCGAGTAAGTGAACTTATTTCTTCTCCTATAATCATTATAATATATACAGTATGCTATCTATATATTAAGTTCTATTTTGTATGCCAATAATACCATGTTATATGTAATGTAATCTCCTCATTTGAGGAAGAAGAGTTGAGAAAAGTGGCATGGTGCAGTATTGAGAGCACAGTTTCAAATTCCCACTCTGTCACCTACTAAGTAATCTAATATTGGGGCAAGGTTTTAAATTTCTTTCAACTTTCTTTTTTTTGTTGTTCCAGAAAATACCATAGTTTTCTTTATAGAATATATGCATATGTTTTCACTATATATTTTTACTCTACTCATGGCAAATATATTCACTTTAAAGTAAATAATCACAACTTACAAAACTTACATTCAACAACTTTATTATTTTCAGCACTGGAAGGCTAAAATAAACATTAGAAAAAACTTTTAGAGAATGTTGTAAACAAGACATCCTAGCACATTGGAAAACTCTATTACATCCCTAAATAGTTTAACAAAAATTTATTGAGCAAATATTCTACGCTGGGCTCTGTGTGAGTTCTTATATCATTGACCATTAAAAAGTCTGTTAATTATCATGGGCATGTCTAGCATAACAGTAAAATAGAGCAAGAAAAATCAACAAAAATGTGTTTGGAAGGAGATTCTCAAATAAAGAGAGCAAAGCACTGTGCAATGGTTAGCCAGGAATTAGGGAGTAAACCATACACTATGTTGAAACTAGGCTTGCTTATTTTCATCTTTCTGTCATCTTTTAACCAGCCTTCTCAGAATAAAATGTGATTTTTGAGACAGAATGGAAAAATACCTGAATTTTAACACAGTAAGAGTAGGTATCTTGGATAAAATAAGAATTCTAGAAAGTCTTTAAAATCTTGCCCTTCCTGGGAGGTAAACAGGTTTGGCAGAAAGTGAACAGATTAAGCAGCTGACCCACCACCTTCCAACATTTTCGGGACTATCTTCTTGATTCTGGGAGCTTCTGGGTCCAGACACATTTTCCTCTCATCTTTCAACATGATTCTGCAAGAGACAACAGAATTATCTGTTGAGAAACAGAAAAGAATACAGATGGGGATGGAGGTGAATGTGGAGGACTTTCCTCTTGAAGCAATGACACAGAAGCAGGGACTTACAGCACTTAGACTTTGTTACAATGGGCTCCTGACCTGACCACTTCCAAATAATGAATGTTGGTGGATCCATCCTAGGTTGGCCCTAATTCCTGGCTAACCATTGCACAGTGTTTTGTCTTCTTTATTTGAGAATCTCCTTACAAATACATTTTTATTGATTTTTCTTGCTCTACTCTACTGTTAGACTAGACATGCCCATGATAATTAACAGCAAATAAATGTGGATGTTTGGGATGACATTGCTGGGATGAATTCCAGAGGCTGACTTCACACACACGCAATGCAGTTCAATGTACAAGACACTGTCTACACATCGAGCTGGAATAGAAAATGTGATTAGTGGTCATGAATACTTCGCTCAGTTCCTTATTTGTAAATTGACAGTAATTGTACCTCTCTCATAAGGCCATTGTGAATATGATATGTAAAGCTTTAGTAAAGTGCCCAGCAGAATGCTCAGCACATATGAAGTGCCCCCTCTGTGTGCCTCCTCCAATTGGAGTTGTTAGTATAATGGCACTCTCCAGACCCAGGGCACCAACTAGTCTTTCTCTCAGACACAGGTATAGCAGAAGCAGCAGCAGGTGCAGGCAGCAGGTCTCTCCCTTTGCTTTTCCCTAAGTTTCTCTTACTTTGCCCATTGGTGCAGGAAGGCAGAGCAGTCAGCAGCAGTGACAGAAGCAGCAACACCTGCAGGGCACGAAATGGTCTGGCACTGTTACAGGAAGGGGTGGCATTGAGTCAAGGCTCATGGTGGAGAAGGCTGAGCTAGAGTTGTTTCCAGAGCCAGAAGACTTGCACATGAGGGTGAGCTGCTCCCTACAAGTCTGCAGATAAGTGGCTTCTCATGCTTTGAAGATGTCGTTTATATCCTATCCCTCAAAGCCAGAAAGGGGGAAGAGGTAGGGAAGGGAGAAGGGAGGTATGTGGTGATCCACACATAAGCCTGTCAAGCTGTGCCCAACCCAGAGAAAGACCAGACAGGTCAAAATTCCTACTAAGTTGCATGTTACGCATCACTTCACATTCCCACTCTCCCTTTCTCAGTACCTATCTCCCTTACACATATGTAAGAACTCTACTTAGGAAGGTAAGAACTACGCTGAAATACCACATGCATTTTCTTTGTATGATTAGGTAACAATATGTCCTGACTTTCCTATAATGCAGTGTACAGGCTTAAGGGACTTTAGGAACACCCAAAAGCACAAACTTGTGGCCCTTGAAAGAGAGAGTTATCTTTCCTTTCTAGAAGCTATGGGAATTAGATATTCTTTTCCTGGTTGTTGATAAATATTTGGATTAGTTTGGAGTATGTGAGTAAAATGAGAGCCAACTACCATAAAAGATGTACTTTTGATTTTAGCTTATGGGCTTCTTTCTGTCTTCCAAATGCATTATCTTTAGTAATTTCATCCAGAATCTATAAACAAAATGCATCCTCCTTTGTATTATAAAATAAGCTACTTGTTTCTACCACCTCAGTACACTTTAAAAAGCAAGACCTACCATATTGACTTTTTCCTTTCCTTTCAATCTAATAGAAAAATAGATATCTTTTGTGGTAAACAATTCATACACTGCAGATATATTTGAAATAAAACATTCAAGTTCCTCATCATCATTACTCCACATTACTGCTCTTCAGTGGTAACCATTGGTAAGAATTTGGGATCAGTTTTCTATTCTATGTAGATTTATATGCACACATTTATACATATACAGAGGGAAACACTTTTAGTACATAAAGATACATGTATACTATTCACAGAGGTATACGAAAGTCTTTTCTATATAAATGGGATCCCTCCATATAGATTATTATACAACTTACTTTTATCTTTCAAAATATCAGTTCAATCACGCTATTGCACTCCAGCCTGGGCAACAAGAGTGAAACTCTGTCTCAAAATAAATAAATAAATAAATATATAAATATATAAATAAATAAATCAAAATATGGGTTCAGCATCCTTTTATGCTACTTTGATGTAGTTTTGCCCCATTCTTTTTAATGGCTACATGACATTCTATGGTAGGAACAATAGTTACTCAACCTCTGCCTTGTTTATGACCCTAAGGATGTTTTGAACTACTAGAAGCTGCAATCACGCCAGGCGCGGTGGCTCACACCTGTAATCCCAGAACTTTGGGAGGCCAAGGCGGGCAGATCACGAGGTCAGGAGATCGAGACCATCCTGGCTAACACAGGGAAGCCCCGTCTCTACTAAAAATACAAAACGTTTGCTGGGCGTGGTGGCATGCATCTGTAATCCCGGCTACCCTGGAGGCTGAGGCAGGAGAATCGCTTGAATCTGGGAGGCGGAGGTTGCAGTGAGCTGAGATTGCGCCATTGCACTCCAGCACTGATGACAGAGTGAGACTCCATCTCAAACAAAACAAAACAAAACAAAAAACCAACAACAACGACAACAAAAAGAAGCTGCAATCAAACCTTTGTTTCTGAATTCTCAGGTCCTGATTAAAAAGCTTGGTGGGAAATAATGCATATAAACTAAGCCCCACAGAAATACAGAAGTATACCTATACATCACATGTTGGATTGTATATTATTGTCTGGATCACTGTTGCATTCATACAATTTGCTTGTTCAATTGAATAAGACATTTTAAAGGCAGAGGCATGCCCTAGGTTTCTCTGAATGTCTCATGTATCCTATTGCATGTAGGATAATGCAGGATAAAGTAGGTCCTAAGCAGTGTTAATAAGTAAATCAACAAATATAAATCCCATGAAGGAAGGTTTCTCTTTTTTGTTCTAATTAGCTACAAACTCCACATGACCAACAGAATGTGTGGCATGAAAGTGTCATTTGGAAGACTGGCAATAAAGAACAAGGCAGATACGAGTGGTCCCAGCTATAAGCAGTCTTCCTGCTACAACTATGTATAACTCTTAGGATGTTATTTAAACTTCCCATATTCTTTTCTTACTTTTTCTAACTGAATTTTATGAACAATTATTTATTATTTCTGATAATTCTGCATGTTATTGTGAGGTTCTTCTGCTAAGTTCACTTAAGTGGGTGCAATCAGAAACAACTAAAATGACTGAGAATTTAAAATGGCCTCATTCACATGGGAAGCGGTTAGTGTTGGCTGCTGGCTGAGAATTCTGCTAGGGTACCCGCATCTTTCTCCTCCTGTTTTAAGTAGTACTGTTTTACTTCTGAGAAATAAGCAGAAAGTAAAGAGGGAGAGAAGGAAAAGGGAGAGAAAAGGAGAGGAGGGAAGGAGAAAGAAGAAATAAAATAGAAAAAAAAAAAAGACAACACAAAGCACAAGCCCCATCACTTGAAAGAATATTTGAAGGAATTCTCAAAATATTAAATATGCAAAATTGCTTTCTAGCCAAAAAAATGAATGTAGTAAATATTTCTTCTGACTTAAGTTTTTAAGTCAATTTTTCTTGTTTGATAGTTCCTGACTATGCCGACTTAAGTTGTTAGGTCCTGGGTTTTTTTCTGTTGTTTTGTTTGTTTTGCTTTTTGTTTGTTTGTTTGTTTGTTTGTTTGTTTGTTTGTTTTGAGACGGAGTCTCGCTCACTGCAAACTCTGCCTCCCGTGTTCACGCCATTCTTCTGCCTCAGCCTCGCGAGAGCAGCTGGGACTACAGGCGCCCGTCACCACGCCTGGCTAATTTTTTTTGTATTTTTAGTAGAGACGGAGTTTCACCGCGTTAGCCAGGATGGTCTCCATATCCTGACCTCATGATCCGCCCGCCTCGGTCTTGTTTTTTAATGTATCCCTTATTTTTCTCCACCTCATTTTTTTTTCTTATAAATTAGAGTTTAGCAGTACAATCTAATAAACTAAAATGATTTTTCTCCCTGTCCCAACACAGAAGTTTCTAGTCTTAAGCAAGCTTAAAGGAAGCGGATAAGCTGAGAGTTCGGGTTCTTCTGAGAGTTGAGATGTGGAGTCAATTGCAGAGATAAGCTCAGCAGCACACAGAATGAGGAGAGCAGGCTTCTTTCGAGTTCCTTCTGTGAGATGACTTTATAGCCTTTCCTCATTATTGATATTGAGATATTGCGAATTCTCAAATGAGATACATTTTCATTCAAATGTAAGATCAAAACAATTTCCAGAGCAAGAGATAAAGGTTTTTAACACTATGCATAGTGTCTTTCATTTTCTGTTCAACCCCCTAAACACATTGCTGAGAATATTTACTAGCTTCACTGGACACCTTTTTCTTTCCATACTTAATGCTATTCAGGTTTTTTTCCCTGTTTCATTAGCAAGATTTTTAAAAAGTCACTAATCCTTTTGAGGAAACTGTATGAAACGTCTTCTGAAGTAATGATGCTGTTTGAATTGGTTGATACCGGGAAGGAGGTAGGCATGGGGCACAGTATCATCAAGCCATTGTCTTAATCAACAAATGTGGTTTGTCACAGACAATACATTGTCAGCAAAGTTCATGAGGAAGTATTAAAACATTTCTTGAGTCATTACAATTGCATAAGCCTATTAGTCAGCATTTGATATAAAATAGCTTTTTGCTTTTTTTCATTTATTTAAAAATATTGATTAAGCATCTATTATGTGCCAGGCATTATGAAGTTCTCATTTTTGTGTAACTTAGTCATTTAACTATTTCTTTTTAAAGAGAAATCTAAAATACTTGTGTAAAGCAATGAGATATGTATAATACTCTACTATTACTACTACTATGATGACTGTAACTGTTCATTACTGTTACTGTCATTTGCCTTATTCCCTTTGATTTCAAAGATGAGAAGCACAGTACGGAGGGCAAGGTGTACATAAATGGTTAAAAGATATTTTCAAATAAGTTATTCAGTTAAAAGCAGTAAGCTTATACAAAATTATAAATCTAAATGAATACTAGGGGTAAAAACAATTGTCAGAGGTTCTTGAATATTAAAATAATTTGACAGCCTTTTTCAAGAAGCTTACATTTTCACCATGGGTTTTTATGTGTGTATGTGCTAAGAAATTTTATCAACTCTTTTTCCTTTAAGTCATGAAATAAATAGCACAGCCATTCAGTCAACAAAGAAGTTTTCTAAGACCCCAAACAGAACTTACCTGTTAGCTATTTTAAAAGAAAATATCTAGAGACATCAGAGGACCACTATCCATTGAAATTGACATATTATTCCTGCCTTACATAAAATATTTTGAGCTGACATTTCCCAAATCCTTCTTTTAAGTACAAAGTTAATGAGCTATCAATCATAAAAACAATTTGAATAGAGCTAGAGCTAGTAAAAATTTTGGGTCAGTTTGTTAAAGTATTTTAATCAATAAATTGAAATACTAGTCAATAACAGATTTTCTATTAAGTGCTGAAAACAAATGTGTTTTATGTGTGACTCTCAGTTGACAAGAATCATTCACCCCTCTGGCACTCAGGTTAATGGAGGTTTTACTGTCTTCCAGTGAAGCATGAGGTGTGGGTGGGGAAAGAGTGAGGAGAATGGGGCTGGGGAAATATCTTCCTGGGTACTGTTACATAGAAGTGCTGCAAAATTTTGCAGGCCTGAGAATTTTCATTTCAGTTTATGTTAATCAGTATAATTTGTTGAGTCTCAAATGTATGGCTGTTATCCAGTTTCAACACACATTCATTCATTTGAGGAAATTCCAGTACAATGTTTTCCCAGAGCCTACAAACACATTCAATCGTTAGCAAGTACCGTTTGATCCTCTTTTGCTGTATAAGAAGTCAACCTTAAACTTAGTGGCTTAAAACAACAATATATTATTTCTGATAATTCTACATATTAATATGAGATTCTTCTGCTATGCTCAATTAAGTGGGTATAGTCAGAAGCAACTGAAATGGGTGAAAATCAAAACTGGCCTCATTCCTGTGGGAGGTGGTTGGTGTTGGCTGCTGGCTGAGATACCTGGGTCCTTCTCCTCCTCTTTTAAATAGCGTTATTTTACTTCTGAGGAATAAACAGAAAGGACGAAGGAAGGGAGAGAAGGAAAGGGGAGAGATGAGGAGAAGAGGGAAGGGGAAAGAAGAAAGAAAACAGAAAAAAAGACAACACAAAACACAAGCCCCTCCACTCTCCACCTTCTTTCTTCTCCTTTTCCTTTCTCCTAGTCCCTCCCTTCACTTCTCCTCTTTCTTTCTCTCCCCTTATTAGAAAATCTTTGCTCTGTGGGAAACAGTATATTTGCTATAAAGAGACCTTAACTCAGACTGAAAGCTGTTCATTTTTATAATTTCCATATTTATAAGGATCTTGCATAGGGTCAGGTATGTAACAAGATTACCAATAAAGGTTAATAAATTGATATTTAATTAATGAATGTTTATATAAAGGAAAATACATCATAAATTTTGATAGTTACCATGTACTTCACAAAAAAATGGAATATACAGTTTTCAAAAGCTTCTATAAAAAGACTCATAGAAAAATTTTAATAGTGCTAAAAATTAATCATACATATGTAAAAAGAATATAAATAAATTTAGAAAAAATAGGGATGCTTAAACTACTACGTTCTCAGTTTTCTGGTTTGCAAAGGGGAGTTTGAACTAGCAGTCTTGGGAAAGAAATTATTAATAATATTTACCAAGAATCTACTTTGTTCCAGAGTAGTGCCTGTGAGATAGATATTATACTGATTTTACAGATGAGGAAGCTGGGGAAGGTAGATGTGAAACAAACTGTCAAGCGCACATAGCTGGAAATACACAAAACTAGATTTGAAATCCAATTGCTCTAATTTTGTACTGCACCACAAATATAAAGAAGTATAATTAGCTTCTCTTGCTGGAAATAAGTCAACTAGTTTTCTCTTTAACCCTAGAGGTAGATTTAAAACAAACATCATAAATTTATGTGTTAGAGAAACGTCTCTACTAAAAATACAGGAAATTAGCCAGGCCTGGTGATGGGCGCCTGTATACCCAGTTACTTGGGAGGTTGAGGCAGGAGAATGGCGTGAACTCGGGAGGCGGAGCTTGCAGTGAGCCGAGATCACGCCACTGCACTCCAGCGTAGGCGAAAGAGCGAGACTCCATCTGAAAAAAAAAAAAAAAAAAAGTGGATTTTCCAGAGAAGGGTCCTTGCAATTTATCTATGCTCAGAAACAGGACTTTGAAATTTGTAGAAACAAAATTATACACCTAAACTCTAGATCTTTCTGCATTCTTATCTCACTCCATGTATTTGAGGCATGAACAATCCTTCTTAGGAATATAATATTAATTTTGCTGACTAAGGATGAACCAGGACTGTCAGCCAAAATCTAAATCATGGTACATTCTCCTCCTCTTCCTTCATTTAGTCAGGGAGACAACTAGAAATTCCCAAGTGCTCCTTTCATCTGGTAAATTTCTCATTTTGTAATGTACAGGAAGGTATTTTGAAGTTATATACAACATGAGAGTTATCCAAGCAATTATTTTGCTTAAGCAGGAATTAAAACTATGATAGAAAAACAAAGCCACTAGTCATATTTTATCATAGATCTTGTCATACCTTCAGGAATTGAAGGATTATGTGAATGCGTCACACATAGAGGCAAACAGGAAAGTCTGGTATAATGAAAGACATTAATTATACATTGAAAATTGTCTGAATTGGAGCAGTAGCAGAGTAGATTTTAGCTGAGCATTTGTTCAATATCAAGTGACTTTACATAAGATAGAGTTTCAGACAGATAACAGAGTGAAAATAGTATTTAGGGGTTAGTATGAAGAAATTAGAAGACATATCCCTAGGATATTTACATTAGATTAAATTTCCCCAAATATGTTAGTCCTTGAGTTTACTAGTAGCAAGATCAACTAGGAATGGTCAGAAGAGTGAAGAGTAGCTGTCAGTTTCTTAGATTACTCTTCGGTAATACACTGTAATCTGTTTTCTCTATAGAGTGACCATTTGTAGAATGGGCCTGACAACTAGAATTCCAAGGATGTTAGATACCATGTTTCATTCTATTTCTATGAACAAACTAAACTTACAAGTCTTGTTTCTAAAAAACAAACAAACAAACAAAAAAATCAGAGCTTGATGATTTAAAAAAAAAAAAACAGTAACCATTGAGATCAGCCTGACCAACATGGTGAAATTACATCTCCACTAAAAATACAAAAAATTAACTAGGCATGGTGGCACATGCCTGTAGTCCCAGCTACACAGGAGGCTGAGGCAGGAGAATCACTTGAACCTGGGAGGCGGAGGTTGCAGTGAGCCGAGACTGCGTCACAGAACCCCAGCCTGGGCGACGGTGAGACTCGGTCTCAAAAAAAAAACACTAACCAGTAATGTTTATTTCTTTATGAATCTTATATTTCACCTGTACAAAGGGCATTTAATATTCTTTAATCTTTTATAAGCAAGCATTTTTCAGGAAGTATTTTGGAGTTAATATGACATAGCGGAGATTGTTTTAAACACTGAAATTTAGAGGTCATTTTTGTAATTTGGTTTGCTTTCTAGGGTTTCCCCAGAATTACTGTATCATTCATAAGTTCAAAAAAAAATACCATTTGAGAGAGCAAAAAGAGACCACAGAAGTTTAATGCATTTTTAAAAATTAGAGATATTTTGTACTTTTTTATTGTTGAAAAAATGTTTAGAAAGCCCATCTCTGAATCTACTTTTTAAGTTTTTTCATATCTTTGTGTCTCTTTCTTTCATTCTGTCTGTTATTTAAATATATCAATATATAATAATATATTAGTATTATAATGTATTATAACATATTATAATATAATATAATAAGACAATAAAAATATTAATCTAATTTATATTTTATATATAAAATATATAAATTTTAATATATTTTATATATAAAGAGAGATAAAACATACAGGAAAGCCTAGGTTAGATATACTAAAGTGTACAAGTACATGCCAATATAAGCATATATAATACACTAATTCAGCCACAGTGTGAATGTGTGTATACACATACTAATTTGGTTAGTCTTCTTCTTTTCATTTTCTTGGTTTTCCTAAGAACAGGTATTTTATATGAAATGACACTTTTAATACTAGAGAGACAGAGAGACTTGTTTAACCAGGTCACTCATTTGTTTAAATATACACTATGTGCTAGGCATTGTACCAGGAACTGAGATAAAGATGATAAACATTGTCCCTGCTCTCATGGAACTTACAGTGAAGCTAGAATAGACAGACTCTAAACAAACGACCACATGTGTATACTGTCTATAAACTCTAAGGTCACCTTCGTGAGAAAATGTTATGAATAAAAAGTACAGAGTGCTATGAGAGTATAGAAAAGGGATCTTAATCTGGGAGGAGTAAGAGTTATAAAGATTGCCTCAAGGAAATGATAGGTAAGCTATCTCCAAAGGGAGGAAAGATGGGAGGTAGCCAAGTGAAAATGAGGGGTAGGTAGATTACCCATGCTAAAGCCCTGTTGGATTACCTGTCGACAAGAAGGAGAAAAGAGGGTAAACAAACTACAATTTAATCAAAATTTACCATGAGCCAGATTATTGATTTTAGTATAATATCTGACAACCTGAGGCTCAGGATAACTTACTAATTCATTAAGTCATTCTATGCCCCACACATTTGGAATGCAGAGTTGGATGAAACATGGTTGATGTTCTAGGAGAGTTCTGATGCAGTTAGATGAAGAAACCTATAAACAAATAAAAGCAACGGAATATATTTGTTATAATTCAGATGTCTAGAAGATGCTATGAGAATACCAAGATGCAAACCACAAGCTTTGTTGAGTGTGCCAAGGAAAATTCACGAAGGAGATATTGCTTGAACTGAGTGCTCAAGGACGAATAAGCCTCCTCTTCTATGCAGGAAAACGTAAGTGCTTTCCAGGTAGAGGCCCTAGCAAATACAAAGTCATGAGCCTGGGGAAAGAACATGCCCAGCTAGGGAACTGAACGCCTGACTATAGTGAATGTGAGGCACAAGGGAAGTTGAAATTCTGATGATCAGGAGTGAGATGAGACAGAACATCATTCATCGTGTTTAGCAACTTTTATTTCATATCTAGGAAACAGGGAGCTATTTAAAAATTTATATGGGGAAATCTTATCCTATTTGTGTTTTCTGAAGACCCCAGAGGCTATTGGTGCTGTGAAGGAGTAACTGGAAGGGGACTGAGCATGGAGAAAAGTCGAACCAGTGCAATGGTATTGGGGAATGAGGGCCATCTCTGCCAGCCAGAGAAGAGCAGAGGTAGTATTTTGAATAATGTAGAATTAAAGGTAAATAGTAACAGTAGAAGAAGGAGAAACAACATGAGTGGTTTAGAAATCTTTTATTGTTTCTCCAAATGACAGTACAACTACCGAAAACCAACCTGACACACAGTAAAAAACAAAAGTACAATTTTAATATAGTGAATGTGATACATGTATAATTCCTCATTTTAAAAAAATGGTCAAAACCTTTAAAAGATCCACAATAGACATCTAAAAATCTTAGCAATGCTATATATTTTTTGAAGACTAAATGACGAATTTATATTCAAATTGTTCAAATTTGTTTTCAAAACTTTCAGAGCACAGATCATTGTTAATTTTGCTTTTATTTAAAAAACCAAGAGAATACATTTCTATGTAAATTAGCAATCAGGAATTTACCTGCTTTGGGGCTTCTTCATCTATCTAAAGTGTATATTTAGTGACCAGAATTATAGTCATCCTATAGTGAATAAATAGCATACAAAATCAAAGTTTAATGAGTAAATCATGACATTATGCCATACTAAGAAGACATCAAATGTCTAAAATTATAGGAAGAGAATATGTTAGCCCTTACAGAACTTAAATTTTTAGAAATTCTGAATAAGGAAATATATTCTGCACAGATAACGGTATGACACACTCAGCGTTCTAATACAATACAACTTAAATAGCATCCTAGGGTAAAAAGTAACATATTCCCCAAGAAACAGAGCTAAAATATTTCCTATTATATGAAAAGAGTAAGTGAGGACAACAGGATACCTCCCTCAGCCGCATACTAATAAAACATTTCCATATGAAATCCACAGCCTTTTCGGTAAGACTTTAAGGAATATGAAAGAAATACAATAGTTATCTTAAATTCAGTATTCATTGAAAAACTAATAACCAGTGATTCTTTGCTTACAATATGGTCAGTTGCCAAAGAGTTCAACAACTTATCAGGTAAAATAACAGTAAATAGCAGAAATACTATGCTAAACACTTCATTAGCTGAGCTGTAAACTTCAGGAACAAGTGTAGGCTTTCCCCACACTCTTCAAAGTAGGGAATCCATGTAGAAAATGGACTGTTGGAAAAAACCAACCCTTTCTTCTTATCCTCACTGGGTCCAGGGATCTCCAGAAAACTGCTCCGCTGAAGAACGGGCAATTTTACCATGTATGGTCCTTTCTCTTACTCAGTTTTTCTTGTTTTCCACTGTTGAGAAAAGAGTTATATTAGTATAATCAATTCCCATACTCCTGTCTACTACATTTGGTTTTCAAAAGTGTTTGGTGGGGGAAAAAATCAGTAAAAGCAAAGAGCCCACAAAAAATAGATGTCAGTAGTGAGCTCTGTGTAATTGTTCAGGCATGTAAGATTGGTGATAAAGGTCTCCCCAGAACATTCCAGCAAAAAAAAGTTTCCCTATTCTTCTTAACAACCTTATAATTCTAAGCATGCTCTAAATCCTGCAGAGAGAATAAGGACATTGTGAAGTATATGCTTTCCAGAGAAGATATTAAAATACCCCAAAGATCAAAGGGACAAATACCTGTCCAAAATTTTCTGGATACTTCTCTTTAGAAAAGGGGCTTCCGGGTCCAGACAAACTTGCTTTCCATTCTTCAGGGAGGCTCTGAAGTAAAGAAAAAGAGGATGCAATCATGAGCCACAAAGGTTGACGATCCAGGCTGGAGGACTTGCCTAAGTCACAGTAGACACAGCAACACAGGAGAACTTACATCACTTCCACCTTGGAGCACTGAGGGCCTACAGGGAACACCTGCAGTTTACCGATCGTTTTGGGGTTTATTCTCGGCGTAAAGTGTAAACAAGTGCAACGCAGCTCTGTCAGCACAGCAGAGACGGGACCAGCTGGGGAAGAAAGAAAGACATTTTTATAGGGCAGGTTGCTGGAAGAGTTTCCTGGAACGCAGCGGCCCGCAAAGGCTGGGATGCACCGCTGTGCGCGAGTGCGTCCCCAGTGCCAGGCGCTCTCACCGCTGACGAGGGGCCCCGGTGGCGTCAGCAGCAGCAGCAGCGCTAGCAGCGCGCACAAGGAGCCCGAAGGACCTGGGACACGGGCCGCGCGGCTGCACTGGAGGCTCATAGTTGTCAAGAGAGCGCTGTGAAGGGTCGCGGGTTCCTGAGTTGGGTGGAGGCGCGCAGATTGGAGGATACAGAGCACTTTGGTTTCCTCGTGCCTTCTGCACTCCTTTTATCTGCATTCACCCCTCCCTACTGGCAGGAAACTCAGGCTTTGGGATGCTGGGGAAATTCCCTGAACTCAGGGGGCAGTGTGGAAAGAAGGGGTTGGTGGAGGGGGGCCGGAGGATGGGAACTGGTGAGGTGGGTGACTGGGAGGAGCTGCCTGCGGCCCTAACCGGGGGGACATTGTAGCCCCGCCCCGCGGTGGAGAGAGGTGTGGCTCCAGCCAGAAGAGAGCAGCGATTCAGCAGGGCCTCATCCCCTGGGTCTGAGGGGATTAGGAAGGCTGGCTTCTCTGAGGCAGGCAGCTGTCTGGGAGATACTCCTCCTCTCCAATTAGAGAGAAAAGTTGGAACCAAAGTAGCGGGAGCTTTGACTTGAGAAAAATTTCTGAAAGCCAATCCTTTTTAATTATTATTACTATTATTATTATCATTCAGGAAATGTTATTCATTATTATTGCCCTAAAATGAAAGTCCTTCCTCTTCTTGCAGGCAGGTCATTTTAGGTTTCTTGAATGACTTTTTGATTCTCTGGATTTCAGCCAGCTTTAGAAGTCAAGATAACGTGCCTAAAGAGGCTCTATCCCCACCTGAAGTCAGTTGCCTGAATTGGCCCCAAAGTGAAATCCGTTTAATAGAAATTGTGTACTTATAGCTTAGCAAGTGTATGTGTGTTGAGGCAGTTTGATAAACAAAAATATCTTCAAAAATCACCCAGCAAATTGCCATGGAAGATACCTTGCTGTTGGCAGTTGCTATGCTATTGAATTGGAAGAGGTTTTGGTCTTATTGGGGGTGAGGTGTAGTATGGTAAGCATAGACTAAAGCTTGCCAGGGAGCCCGGGCCTGCCCCAGCTCTGGTCCCACCCCCAGTTGTCTATTTGACACCATTTGGAGATGCCTTGGGAGGCTGATGAGTTTGAGGGGCTCATGTGAAAGCCTCTTCTAGAGATTTACATCAATTTGGCAGCATAATAGTACCCAGTCTCTTTTTCCCAAACAACTTCATGGGGGGAGGCATTCTCCCCACAGGCTTCTGGAACCACCTAGTTTCATGATTACTGGTGACCAAGGCTGCTTCCGCAGACCTGCTGTAGTCCCCAGTGAGCCCTGCACTGCCACCTGAAATTGAAGGGTGAAGTAGCTTCCAGCTTCTCCCTCTCTCCTTCTTTGTTATCTGTGGAGGAGTTAAAGTACTGAAGGTTTAAGGGTCTTCCACTGGCTTGCTCCATGGCAGGCATGAGTACGGCACTGGAATGGCACATAGACTTTCTTTTACAGAAGTCTAACTGCATCCTCTTCTGGCTGGTTCTGAAGAACGTTGTCCTCAGGGCAGGCCAGCAAAGGTAATCAGTAAACACGATGGCGTTGAGAAACCAGTCATGACACACAACTCTTTTGCTTGTCCCTTGTGACACTGGGGAATTTTATTAGCTTCCTCTCCTGTCACCTCCATTGGTGAGCAAGAACGAGGTGTCATAGACCTTTACAATTTTTATTCTGGAAGGAAACAAGAAATTCACTGGCTGAGGAAGCCTGGGTGGTTTGGCCCTCACTTTGTGGGAAACTAAATGAGAAGTCCTCACAGCTTCCTGACACCATCAGCATCATACCTGACTCAGCAAATGGAATTCTTCATCTTTCTGGGGAGTGGTGATCTGTAGAAAACAGCCTGCAGATTTAGTATATTGACATTTTAAAGATTAGAATGTATCTAAAGACAAAAGATATGTCTTGCTGAAATGGCTAAGACAAAACTTCAAAAATGTGACTAAGATCCTAGGCAATTACAACTTAACCACAGGGAATAAACCACAGTATAAGGCTTTGTTTAAAAAAAAAAGTTTAGTGATGACATAAGTTATTGACTTTTAAACTCTCTCTCCCTGTCTGTATGTGGGTTAGGTCTGAATAAGCTGTTTTAACCATAAATGAACATATGAATTTGTTTTTGGCACCAAATGGTAAAATCAGAGAGGAATCATGAGATAAGATTGCCAGTTCCTCCTGACGGTCTTGTAAGGGTACGTGCCTCACCTGCTTTGCACTCTGAATCAATTCACAAAGGATTATTTATAGAATGTAAGAAGAAAAAATATTTCTGCAGTTGATAAGCAAGTAATAGAAAGTCCCCCCCAATAGAAGTGGGTTGTTGGGTTACCTAACCTAATCAGGAAGCAATGTGTCACTTAACCTGGCTTCCCATGAAAATCAGCCTGGGTCATTGTCCATGTCTGACTCCTATCTAGGCATTCTCTGATCTAGGAGGGAACATGAATGATGCAAAGATCCCCTGAGGTTAAGGTGGAGAGCATGAAGAACTATGACAGACATAGGACTTTAAAAGTCATTGCCCCCTTTTCACTGGTTTAAAGGAAAACCATTTGTCTTACCTGTACTGTGTCCAGCTGGCAGAGAAAAGCTCTGTGTTAGTTTTGTTTCCAACAATAAGAGAACAATTCATCCAATGCCATTTGCATCCTGATGGCCTGAAAATTTTACTGCCTGTCAAAATCAATCCTATTTTAGTCATTGTACCACATAGTAATATAATATGAATGAAAATATTCCGAAGAGTTTGTGGCTTTCAAAACACTTTTATGCTCATTATTTCTTGAGCTTCACATTTATTCTTTGAGGCTGATAAAAAAAAAAAAAAAAATCTCTTTCCCAGAGAATGAGTTAAGTAGTAGAAAATCCAGAATTGGCAGTTAAACACCAGAGAACCTGCCCCAGTGATTTCTAATGGTTTCCAGATTACAAACCACTTTCTTCACGGTTGCTAGCAAACACCTCCCAGTGGCTTTCCACAAGCCGGGTGACCACTTTATTATATTTCCCAGCAACCACATTTTAAGCTATTGAGAACCTCAATCCATTCACTTCTATATTTGGGGCCACAGTAATATCAAGGGTCCAAGAGACTTCCAACATGTTCAGCCTGAAACGCTTTTCTTTTTTTTTTTTTTATTTTATTTTATTTTTTATTTTTATTATACTTTAAGTTCTAGGGTACATGTGCATAACATGCAGGTTTGTTACATATGTATACTTGTGCCATGTTGGTGTGCTGCACCCATCAACTCGTCAGTACCCATCAATTCATCATTTATATCAGGTATAACTCCCCAATGCAATCCCTCCCCCCTCCCCCCTCCCCATGATAGGCCCCAGTGTGTGATGTTCCCCTTCCCGAGTCCAAGTGATCTCATTGTTCAGTTCCCACCTATGAGTGAGAACATGCGGTGTTTGGTTTTCTCTTCTTGTGATAGTTTGCTAAGAATGATGGTTTCCAGCTGCATCCATGTCTGAAACCCTTTTCTATATCCCTCACTTTCTTCAGGGCAAATTCAAAGTCTTGTATTTGAAAAGACTTATTCTGATAAGCCCAGAATAGAGTATTCCTTCCACCTTTGCTCTTTGAACATCTAGTGTACTTACAATAACCACTGCATGAGGTAGAGTTTAATTACTCCTTAATTTTACTTTTATCTCCTTCGAGTCAACTATAACCTCCTTAAAATCAGTGATGTCTTACATTTCTCACACAACCTCACATAATTTCTTAGTTCAACAGCAAACAGTCTGTGAGTACTTGATGATGGATAATGATAACAACTTTTTAATTTTACAGTGTTCTTTACCTTACATTACAAGAAGATCTTAAAGAGAAAAGAATGGGGCTGTTTACTGCCATTAACTCCTCTATTTTTTTAACTTTACAATTTTGAATTGGCTGCCTCATATGTGGGAAATTATTTCTGGGTTATTCTTAGGGAAACTTAGAATGATATCAATGATATTTTCTGTCTTTGAATTCGAACTATTCAAAAGAACGTTCAGAATCTAGCAAGGCACTTGATATTAAAAGAAAAAATGTATATACAACTAATGTATCAACCAAATTACATAGTTTCTGTGATAGAGATTGTGGAGATAAATGACAATGGAAAAATCTGATTACATTATATTGCATTGAATGTTAATGGTTTGTGTACGTCATTCTAAATTGATTTTTTCTAACAAACTAGAGAAGCCTTTAATTATATGATTTAGTATTTGGCTTAGGTTAGGCGTTTTCAAATGTTCTTTCTAAGATTTTATTTTTTATATTCACCATTCTTTGTATTACCTTTAAGAAATGCTATATATTTGCAATAATTAAGGATGTGGACACGTTATTATCAGGTTAAACATATCAAGTGTATCAGTACAAGGAAGGTAATAAGAGTTTAAGTGGAGGATAGAGTTACGTGCATGTATGCAAAGAAAAAAGAAAAAACACCAGTAACTCTTGAGTTTACTTTGCAATGTGAATGCAGTCTGTCTCTTTCTAAATTGAGCTGGTAGTCCAGTGAAGAAGTAGCGTCATCCAGGGAATAACTTTGCTCCAGGGTTGCTTCACCTTTGCTTTGAAATGCCAGGAATATTTTTCTTCCTTTTGCCAGTGATCTAATTTTCCTTGCTGCTCATTTCAGATTATATCTCTTTGAGGACTAAATGAGTGAACCTTGACTTAATCCGTACTGAGCTAGATTTCAAGTAATCATAGCTGGGTTTCTCTTTCCTAAGTCCAGTGTGGATGGGGCAGCTAGTTATCTGTTGTCCAACTGTGCAAACGTTAGAAAAGTTTTTGTTGACAACAAAAGTTGTTACATAGGATAAAAAAAAGATAAGAATTAAAGTTTTAAGTGTTTCTAAAAGTCTTAAGATCTTCAGAAACAGGAAGTCTTCATTACTTTCTCCAAAAATTTCTTCTGGGCTAAGCAAAGATATATATATATATATATAACTTTTTATTTATATATATGTATATTTATACATATATTTATTTTTTTATTATACTTTAAGTTCTAGGGTACATGTGCACAACGTGCAGGTTTGTTACATATGTATATATGGGCCATGTTGGTGTGCTGCACCATTAACTCGTCATTTACATTAGGTATATTTCCTAAAGCTATCCCTCCCCCCAACCCCCACCCCACAACAGACACATGCACACGTATGTTTATTGCAGCACTATTCACAATAACAAAGACTTGGAACCAACCCAAATGCCCATCAATGATAGATTGGATTAAGAAAATGTGGACATATACACCAAGGAATACTATGCAGCCATAAAAAAGGATGCGTTCATGGCCTTTGTAGGGACATGGATGAAGCTGGAAACCATCATTCTCAGCAAACTATCTCAAGGACAGAAAACCAAACACCACATGTTCTCACTCATAGGTAGGAACTGAACAATCAGATAACTTGGACACAGGAAGGGGAACATATTTTTTTAATGTTAGATATTTTAAATAACTTTGAGAAGGCATTTCTATACTACAAAAGTCCTTTATGTAAATTAGATTTTGAATTTCTGTGCTAAATAGTGCTAGTTTGATAATAATTTCTGATCACCATTACCTTCATAAGTTGTATTTTTCAGCAGATATTGTCTTCTGTATTACTTCATAATATATTTAATTCTCATTTAATATATAGTAGAACCTCAACATTGCCGTTTTAATAGGAATAATTGTAGTGTATTTGTATATGTGTGATTTTTGTACTTCCTAGACATTCAAATCGTCTTTTTCCTTCCTTGTCACTGCTCGAAAACATAGCTAAGATGTAACATTTGACAAGTATCCAAGACAATGTTCATAAACTTAAAGGACAAACACACAGGCACACCACCACTACCACCAGCGCCATCACCACATTGACAAAACAAAGATCAAAAGAGAAAAATAAGAAAAATATATATCTTAGAGTTGATTTTTTGCCACTAATTCATTCAATCTGATTATGAATTTCCAGTGAATAACAATTTCATGCATATTTTAAATGTTGTTTTTCAGTATAAGAATTGGGAATTAGGAAATTGCTTACACTGACATAAAAGGTGTTGCAATGCCAAGCCAAAAGTCACAAAATCCTAGAAATTCTGGCTAATGTTGGACTATGAGTTTCTTACTAGCCTTTTGGGATTTTAAAGCATGACTTCCTCTGAAGAGTAAATTGACCAAATTGCTTTAACAAAATGTTTTGCTTTGAATCATTTTGATTTCCAAAAAAAATGCAGTATTAGTAAATCAGACTGGAAGTTATTTTCTTAGGAACACAATAGATTTCTGACGTTAGAAACACTTTTGACTTTTTTTCTCTAATTTGAATTTGAGACCAGACTGATGAATGCTATGACCAGGGATTATGTCATAGAACAGGAAAATATAGCGGTGGCTCATGTATTAGAAATAGACCACAATGTTGCTATGCACAAGATCGTTCTTTGAAGTAAATGAAAGTTGTGAAAGTTTTATACTGAACTATATCCAGTCAGCTTTCTGTGATGGTTTGAAAAAAATTGCTTAAATTCAGGCATATACAGATTGAAAATCAAAGAATGGAAAGAAAAACACCGTGCAACCAGTACCATATGAAGTTTAGAGGGGCATTATAAATATTCAGCAAATAGACTGCAAGAAAATCAGTATTATCAGAGATAGATAAGCACATTTCCTAATGATGAAAGGTCAATTAATAGAAAGGTTATAAATTTGTATATACTTACTAAAGAAGCTTTAAATTACATGAAACAAAGCTAACAATTAGAATTTACAACAGGTATATCTTCAATCAGTTAGAAATTTTAATACCACTAAGTAACTGATAGAAAGAGACAAAAATATCAATTAATGTACAAATGATTTGAATAACACTTGACCTACTTCAAAAACAACATGACAATTATTTCTAGTCTCAGTATTTCAACTCTATTTTATGTTAACGGTTATAGGCAGTGAAAATTTTTTAAAAAGAAAGACATAAAAATGAAAAAGGAAGAAATAAAACTGTCCTTATTTGCAGATAAAATTATCATTAATGCAGGAAACTAAAAATAAATTATAAAATATCCTGAACCAATAAGTGAATTTAGTAAAATTTCAAGAAATAAAGACAATATGTAATAGTCTATTTTTATTTCTATGTTATACCAGCAAAATATTTGAAAATAGAATTTTTAAAATACCATTTACCAAAGCATCAGAATTATAAAACACTTAAGAATAAATTGAACAAAAGATGAACAAGAATTATATACTGTATATCACAAGACTGCAAAAAAAGATAAAAAGACCTAAGTAAATAACAAAGTATCAATACCATGTTTATAAGTTAAAAAACTCAAAATTGCCAAGCTGATAATTCTCCCCAAGTCAGTATGTACATTCAATGCAATGTTAAATAAAAATCCCATTAAGCTGTTTTTGAGAAATTGATACATTGCTTATACCATTTATACGAATAAGCAAAGACTTATAATAGCTCAGACAATTATGAAAATGAAGAACAAATAGAAACCACAATATCTGATTTCAAGGCATAATACAAAACACATTAACAAGGACACTTGGAGTAAGGAGAGACAGACAGATTCATGAAACCAATTAAGCACAGGAATAGATACAGATATGTCATCAGTTGAATTTTCATAATGGTTCCTAGGAAATTCAATGAACAGTAATATTTTGAAAGGAAACTATTTTTTTTTTTCTGAGCAGTACGTCTCAACAGTGGGCTCAAAATATTCAATAAGCCATTCTGTAAATAGTTGTCAAGAGTTTTACCATTTCATACTCCCACCCACAAAGGAAGTGTGCCCTGACTATTCCATATCCTCATCATCGCTCTTTTTAAAATTGTAGCTACTGGTAGGCATTTAGTAGTATCCCGTTCAGCTTTTAATTATTATTTCACGATTACTAATGATGCTGAACACCTTTCAAGATGCCTGTTTGCCATTTGTAAATCTCCCCTTGTAAAGTGTATTTTCAATTCTTTTGCTCATTGAGAATGCACACAGTTATGAAAGAATTTTGATGGAGATGTACAAAGAGATTAATATGGCCTTTATGCCTGTGAACACAAAATCTATTCTGCAGCCCATGGATCAAAAAGTAATTTTGACATTCAAATAGTATTATTTAAGAAATACATTTTGTAAAACTGTAGCTGCCAGAGATAGTGATTCCTTTGATGGATCTGGGCAAAATAAATTGAAAATTTTTTGGTAAGGATTTATCATTCTAAATACTGTTAACATTTGTGATTCATCGAAGGAAGTCAAAATGTCAACATTAACAGGAGTCTGGAAGAAGTTGATTTCAACCTTCATGGATAGCTTTGAGAAGTTCAATACTTCAATGGAGGAAATAACTGCAGATGTGGTGGAAATAGTTAGAAGTGAAGCCTAAAGATGTGACTCAATGCTACAATCTCATCATAAAACTTGAACAAATGAGGAATTACTTCTTATGGATGAACAAAGAAAGTGGTTTCTTGAAATGGAATCTACTCCTGGTGAAAATGCTGTGATGATTGTTGAAATAATAACAAAGGATATAGAGTATTACATCATAAATTTTGTTGATAAAGCAACATCAGGAATTGAGAGGATTGACTCCCAATTTTGGAAGAGGTTCTACTGTGGATAAAATGCTGCCCAACAGCATCACATGCTATAGAGGAATCTTTTGTGAAAGGAAGAGTCGATCAGCGCCACAAATCTCATTGCTGACTTCTTTAAAGAAATTACCCCAGTCACCTTAACCATCAGCAGCCACCTCCCTGATCAGTCAGCAGCCATCAACATTGACGCATGACCCTCCACCAGCAAAAATATTATGACTTGGTGAAGGCTCAAATAAGTGTTAGCAGTTTTTAGCAATAAAATATTTTAAAGTTAAGGTATTCGTATTTTTTAGACATAATGCCATGGCACACTTAATAGACTACATTATCATGTAAACACAACTTTTATATGCACAGGGAAATTAAAAAATTTTGTGACTCACTTTATTTTGATATTCATTTTCTTGCAGTGGTCTAGAACCAAACCCACAATATATCTGTGATATTCCTGTAAATAAGTAGGGCCTTGAAAAATGGATAGTCCATGTGTCATATTTTGGAAAAAAAAATTGAGCAAGATTTAAAGAAATAGACAGTTATGATTACTTTTTCATCCTCAATGGGTGACATGCTGAATGCTGCTAAGGGTGGATATTCAATGGTGGCAACAAGAAAGCATTATAATTTTAGTTCTCCTTTAAATGGAAGTGGATTATTTACTAGTTTTAGGTTAGGTGCTATGTGGCACTGTGGGAGTAACACGTTGATAGAATATGCTGACTCTGCTGCTATGGGTAAGCAGGAGGAAAACACATTAGTTAGTGTTTCAAAATATGATCCTGTTATGTAAGCCTTTCCCAAAATTACAACAGCTGACTCCAACAATCCATCAACTTTGATTCCAGTATTGACAACGTGTTTCACAAAGTTTAGTTAAATCATTTTTTGTTTTATATTCAATCGGCAGTCTCACATTTGCATTTGATATCTTCTGCCATTTTGGGCCAATCAGTCAATCTAACCTGGACTCACATTAGTTTTCTGGGGCAAAATTAGTTCTGGTTTATCTATATAAGACTTTGGGTTTTTTTCCTGGAATAACTCAGTTTTTACCCTTCTAAAGTGCTTTTCTATTACTCTCTCCTATCGTCTGTTACGGTTCAGATTCTTTCACTATGAGTTCCCGTAAGAACATTCTTTAATGAAAAAGTTCTACATGCTTTTTGCCATCATATGATTTATAGTACAGTATGAAGTTACCGTTAGTAGATCTGCCAAATCCCTGTTCCTCCAACTGTCTTTTGCTAGATTCTTAAAGGCACAGGTAAGAGAGGAAGTCATTAGTTCATACTTGCAGAGTGCTGGGGACATGTTCTCTCAGATTACATATGCGGTTACTTTCCTCAGCACAAGAAATTCTGGCATTTTGAAATATGGAATGTTACATTTTTTAAAATCCATAAACTCTCATTCTTCTTATCCTGATATAAGAAATTTTTGAAGTCTCAAAATTGATATTAGGATGTAAACTAAAAAAAAAAAAAACTGTAGAATCAACCAATGTCAACCCAGGATCTTTAATCAAGTAGGTACCAAAAGCTTAAATCACATGCCTCCTTGTACCTTGCCTACGAACTATGAGAAGTTGAAAGGACTCTGTCTAATTGAAAAGCAAATTCTGAAATAAGAGACTCAGAGTAGCTAAAACAATCTTTAAAAAGGAGTAATTTAAAAGACTCATACTTCTCAATTTCAAAATTACTACAGAGCTACAACAATCAAGGCTGTGTAGTACTGGCATATGGTAGACAATATATACCAATGCAAGAGAATTGAGAGTCCAGAAATAAAACCATAAATTTTTGATCAGTTGGTGTTCAACAAGGGTGCCAAGATAAATAAATGGGAGAAAGAACAGTCTTTTAAATAAACAATGCTTGACAATCATATATCAATATAGAAAAGAGTGAAGTTGGACCACTACTTCGCACCATACACAAAATTGGACTCAAAATACCTCAGCAACCTAAATGTAAGCGCTAAAACTCTAAAACTCTCTGGAAAAAAGATAGGCTTTGATCTTTGTGATCTTGTATTGGGTAATTATTTCTTAGCTATGACACCAACAACCAAATATAAAACAGAATGGACTCCATTAAAATTTTAAAAAGTTGTGTATCAAAGGATGTTAACAAGAAAGTGAGAAGACAGCCCATGAAATGGGAGATAATATTTTCAAATTATATACATGGTAAGCACCTAGTATCTAGAAAGTATAAAGAACTCTTACAGCGCAGTAACACAAAGACAAATAACCCTATTAAAATTGGGAAAAGTATTAAAATATACATCTCTTCAAAGAAAATATACAGATGACCAAGAAGTATGTGAAAAAATGTTCGACATCAATATTAACTAATGTATTCTTCATTGTGCTTAAGGAAATACAAATCAAAACCACAACAAGATAATATAAAGTGTTTCAAGGATGTGGAAAAATTAGAACCTTCATACATTACTGGTGGAAATGTAAATAATGCAGCAGTTTTGGGAAACAGTTAACAATTGCTTAAAATGTTAAACATAGAGCTTCTATATGACCCAGCAATCTCACTTTTAGAAATACAACAAAGAGAATTGAAAATATATATCAATACAAAAACCTATTTATGAAAACTCATAGCAACATGATTTGTAATAGCCAAAAAGTAGGAATAACCAAATGTTCACAATTGATAAATGGATAAGCAGAATGTGGTTTAAGAGTTCTTTACATTATTACAATGGAATATTATCCTCATAAACATACTGATTTATGTTACAACATGGATGAGACTTATGCTAGTTTCATTAAGCACAAAGAAAACATTATGCAAAGTAAAAGAAGCTAGATACAAAAAGCTATGTTTCGGATGATTCCACTTATATAAAATGTTCAGAATAGGCAAATCAATAGGACAGAAAAACTAGTGGTTGCCAGGGGTTTGGCAAGGGAGGAATGGGAAGTGACTGCTAATGGGTATGGGTTTAGGGGATGCTTATAATATTTTGGAATTGGATAATAGTGATGATTACACAACTTTGTGAACATTTTTTAAAAAGCACTAAAGAGAATACTTTAAAAGGGTGAATTTTACTGCATGTGAGTGTAATCTCAATGAAAAAATAATTCCTGGGTGCTGTCCCAGGACCACTACCAAATTAGGATGAGAGAGTGAGGTTGTTAGGAATCTGTATTTTAACAAGTTCTCTAGAAGATTTTTCTTTTGCACACTAATGTTTGCAAAGCATTTCTTTAAAGCATTAAAAAAGTCTGTCTGATGAAAGCTTAGAATGTTCTTTCTGGCCTGTTTTTCTCATCAAGCCTTCAGAATATACTTCTGCAGTGCCTCATAAGTCTATAATATAATAATAATAATGATAATAATAATAAGGTATACCATATCTGTTGTTATGGTTTGCCCCTGTGTCCCCACCCACATCTCATCTTGAATAGTAATCTCCACATGTGGAGGGAGGGACCTGGTGGGAGGTGATTGAATAATGGGGTTAGCAGGGTTCCTGGGTTTCCCGCATGCTGTTCTTGTGATAGTGAGCAAGTTCTCACAAGAGCTGATGATTTTAACTGTGGCACTTCTCTCTCTGTTTCTCTCTCCCCACTACTGCTATGTAAGATGTGCCTTGCTTCCCCTTTGCCTTCTGCCACAATTTTAAGTTTCCTGAGGGCTTCTAGCCATAGAGAACTGTGAATTAATTAGACTTCTTTTCTTTATAAATTACCCAGTTTGGGGCAATCCTTTATAGCAGTGTGAAAATGGATTAATACATGTGTCAAGCAAATTTTTAAGAAGTCATAGAGTCATCCAGATCATAGCAACTCATGCCTCCCAATTTCTTTCTGCTGATTCAATGCCACATAAAGTATTTTATTTTGTCTTGGTCAGCTCTTCTGTTCCCTTCAGCACAAATCTGAACTTTCCCTGGTCTAGTCCTCTCAATTTCTCTCTCTCTCTATCTCTCTCGCTCTTTCTCTCTCTCTCTCCCTCCCTCCCTCCTTCCCTCCCTCTCCTTTCTCCCTCTTCTTCTGCTTCTCTATGTCTCTCTTTATCATTGTCTGATAGAAACTTTCTCAATTCATTTCTCCCTTCCTTGTAGAGAGACTCTTCATTTGCACCTAGTTTTCTCTATTTTCATTTTATTCATTCAAATACCCAATTTCTATTTACTGAGAACCTTCATTGTGCTAAGTGCTCAAGATACATGAAGAACAGAGCAGTACAGGATCTTGTCCTCATGGAACTCTCCTCATTTTTTAGTGGGAGAGGTAAAAATAAAACAGGCAAAGAAGCAATATAGAGACTATGGTAGATGCTATGAGTCACAGTAACTTCACCACTTGATCAAAAAGGATCATGGGCTGGGAATGCTTACCTTAGAACAATGGTCACTAAGAAGGTGAAATTTTAAGCTGAGACCGGAAGAATAGAAATGACACACACCTGCAGTGAGCATAGAAATGAGGGTTGCAGGCAGAACACACAGCAGGACAAAAGTCAGAAGAAGGACGAGTGTGCTATGTTTTCATAACTAAGAGTAGCAGCTGATGGCTGGAACTTAGAAAGAGGGAGAATGACATGAGTGAGATCACAGAGGTCAGCAGGAACATGGTCATGCAGAAATTTCTAGGCCAAGATGTAGAGTTTATAACTTATTTTATTTGCAGTAGAAAGCAATTCAAGGATGTTTTGTTACAAGAAGGTATGATCTGTTTTGTTTTTTTTTTTTTTTTTTAGAGAGAACTAAAGAGATGTTTTTATTTT
>NW_012120710.1:4941094-4955593 GCF_000951035.1 Colobus angolensis palliatus | reverse complement strand
TGATGGAACGTACCTCAAAATAATAAGAGCTATTTATGTTTTGTTTTGTTTTGTTTTGTTTTTTTAAATCTGACTTCTGTGTGGAAATGTAGTAGTGTCAACTTTGGATTAAGAAACTCAAGTTAGGCTGGGCATGGTGGCTCATGTCTGTAATCCCAGCACTTGAGGAAGCTGAGGTGAACTGATCACCTGAGATCAGGAGTTTAAGACCCAGCCTGGTCAACATGGCAAAACTCCGTCTCTACTAAAAATATAAAAATTAGCTGAGCATGGTGGCATGTGCCTGTAATCCCAGCTACTCAGGAGGCTGAGACAGGAGAATTGCTTGAACCCAGGAGGCGGAGGTTACAGTGAGCTGAGATAGTACCACTGTACTCCAACCTGGGTGAGAGAGCAAGACTCCTTCTCAAGAAAGAAAAAGAAAAAGAAAGAAAAACTCAAATTAGAGGTCAACTCCAACAACCTTGGTGAAGGCTAAGCAAACTATCAGAATGGGCCAAGTCTGGTCTGCCCTATGTCTTTGTAAATAAAGCTTTAGTAAAACACAGCTGCAATGATTTGCACACGTTTTACATATGGCTACTTTCACACTGTAATGATGATGTTGAATAATTGTGACAGAAGCTGTATATCCTTCAAAATAACAACAACAAAATTACTTTCTGGTCCTTTAGGGAAAGTTTGTCAACCCTTGATCTGGATGAAAAATTATGATGGATTGGGCTAGGATGATATCTATTGAGATATAGAGATGAAGAAAGAGTCTCTATATATTTCACAGTTACAACCTCCAGGACATATTGATGGGTTTGGATACTGCCAATGGAAGATTCAAGAATGTTTCCTTGTTGTTTGATGGAAATAACTCTGTATGGGGATGCCATTGATTGAGATGTGAAAGAATGGGAAAATACATGTTTACATAGCAGTGGGATAAAAACAATCCTCTTTTAGACATTTAAAATTTTAAATACCTCTGAAATATCCAAGTGAAAATATCATGGAGCAAGTTGTTTATGATTCTAGAACTTAGGGAAGAAGTTTGTGCTGAAACTATGTGTGTGAGAGACATCACATAAGGAATGACTTATGGAATCCACCTAGAGGGAGAGCTCACATCATGGCCTCAAATGGCATATTGAGGACCCCAATATTTAGTGATCATCAGTCTCACAGTGTTTTTCCTCATGTTCAAGTCATTTTCTTCTTCCTGCATTACCCAACTCATTTTTCATCTTCTACAGCACCTGGCTCAGTCCTTCATATCAATTTTCCCTCAATCTTATAACAGCCCTGTAAAATAAATGCTATTACTTGTGTATACATATGAGGAATAAAAGTCCCAGAGAGATTAATCAACTTGTTATAGATACTGTAAATGGTATTTATGTATGTAAATGTTATAGATACTGGTTTCAAGGCCCATAATCTTTTCACTCTGTAACTTCGCTTCCCAAAGAAACTGCTAATTATCAGTGGGATATCAGGAATAACTTTTGGTTGCTTTGCTGCTCACTCCCTCCTGAGGAGCACCTTGTGCATAAAAACCTCACAGAACTGGATTTCTCCAGGGAGACATTGAAAGAGACTTCATGCACGTTCTTTGACCCTAACAGCTTGCTAAAGACAATGATATAATCAGTTAAAAATAACAAATGACAATTTAAACAGAAAAGAAATGTATTTTTAAAAGACACTCAGAAGCTCACAGAATTTTTAGGAGAACTAGAGAACAAGTCTCAGAGGATGCACATCAAGAACAATGCCCAAATTCATGCAGCAGAATCAGACTGGTGAAGGTAACATAAGCTTTTCCCACAGGTCACAGACACCATGGCTTGCATTGCTGACACTCAACATGCAACACTGGGCAGTGGATGCTTTTATTATAGCTGCTGCAGCAGCTGCTGCTAAAACAAGTTATAGCTGCTGTCACTGCCACTGCCTGCTGCTACAGTTACTCATCTAGGTGGGTCTCACCATAGATCACCTTCTTCATTCTGTGTTGAAACCTATCAGGTACTTCTGATACATTTCCCAAAACACTTATTTAAAGGCATGAGAAACTGCACTGAGCAGAGGTGGTGTTCCCTTTTCCTCTTCATCTATTAGTACCTGTTGATATCATCTTAATTATAAAACACTAATTTTGTAACAAGCAAACAAATTCATCTTGATTCATATGGAGGTCAAAGCTACTGGTTTTATAACCGGCCTTAAATAGACAATTAAGAGTTTTATAATCAATAGATGTTTACATGCTGTTTTTCAGAATTCTTTTTGAATTCATGATGTATTTGGATAATGGGATCTTGTAATAACTCTCTTGCCCAATATTTACCAATAGCAACAGATGTCCTAATGTCACTAATCTCTAATAAAGCAATTCTCCAAGACTTATTCTAACACTTCCATGAATCACTGATTAATTTAATAATTTGTCTTGTGAATAGCCAACATTCACTCTATGTAGAGAAAGTACAATAACCTTATCCATGAATGACCCTTCAATATATCCTACTAATATATATGCAATGAAACTTTCCTCAATTAACAGCTATTTGTATTCAACTCATGAGGTCTTCTAAGAGGACATGTAAGAGGAAAAGATATTATTATTTTCTTTTTGTCTCCACCTCTAGGTTCTGGTATCCAAGTTGATTAATTTTTCCTAGCTTTCTCTTGGAATAATGTGCCAAGAACTTGGACTAGACCTATCACTGCTATTGCTGCTACAGTTCATGTTGGGTCTCTATGAAATAGAAGATCCATATCCATCTGTTTCTTCAATGTAACAATTTCTGTATAGAATTTCAGTCTCTTCATAATATACCCTCAGTTGAAAGGCACTAGAACTCAAATCATAAAGGTTTATTTCTGTTAATTAATCTATTAATGCATTTATTACAAAAACATTATTGATCAGTGACTCTGTATGAGGGACAAGGCTGTTCTCTCATAACATTAAGTGACACGAGAGAGAGGCAATAATCAGGAAAGATCTTCAAAATTGTCCTTCATTCCATTTCCACTTGATTTCCTGATAAAGGCTTGTCTCTTAGAAAATAAACTTTGGTACTTCTGAGTCTGGTTTGTCATTAAGAGACTAAAGTTCTCTATACCATTTGTGTTCCTGTGTTTCTTCTCCAGTTCATAGAGGCCATTTTTCTCTTTATTCTCATTTAAAATTTTTTGTTTTTTAATTATTATGGATCTATAATAGATGTATATATTTATTGGGTACATGTGATGTCTTGATACAGGCATACAAGGTATAATAATCACATCAGGATAATCAATCTATTCATCATCTCCAGCATTTATCATTTCTTTATGTTAGGAACATTCCAATTCTACTCTTTTAATTATTTTAAAATGTAAAATAAATTATTGTTGGTTATAGTCACCTTTTTGTGCTATTAAACACTAAATCTTATTCATTTTATCTAACTGTATATTTTTATCCATAAACTATACCAATTTTCCCCCACCCCTGCTACCTTTCTCACCTTCTAATAACCATCATTCTACTATCTATCACCACAAGTTCAATCGTTTCAATTTTTATTTCCCAAATATAAATGAGAACATGCAAAATTTGCCTTTCTGTGTCTGGTTTATTTTAGTTAACATAATGTACACCAGTTCCATCTATGTTGCTATAACTGGCAAGATTTCATTTTAGAGGCCATTTTCTTAGTTCCAAACAGTGGTTCCTTTGGTGAGTAACTAAATTGTTTCATGGTGGTAACAGAGACCTGAGTATGTCACTGGGATGTTTGTTTTATATGGGGTAACGATGTGTAGACTCTACTTAGGAAAAGAACCCTGGTCACCAAAACCCTCAAAGCTTTCAATGTGGGAGCCATAACCTCAACATGGTATTACAGCCACATCAATGCCTATAGACAAGGCATGAGCTGAGGCCCCAGGACTGACTTTGAGGTCTTCTTTTCTCCTTATCTTAAGCCTTGAATACAGTTTCCCTTTTTTTTCATTGACAAAATTCCATCTGCTATCACCAAAAATTAGGGTTATGGGGTGATCTCTTAGCACTCACCTAATTCTTCATAGAAACATTTGACTGCAGCTATCATCTGTTCTCATATTTTCTAAATGAACCTCATCTGCCAGAATCTGCCCTATTATTCCTCTCTCCACTGCCCTCAGAAACAGCATTTTCAGAGTCAACACATAAGTTTTTTTTTCCCCTGTATTTTCATGGATATTTAAGAATTCAACATATGCATCCCTTTTCCTATTCATTTCCTTTCCCTTCTCTTTCCTTTTCTGCTCTTTTCTACATTCAAATGGTCATTCAATAGACTTTAATAGTAAGGTCACATTTTCTAAGGTATTGAGTGTCTTTGATCATTGAACAACCTCCTGAGCAAGAATGCATCAACAGATGTTTATCAGTCTCCTTTCCTTTCAATTGATCGTTTCTGCTCCTTTCCTCTAGCTTCTTCCCAGAAAGATGGAGTTGTTGAACAACAGCTTGTTTTTTGATGCATCAGGCATTTTATATACATTGAGATCTATCCAATCACCAGTCCCACAGGTATAGCCTGACCTTCAGAGAAGTCTTCCTTGGAAGCTAAGAAAAGCCTGACACTTCTTGCTAGAGAAAAATTCCTCTTTTTGGTTTGTCTTTAAAATTGGTTATGGTAGATGCTGACTTATCTATTACTTCCCAGGTATCTTCTTCCCCTGCCACCTTGGACAGTTCCCACAAACTTTCTAGGCTTTACTCTCTTTCAAGTGTTATGTATTCATCTGAGTGCTCTGTGCAGGAAGAAAGGTGTTTTAACAGCTGCTCCATCATCTCTATGTGTTATTATGAAGACCAGCTGATATAGGAGAGGTCAATATAAATCCTTTAGTCTTCAGAGTTTGTAGAACCCCTTAGCTCACAGTTTGGCAGCAACAGGAGAAGTGCTCCTCCTGATTCTATCTAGAAATAGTGATGTCTGAAATGGAGACGTCTTTGACTCTTCTTGTCTCCTCAATGTCTTAAAAATCAATATCATATGATCTGGAAATACACAAAGTTTAAAACACTAAACATAGCGCCATCCCCCCAGGCTATAAGATGTTAGGTGGACATTTGGTATGTGAGATGTTGTTAAGTTAAAAAGTTAGTTATTTCCCAGAAATGAGACATAAATTTATATTCTCTCACTCCTAAACAATTTTTAAGTGCTTTAATTTCCTGGTGGTGGAAACCAAGTTGTCCCAGTTATGTCTGACTCATCAGAATCCAGGGCTGCACCACCTGGAGATCACCCACTGCAGTAATGTGTTTCATGCTTGCCTCCATCCCACCATTCCTTGCCTCAGTGTCTAGGTCAACACTGCCTTGCATTTAAGATTAAACAGCACCAGAGACTTGTACTCCTCATTTATTCTCAGAGAAACCTCATTCATTTTCTTCTTTCTCCTCTTTTTATCACCAAAAGACCTACCAGGGGAGTGGATCCACTCAGCTGTGAGTCAGGGGCTGGACCTCATCTTGCTACAGGCCTAGCTGATTGCTTGATTTTTGTATTAGTCCGTTTTCATGCTGCCGATAACGACATACCCGAGACTGGGCAATTTACAAAAGAAAGAGGTTTAATTAGACTCACAGTTTCACATGGCTGGGGAGGCCTCACAATCATGGTGGAAGGCAAGATGGAGCAAGTCACATCTTATGTGGATGGTGGCAGGCTAAGAGAGCTTGTGCAGGACAACTCCCATCTTTAAAACTGTCAGGTCTCATGAGACCCATTCACTGTCGTGAGAATAGCACAGGAAAGACCCGCCCTCATAATTCAGTCATGTTCCACTGGGTCCCTCCCACAACATATGGAATTATGGGAGCTACAAGATGAGATTTGAGAGCTAAACCATGTCAATGGTACCAGCAACCAGCTAGAGCTATAGCAGAAAAAGGTCTGGCCCCAGACTTTTGTGTACACCACAGTTGCCCACCATAACAGGAAGTTGGGTTAGGCCTTTTTCTCTGTGATGGACAAGGCATAGAGGAGGTCTTTCTAATATATTCACTCTACCCATTTTCTTTTCTCTTTCTGAGCAGATACTTTTCCCATTTACAAGGGAATTAAAACGATTTAAAACTTGAATTTTACAAAGAAATGTTTGCTTCATGTTCAACCATGACATTTTCTGTCTCAGATTCTGATTTAAAGATTAATTTGTTACTGGTCAACCTATCCAAAATTGAGGTCTTCAAAAAACCCCTAATACTTAATGACGCAAGCAAGGATGGGCTGCATGTTGATTTAGCAGTATGAGATGTCGGAGTGCCAAATCGGAGATCTCTAGTAAAAACAATCTTAATGCCAAACCACATTTTCATGACTGAGATCAATTGTTTCTAAGATAGGTTTCACCAACCTGGTGCTTTATGCATGTTGATACCTGTGACATAAATCTTGATGTTTAACATCTTGGTAAATACTAAAATTGTAAATTGGCTCCAAATTTATTTAAACTTGCTTATAAATCATAGAAACTCTAAATAATATGATTGGATGAGAGCTAATATTTAGGAGATTTACTAATCTATGTATATATATTGGGGAGGTGAGGAAAATATAAATAACAGAAAATATATTAAAACATTTTCTAACACAGTTTTTGATCTCTTCACTCTAATTATTGTGATTCGGTGTAAAAATATAATTGTATATGTACAAAATGCTATAATTTGCCTGTTGTGTCTCCAAATGCTTGGATTATAAAGAGATAGATTTCTCACTTGTGCCTTTCTTCATCATTTAATGATTATGTCGACTAAAGTGGGAATTGATTGCCTCTGGCAATTATTGCTGATGTTGAATATAATTGTTCTGAACCATCCTTATGCTGCTGGAACACACAACACTGGATGATGGCTTTAAAAGATAACAGGATGTGGTGTAACATGACACAGTAAATCCCCTGCTGAATCAGGCTTTTTGTTTTTCTCAATTGTCTTCCTCTTTTTATCTGGTACTTGATCCTCTATTCACAAAATATAAAGGTATAACTAGGTCAACACTAGAAAGATTGTGACGGTTGGTATTCTACTTGCCTCTTATTGTAAATAAGCATTTTAACAGTCAAAAAACATCTTCCTTATCTATACATTTGTGGTAGAGTAAGCCCAATGTCTTGGCTTTTCTGAACTTCTTATTTCGTCTTTATTTCATAATCTCACACTAGCCAGCTCTACCCTATCACATAATAATAAACAACAGCTAATATTTTATGATAACTACCTTGTACCAAATGGTTTTTTTAATGAATTCTCTTTGTTTAATCTTTTCAACAATTTTGTTTTCCATTTCTTGATAACAAAAGCTGAGAGAAATTGAGTGACTTGGCTGAGGCCACACAGGAAAGTGAGGGAGGTGAAGTTCAAAACTGTGCCATCTGACAGCAATGCCAATACAGCTTACCACGGCCTGCTATTCTTCCTTGCTTCTCCTAAGGTCCACTTCACATATGTACAACTTTGCCTACCAAGAAGAGGAATGAGGAATTTGTCTTTTTCCAATGGGAAGCAGGCATGTGAGAGATTGCATTGTGCAATTTCCAAGATCATACCACCTACCTCATTCTCTTTGCCACCCCTGTTTCACCATCTCTATATGCCATTCATTTATTCATCCCTCAAATATTTATTGAGCTTCTACTAAATACCAAGCAATGCTAAAGGCACTGAAGATATAGCAACAAGTCAAGCCAAGTTTCTCTCTCAAGTAGTAGTCATTTTATTGTGGTTACCATTGACAGGTAATAAAATAAAGATAGGTGTGCCTGTGTATGTGTACATATTTATTTTATACAGGGTGATTGAAGGACTCCTATAATGATATCAGAGCAAAAATCTGAAATAAGTGAAGGAAAAGTCATGCAACTCCAGGAAAAAATATTGTCTTTAAATATTCCAAGGTAAGTAAATAAGGCTTAAATATTCCAAGGTAAGAGTTTTTATTTATTTATTTATTTTTTATTTTTTATTTTTATTTTTTTTTTGAGACGGAGTCTCGCTCTGTCGTCCAGGCTGGAGTGCAGTGGCACGATCTCAGCTCACTGCAAGCTCCGCCTCCCGGGTTTACGCCGTTCTCCTGCCTCAGCCTCCCGAGTAGCTGGGACTACAGGCGCCCGCCACCTCGCCCGGCTAGTTTTTTGTATTTTTTTAGTAGAGACGGGGTTTCACCGTGTAGGCCAGGATGGTCTTGATCTCCTGACCTCGTGATCCACCCCTCTCGGCCTCCCAAAGTGCTGGGATTACAGGCTTGAGCCACCGCGCCCGGCCAAAGGTAAGAGTTTTGTTGCTGTATTGAAGGACAGTGTGACTGAGTGGTATTAACAAGAAGTAGTCAGGGGTTGTAATATTGGAAGGTTTGTGTCTATAAGAACTTGTGTTCTTTTAGGTGACCTACAAAGCCATTTGGAGAATTTTTAACAAAAGAGTAAAATAATCTTTTCTTTTCAAAACTTTTTTCATATGCTGTATCAAAAACAGAATAAAGGGAGGCAAAGAAAGATAAAGAGTGTGAAGCCTGTTACAATAGTTCAAGTGCAAGACGATGATGCCTCAGTCTAGAATGAGAGCCATGGAACTGGTGAGAAGTTGCAGGGTTAAGGGTGTTTTTGAAAGGTATGGATGACAGGATTTCCTGGGGAACTGGATGTAAGGCATGATATAGATGGTGTAGTAAGGATGGTTCTGAGATTAACCTGAGTAAGTGGGAGCATGAATTTGCCATCGAGATAGGAAAACTCAAGCAAAAGATTAGATGGGAAATGGTTGGGTATTTAAGTTTAATTTTGTTCATGTTAAGGTTAAAAATTTTTGTTAGATCATACAAGTAAATACGTAAATAGTTGGATATAGGAATGTGTAATTCAAGAAAGAGTTTTGGGTTTGTATTATATAAATTTGAGAGTCACTATAGCATGGATAGAATTTACACAAAAGATTGGATTATGTCACTTGGGGAAATAAGAATAGTAAAAAGGAAGAAAATCATCCTCTTAATAATTTCCTATTCCTCTTGCATATCAGAATCCCCATGGAGCTGTAAAATACGTACATATACCAGAGCTCCGCCACAGACCCATTGTATCAAAATCTTTGAGATTAGGGCCCAGGAATCAATTTCAATCAGCTTCCCTAGGTGATTACTTGTGTAGAAACTGACATGTATTTGCGAATCAACATTATAAGCCATTATTTTGTGTTATAATAGGAATTAACTTTTAACATTGAGAAAACACTTCTTTCCATATCCACTGGCATATACCCAAAATCAGGGTATGGTTTTCCATTTCCTGAATTAACTCAGCAGTTTCCTACCTGTTTTATCCACATCTATCCTAACCCCTATCTTTTGCATAATTGGCTCACATCATCTTCAACATAATCCCATTGTTTTCAAAGGCAACTCTCCTTAACATGTCCAGACTCTACCTGGCTTTAGCCATCCTGTCTCTCCATCCTCATCAGGCACGAGGCTTCTCCTTGTTCTCTGCACTGCCTCCAGCCACTGGCCTTCCTTCAGTCCCAAGGACACATCTACTTCCTCCTGTGCCCGGGTTTTGCACTTGCTGTATCCTCCATGTTCATGTCTTTGTCCATTTTCTGCTTTCTTTCACCTAACTAACCCTTACTTATCTTTTACTTCAACACGGTCATCACTTCCTTAGAGAAGTCTTCTCTCTGACTAAGGCAAATCCTCCTATGGTAGTAGATTATGAAATAAATTTAGAAATTTATGACCAGAATTTTTTAAGGAAATAGAATGAAATAAAAATGTCAGAATAGATTACACCTAATAAGAATAAACATTATCTTATAAACTTTTCTTTCTGTGTGGACTAATAGGACAATGTACTCATCTTGTAATATTTTTACAGGTGCACTGAGTGTGTGTGTGTGTCTGTGTGTGATTATTAGCTATTGTCTGCCTCTCATTAGACTGGAAGCCCCGTGAAGGCAAAGGGCTGTGTCTGCTTGCTCTTCATTTGATCCATAGTTCCTAATCAAATGGCTGACCCTCAGTTAAGCACACAAAGCATAGTTTGTCGAAAGGAGGAAAGAAAGAATACAGTTATAAGAATTAGTACTTGGAGCAGGGTAATTCTGTACTATCATATTATATAGCATGACCATAACTAGCTTTGTCAGTACAAATTCTGTGAGCTTGCCAATCTCATATCTGAAAACAATTAGATTTCTCATGGTGTTTATTTATTTTTAATAATTTGTAAATAAACAATTAAATGACTATTTACAAATTTTAAGTGAAATACCTTAGAAAAAGTGAATGCTAGGCTAAGGAAATCTGATATTATTCCAGATGGCATTATTTCATAAGAAGAGCTTCAGAAATCACACCTTCCTGAGGTCCACAGTAGAAAGAATACATTTTCCCCCCCTGGAAATTTATGAAAACTTTAGAAATAATTTTAGAACTAAAAAATTGGCATTTCATCTCTACTTGGGTGTACTTTTTTCTCCCCCTATGAAACTCTTTTACTCACTCTTATAGTTACTCTTTTCAGCCTTTCTGCTCTGTCATTATTTTTCTGTTTCAAGTGTCAGAAAATCTAACCTTAAGTAACTTTGTAAGAAAAGGAAATTAAAGGATTATTTAATTGATTATTGCAGTTTTAGAATTTGTTTCAAGTGGAACTGAGAATTCAGGACCCAACCATTGTCAATCACCAAACCCTGTTTTTTTGGCTCACTCTCTTGACGCTGGCTCCATTCTCGGGTTCCATATGCCTGCAGGATAGTGGCTGTGATCTCAGTCCTTATATGCTCTTGAGTTCATGCCAGTAATTTACCAGCAAAACTCTTCTTTTGTTCCACGGAAGTCCAAATCTGTCCCTGAGCCAGCCATTGTCATCAGAGGAATGTGACAGTCTGATTGGCTAGACCCAAGTCACTTGCCTAGAGTGAACTCAACTTTTCAAAAGTGCATGGACTGAGAGTGGGTCAACATGCCTCCTCACAGGTATGGCCATCAGAAGGAAAGAGCATCAAAGACAATAGCCACAGTAACTTCTCATATGCTATACCGTTCTTAAATTATGTTCCTGCATCCATTTAGGATGTAGTTATAGCTATATAAATTCTGCTTTTCATACCAAGTTTTTATTACCTGGTTTTACTAAAAGTTTTCTGTGTAATCTGCCATCTCAAGTATATTCTAAGTGACCACGAGGTTATAAATTGAGTTATGCTTTTAACTGGGATGAAATTCTGATTTCACTGGTATTGGAATAAGACCTTTGGTTCAATCCCTACTTTATACCTCTTTTCTTGGGAATTATACAGTATTTTAGTTTTTAAATAAAATGTAGTTGCCTTGAATATGAGATCAAAATGTGTTTCTGGGAAAAGGGAGAATAGCCCCAGAGAGGAGGAAGCAAAGAAAAAATCATAAGAATAATAAGAGGAAGGAGATCTTAAATTCCCAGAAAAGATAAGTAACTCAAATTATAGACTCCTGTTATTATCAAAATATAATTTTCAAAAAAATTTAAACTCATGGTTTTGATATATAACCTAGAGGGATGATAAAAGCTACCTCCAGGGGAGAGAGAGAGAGAAAGAGAGAGAGAGAGAGAGAGAGAGAGAGAGAGAGAATGTGTTTTCATGCCCACATAAGATAGAAATATATAATCAGTGCACAAAAAGAATACTGGAACAAAATTGCAATACTACATAAAAAATGATTAGTATCCAACAGGAAAATAATTGTAACATTTGAAGTTGTCTTATCTATGAGACAGAAACAATTTGCATCACTAATGGACACAAACAATTTGTAATTATCAGTTCTCTGCAACTTAACATCTAACTTTATACAAGCTGGACATAAGCAATATTAAACAGAAAATTGGGACTAACCAAATTGAAAGTATAACAGCAGTGGGCCAGTTGATGTGGAAAAGAGTAGGAGTGGAGTCCTCTTAGGAGGCTGACTTTAAATCTGTATGCCTCACCAATTGAGTGGTCTATTATTGGGGGATTGCTAAAGGTTTTCAATCCATAAACAGATATTTTAAAGAACATGTTTCAAGTACATCCTGTGAGTGACCTAACAAATCAATTCATATTAATCAAATATACCTCTAAATGTGTCATCCACTTTCCAGGAACCTCCAAACTGAAGGTGTGATTAATCAGTAACAGGTGAATAGAAGAAAATATTCAAGGTCAGGGAGAGGGGTGTAAGTTCCAGTAATTTTTAAGTTGCATGGCTAGGCCACCTACTATTGAATCCATAGATAACATCATTCTTTGTATGTCATGATTTAATAGCTTAGAAACATTGGCACCTGTTTCTAATTGAAAAAGGAGTTATGTTCTCACTCTATCTGAGGCAGTATCAGCATTCTGTCTTGGTACTTTCCGTTGTCCTTTCTGTTACTGCTTAAGCCTTGACTGACTTCCTCATAAGGTTGAGAATTTCCTCCGGGCCTTATAATGATTTGACAGCAGACACAAGACGCTTTGTGTTATGGTTGGCAGTTATGGTAACCATAGCCACAGTTCAGTTGCAAAAAATCACACCTATAGCCTCCATTCTCACAATCCATTTCCAAAAGCATAAAAGATCTGTTAGGGCCATAGACAAATCTGATGCTCAATTAAATGTACTTTGAGTTGGGAAATTCTAATAAAAGTTTTCAGTACTTCGAGGAATATGGTAAATGCAGAACTAGCTCTTCTGTGTATCATATTGATAGTCTTCCCAGAGGAATAAATCTGGCTCTGAAATTGTGCAAATGTTCAATTTTTGTTAATTTTGTTAAGAAATAATCCAGTGTTTTTAAGCAATAGAATACTATAAACTGAAAAATAAATAAGGGAACACACAAAAATGTAAGTTTCTCTAGCAAGTCTGGCATCCTGGAGTATGAAGATATTTTCTTATTAGTTCTTCTAATCTATGAGGATATCTTTTCATTTAGTCATTCCTCTTCAATTTCTTTCATCACTGTGTTACAGTTTTCCAGGTACAAATCTTACTCCTTTTTGATTAAATTTATTCCCAAGTATCCTTTTGTTTCTGATGCTATTGCAAAAGGGTTTGTTTCCACTTTTTGTTGATAAGGTATAGAGAAGCAACTAACTTCTGCATATAGATTTTTGTATCTTGCAACTTTATTGAATTCATTAATTAATTCTAACAGGTTTGGGTGGAGTATTTAGGGTTTTCTATATAGAAGATCTTGTCTTCTGCAAATGGAAATAATTAAAATCTTTTCTGATTTGGATGTCGTTTATTTCTTCCTCCTATCTGCTTGCTCTGGATAGGATTTTGATTACTATGTTGAATAGTAGTGGCAAGAATGGTCATTCTTGTCTTAGTCCTGATCTTAGAGCTTCAGCTTTTTACTATTGAGAATATGTTATTTGTGAGCTTGTCACACATAGCATTTTCTATGTTGTAGTGTATTTCTTCTATACTTAACCTGAAATTTTTTATCATGAAGAAATGTTGAATTTTTCTTAAATGCTTTTTATGCACCTATAAAGATGATCATGTGACTTTTATGTTTCATTCTGTTAACATGGAGAAACACATTTATTGATTTACACATGTTGAACTATCCTTGCATCTTACGGATAAATCCCACTTGATCACAGTATATGATTCTTTTAACGTGCTGTTGAATTCAGTTTGCTAGTATCTTATTAAAAATTTTTGTACTTATGTTTACCAGGTATACTGGCTTATAATTTTCCTTTCTTATACTATTCTTTTCCGGCTATAGTATCAAAGTAACTCTGCCTTTGTAAAATAAATTTGGAATTAGTTCTTCCCCTTCAGTTTTTTTGAAAGTTTTGAGAGGAATTTACTGTATTCTTCTCAAAATGTTGATACAATTTAACAGTGAAGCCATGACGTCCTGAGCTTTTCTGTGTTGAAAGATCTTTAGTTAGTGATTCAATCTCCTTACTCGTTATTTGCCCTTCCAGATTTTCTATTTCTTTATAATTCACTCTGGGTAGGTTGCATGTTTCTAGGAATTTATTTATTTATTCTAGGTTATTTAATTTGTGTATAATAGTTCATAGTAGTCTTTTGTGATTCTTTGTTTTTGTGTGATATCAGTGTATTGTCTCTCTCACTTACAGTTTTATTTATTCGAGTCCTCTCTCTTTTTTCCTTTTTTTTTCTGGATTCTCTATTTTATTTCATTTTTCTTGCCAAGTTTTATTTTAGGTTCAAGGAGTACATAAGATGGTTTGTCACATGGGTAAATTGTGTGTTATGGGGGTTTTGTGTAAATATATTTTTGTCACCCAGATGTTCAGCATAATACCTAATAGGTAGTTTTTCGATCCTTACCTTCTTCCCACCCTCCACCTTAAAGAAGGCTCCGATATTTATTGTTCCCTTCTTTGTGTACCTGTATACTCAGTGTTTAGTTCCCACTTATAAGGAAGAACATGCAGTATTTAGTTTTATGTTTCTCTGTTAA
>NW_012120710.1:4882926-4938089 GCF_000951035.1 Colobus angolensis palliatus | reverse complement strand
ACTTCAGCAAAGTCTCAGGATACAAAATTAATGTGCAAAAATCACAAGCATTCTTATACACCAGTAACAGAAAAACAGAGAGCCAAATCATGAATTTTGTTCTTATGGCTACATAGTATTCTATGGTGTACATGTGTCACATTTTCTTTATTCAGTTCACTGTTGAACAAATAGATTGATTCCTTGTCTTTATTAATTGTGATTGGTACTGTGACGAACATACATATGTGTGTGTCCTTATAGTTTCTATAGTAGAATACTTTACAGTTCTTTTGGTATATGCCCAGTAATGGGATTGCTGGGTAGAATGGTAGAATTTTAAGTTCTTTGAAAAATCTTCAGACTGCTTTCCACAGTGGCTGAAGTAATTTATATACCCCTAGCAGGGAATAAGTGTTCCCTTTTTCCTGCAGCTTCATCAGCATCTATTATTTTTTGGATTTTTAAAAATAGCTATTCTCACTGGTGTGAGATGGTCTCTCATTGTGGTTTTGATATGTATTTCCCTAATGATTAATGATATTGAGCATTTCTAATGCGTTTGTTGTTCACATCCATGTCTTCTTTTGTGAGGTGTCTGTTCATGTCGTTCACCCATTTTTTAATGGCCTTGTTTATTGCTTATTGATTTGTTTAAGGTCCTCATAAATTCTGGATATTAGACCTTTGTTGGATGCATAGCTTGCAAATATTTTCTCCCATTCTGTGAATTGTCTGTTTACTCTGTTTATAGTTTCTTTTGTTGTGCAGAAGCTCTTTAGTTTAATTAGGTCCGACTTGTCAATATTTTGTTTTTGTTGCAATTACTTTTGGAGTCTTCATCATGCAGTCTTTGCTACGGCCAATATCCAGAATATTTCTTAGATTTTCTTCTAGAGTTTTTAAAACATAATTTTCAGTTTTATATTTAAGTCTTTAATCCATCTTGAGTTGATTTCTTGTATATGGTAAAAGGAGGGAGTGCAATTCCAACCTTATCCATATGACTAGCCAGTTATCCCAGCACCACTTATTTAGTAGGGTGTTCTTTCCCCATCGATTGTAGTTGGTAACTTTGTCAAAGATCAGATGGTTGTAGGTGTGCAGCTTTATTTCTGGGTTCTCTAACCTATTCCATTGGTGTATATGTCTGTTTTTGTACTAGAATCATGCTGTTTTAGTTATTCCAGCATTGCAGTATAGTTTGAAGTTGGGTAGACGCTTCTGGCTTTGCTCTTTGTTTCTTAGAACTGCTTTGGCTATTTGGGTTCTGTGTTGGGTGCCAAGGTATTTTAGAATAGTTTTTTTTTTCTCTCTCTCTATTTGAATGCCTTGCAGTTTTTTCTCTTGCCTTATTGCTCTGGCTTGGGTTTCCAGTATTATGTTGAATAGGAGTGGTAAGTGTGGGGGTTCTTGTCTTGTTTCAGTTCTCAAGGGCAATGCTTCCAGCTTTTGCCTGTTCAGTCTGACGTTGACAGTGGGTTTACCATAGATGGCTCCTATTATTTTGAGGTATGTTTCTTCAATGTCTAATTTGTTGATGATTTTAATGTAAAGGGATATTGAATTTTGTTGAAAGTCTTTATTGTGTCTATTGGGGTGATCATGTGGTTTTTGTTTTTAGTTCTGTTTATCTGATAAATCACATTTATTGATTTGTGCATGCAGAACCAACCTTGCATCCTGAAAAAACAGTCTACTTGATTATAATGGATTAGTTTTTTATATACTTCTGGATTTGATCTGAAAGCATTTTATGAAGATTTTTGCATCTATATTCCCCAGGGATATTGGCCTAAAGTTCTTTTCTCTCTCTCTCTTTTTTTATTTTTTATTTATTTATTTATTTTATTTTTGCTTGTGTCTCTATCAGGTTTTCATTTCAGACTGATGCTGTCCTCATAGAATGAGACGGGGAGGAGCCCCTCCTTCTCAATTTTTTGGAATAGTTTCAGGAACATTGGTACAAACTCTTCTTTATACATCTGATTGAATTCAGCTCTAAATCACTCTGGTCCAGGGCTTTTTTCTGGTTGGTAGGTTTTTAATTATTGATTCAATTTTGGAATGCATTACTGGTCTCTTCAAGATTCCAGTTTCTTCCTGGTTCAGTGTTGGGAGGTTGTATGTTTCCAGAAATTTATTCATTTCTTCTAACTTTTCTACTTTATATGCACAAATATGTTCATAACAGTCTCTGAGGATTTTTGTATTTCTGCTTGGTACATGGTAATGTCCTGTTTGTCATTTCAGATTGTGTTTATTTAGTTCTTCTCTCTTTGTTTTTGTATTAGTCTAGCTAGTGGTCTATCCGTCTCATTTATTCTTTCAGGGGAACAACTTTTGGTCTTGTTGATCTTTTGCATAGTTCTACTCATCTCCATTTCATTCAGTTCAGTTCTGATTCTGTTTATTTCTTTTCTTCTGCTAACTTTGGTGTTGATTTACTCGTTTTTCTAGTTTATCTAAGTATGATACTCAGTTGGTAATTTGATATCTTTCTATGTTTTTGATGTAGGCATTTAGCACTATAAACTTTCCTCTTATCACTGCTTTAGCTGTGTCCCAGAGAGTCTGATGTGTTGTATTTTTGTTTATATTTGTTTCAAATAATTTGATTTCTATCTTAATTTCTTTGTTTACCCCAAAGTCGTTCAGGAACAGATTGCTTAATTTTCATTTAATTCTACGATTTCAAATGATCTTCTTCGTATTGATTTTTATTTTTATTGTGCTGTGGACTGAGAGTATGACTGGTATGATTTCAGTTTTTTTTAATCTGTTGAGAGTTACTTTATGGCCAACATATGATCAATTTTAATGTATGTGCCATATGAAGAGGATTAGATTGTATATTTTGTTGTTTTGGGTTATAGAGTTCTGTAGATATCTGTTAGGTCCACTTGATTGATATTTAGTTTAGGTTCTGAATATCTTTTTAAATTTTCTGCCTCAATGATCCATCTAATATTATCAGTGGGATGTTGAACTCTCCCACTATTATTGTGTAGTTACCTAAGTCTCTTCATAAGTCTCTAAGAACTTATTTTACAAATCTTGCTGCTGCAGTGTTAGGGGTATGGATACCTAGTACAGTTAAATCTACTTGTTGAATTGAATACCATTGTGCAATGCCGTTCTTTGTCCTTTTCCAAGTTGTTAGGTTAAAGTTTGTTTTGTCTGAAATAAGAATAGCAACTCCTGCTCTTTTTTGTTTTCTTTTTGCTTGGTAGATCTTTCTCCATCCCTTTATTTTGAGCTGAAGCCTGTTCTTGCATGAGATGGGTTCCTTGAAGACAGCATACTATTGGGTCTTGCTTTTTTTTTTGTTTTTTTTTTTGTTTTTTTTTTTTTACAGAGTCATGCTCTGTTGCCAGGCTGGAGTGCAGTGGCATGATCTTGGCTCATTGCAACCTCTGCCTTCTGGGTTCAAGTGATTCTCTTGCACCAGTCTCCCAAGCAGCTGGGACTACAGGCGTGCACCACCATAGCTAATTTTTGTATTTTTAGTATAGATAAGATTTCACCATGTTTTCCAGGATGGTTTCAATCTCTTGATCTCATGATCCACCCACTTTGGCCTCCCAAAGTTCTAGGATTACAGGTGTGAGCCACCGTGCCTGGCCAGGTCTTGCTTTTTTATCGAAATCACCATTATATGCCTTTCAAGTGGGATATTTAGCTAGTTTACATTTAGGTTAATAGTGACATATGAGAACTTGTGTTTTTAGCTGGTTGTTATGTAGACTTGATTGTGTAGTTGCTTCACAGTGTCAATGATCTAAGTACTTAAGTGTGTTTTTTTGGTGGCCAGTAACAATCTTTCCTTTCCATGTTTAGCACTCCCTGAAGGACCGCTTGTAAGGTAGGTCTGGTGGTGATGAATTGCCTTAGCATTTGCTTATCTGAAAATAATTTTTTTCACCTTTACTTATAAAGTTTAGCTTGGCTGGATATGAAATTCTTGGTTGAAATTTCCTTTTTTTTTTTTTTTTTTTTTGAGGGTGCTGAATGTATGCTCCCAATCTCTTCAATCTCTTCTGGCTTGTAGGGTTTATGATGAAAGGTCCACTCTTTACCTAATGAGATTCCCTTTGTGGATTATCTGTCCCTTCCTTCTAGTTGCCTTTAATATTTTTTTCTTTCACATTCATCTTTGGGAATCTGATGACTATGCGTCTTGAGGATGGTACTCTTTTATAGCATCTTGCAGGGGCTCTCAATTTTCTGAATCTGAATGTCAAACTTTCTAGTGAAGTTAGGAAAATTTTCATGGATAATAGTTTCAAACATATTTTCCAAGTTGCTTGTTCTCTCTCCTTCTCTTTCAGGGATACCAATGATTCATAGGTTAGGACTCTACATAATTCCATATTCCTCAGAGATTATTTTTAAATTTTTAAATTATTTTTTCTTTATTTTTGTTTTATTGAGTTAATTAAAATAACTGGTCTTTGAGCTCTGAGATTCTTTCCTTAGTTTGGTCTGTTTTGCTGTTAGTACTTCCGATTGTGTTATGAAATTCTTGTAAAGAGTTTTTCACCTCTATTAGACAAGTTTGACTATTTCTTTAGATGGCTATTTTGTCTTTTATCTCTTGAATTATTCTGCTGGATTCCTTAGATTCCTTGGAATAGGTTTCAACTTTTTCTTGAATCTCTATGATCTTTGTTGCCATCAGATTCTGAATTCCATGCCTGTCATTTCAGCTACTTCATTCATTTCAGCTAAAACCATTGCTGGGGAGCTAGTGCAGTCATTTGAAAGTAAGGAGACACTGTCCTTTACAGGTGCCAGAGTTCTTGAGCTGGTTCTTTCTCATCTGCATGTGCTGATTTTTATGCAACTATGGTATAATTTGAATATAATCAGTTGGCTTCATTTTTGGATGTTTTTAGGTGGCTGAGGCTTTGTGTAAGGTATTTATTTGTGGCTGAATTGTTGTCCTTTCTTTAACATGGGGATATATTAGCAAAGTATTTTTGATGTTGAAGTTTTGGCTGTGATCCAGTAGATGGTGCCTAAGTGTAATGACTGGGATAAGCTCTTACTCAGCCATGTCACTCTTAATGTATTTTCTTGTGTTTGCAGCTATGCTCCCTTTCAGTGCTCTGAGAGTATGAGCTCCTCTTCCACTCAAGTGCTGGTCTCAGATCATGGGTTGGCATTCCCAGGCTGCACACCACAACCCTGGGGTCAGCTCAAGCTTTTTGTTGTATTCTCATCTTGGGGATGGCAGGAGCAGGGACCTTGGCAATAGCATTGGTAGATAGCCTTTCCCTTGTCTCTCAGGGATCCACCCAAGAGAAACACAATTCCACTGCTAATCAAAACAATCAGCCAGGAATGTGGGAGCTGCATTGTGGGCCCAAGACAGGGGGGCCTTGTCTGATTACAAGCAGGGGGTCTCACAGGGAAGACAGTTTGCCCTTTTCTCTGTAGGACGGCTGTAGCATGTTGGAGGCGAAAGTAAAGCACTCAGGCTCTTTGTTTTTTCCCCAGTCTTGTGGCAGCAAGGGTGGGTATTGCTGTAACAGCACTGGAAAGGGAGTTGTCAGTTGTTTCTGCAAGCTCCACCCCAACAGTCATAAAGCTACTGCAAAGGGAAATGTTCAGTAGAGGTTAGGGCAGCTGCACTGCCATCCCAAGCCAGTGGCCCTGCCTAGTGAAGAGCAGAGGATCAGGGGCTCAAAGTGAAGAGAAGGCTCCACTCTGTATGGTGGCTGCATCATGTTGGAGGTGCCAGCAAAGTAATCATGGTCTTTGTTCCTTAGGCTAAGGGCCACAAAGGTGGTACCATTGCAGTGGCAATGGCAGAGAGCCTGTAAATTGTCTCTGAGAACTTTACCCCAGAGAAACCAGAGTTACCACTGACTGACATAATCAAGTAAGGGTAGGACAGCTATGCTGGGGGCCCAGGTCAGGAAGCCCTGCCTAGTGATGAGTAGCAGGGGCAGAAACCCATTTGGAAAACAGTCTGGCTGCTTTTCCGTAAGTGAGCTGCAGTTTGTGGAAGACTGCAGTTGTTCTTGGGCTCCTCACTCCTTTCTCAGCCTGAAGGCAGTAGGGTTGGGGGCTGCAACAATGGTATAAGCTGTAGGCCTGTTGGTTACCTCTGGAAGCTCTGTCCCAGAGAAGTGCAGAGCAGTAACCAGCTCAAGTGCTAAGGCAGGAGTGGGGTGGTTGCGCTAGGGTCCCAGGCCAGTGGGCTTTTCCTCCTGAGATATAGTGGAGGCAAGACCTGTAGTCTGCCCACTCGTTAGCACCATGGATGTGGCCCTTCCTCGAGGTATGTGAGAGAGCCCAGCCTCCCTTGTTGGTGGAGCTACATCAGCTGGTGCCAGGGTGCTCAGGGATCTAAGGCCCTTGGGGCTTCACGTGGGCCTGAGTGGCAGCTCCGCCCAGACTCCATGCAGCTTTGCATACCTGGAGGCCCCAGGGATAGGGGGTCAGTGGGGATCTCCTGTGCCCAGGATTGTAAAGATCTCTGGCCAAAGCAAATCCCTAGGGGCTCTTCCTCACTCGCCATTTCCCCATGGTTGGGCGCCTCCTTTGACTTTGTGCCAATTCCAGGTGGATGGCTGTCCTGTCTCATTCCTCTCTGAGCTCCATTTGGCATGTTGCTTCCTTGATGAATCCCAATATGTCGTACTGGGTGATCCAACTGAAGAGCTAATGTTTACTGGCTACTCTATTTAATCTCCCTCTTTTTTCCTTAGTCTAGCTAAAAATTTGTCAATTTTGTTTATCTTTCCAAAAACTCAATTCTTAATTTTATTGACTTTTACTATTGTTTTTCTAGTCTCCAATATATTTATTTCTGCTCTAATTTTAATTCATTTTATCTGCTTTTCTTTAGCTTAGTTTGTTTTCTTTTTATAATTTCTTGAGGTATAAATTTAGATTGTTCTTTTTTTTTTCCTCGAGATGGAGTTTCACTCTTGTAGCCCAGGCTGGAGTGCATTGGCATGATCTCGGCTCACTGCAACCTCTGGCTCCAGGATTCAAGTGATCCTCCTGCCTCAGGCTCCTGAGCAGCTGAGATTACAGGCACTTGCCATCATGCCCAGCTAATTTTTTTACTTATAGTAGAGATGGGTTTTCACCATGTTGACCAGGCTGGTCTCAAACTCCTGACCTCAGGTGATCCACACGCCTCGGCCTCCCAGAGTGCTGGGATTACAGGGGTGAGCCCCTGCGCCCAGCCTTTTTTTTTTATTTTTTCCTTAATGCAGGTGTTTGTACTGTAAACTTCCTTTTTTTTTTTTTTTTTTTTGACAGTGTCTCAATCTGGCACCCTGGTTGGAGTGAGATGGTGTGATCTCAGCTCACCACAACCTCTACCTCCCAGGTTCAAGTGATTCTCTTGCCTCAGCCTCCTGAGTAGCTGGGATTACAGGCACCCGCAAGCACACCCAGCTAATTTTTGTATTTTTATTAGAGACGAGATTTCACCATGTTGGCCATGCTGGTCTTGAACTCCTGACCTCAGGTAATCCACCCACCTTGGCCTCCCAAAGTGCTGAGATTACAGATATGAGCCATATTGTAAGTTTCCATTTTCATTTACTTCAAGATATTTTGTATTTCCCTTTTGATTCATTTTTTGACCCATTTGTTGCCCAGGGCTTTAATTTTTACATCTTTGTTCATATTTTCCATTTTTTTATGCTATTGATTTCTAGTTTAATTCTGTTGTGTTAGAAAAGATACTAATATTATTTCAGTCTTTTTAAATATTTTAAAACTTATTTTTGGTCTATTTTGCCATTCTTTGGTTTACCTGATGTCATACCAAAAGTCCTATAGGCTTTCTTATTATTATTTATGTATTGTTCTTCTGATTGTAATTTCAAATGATCTGTTTTCCAGCAAATTGATTCTTCTGCTTTATCAAAGTTGTTGTTAAAACTCTGTGTGGTATTTTTCAATTCAGCTATTGCATTCTTAACTCCAGAATTTCTGTTTGGTTCTGCTTTAGTGTTTCTTTCTCTTTATTGAACTTTCAATGTTGTTCAAATATTGTTTTCCTGATTATGTTTAATTGTACATCTGTGTTCTCTTGTAGATCACTGAACTTACATAAGATGATTATTTTGAATTATTTGTTAGACAATTCATAGATCTCAATTTTTAACATCAGTTACTTATGCTTTACCTCATTCCTATTGGTGTCATGTTTCCCTGATTTTTTGTGATCATTATGGCCTTGTGTTTGTGCTTGCACATTTAAAGAAGTAGACACAGCTTCCAGGTTTTATACTTTGGCTCCAAAAGAAACAGCTCTTCACCAATTACTCCCACCAGAAATTCTAGATAGGCCAGTTGGTGTAGTTCACAGGCAGGCATTCTGCTGTAGTATATTGGTTGGCTTGCTGGGGTTTGGGTCCATGAGAATGGACAAGATCTTAGATTCACATGGTCAATCTGGAATCTGAGCTATGAAAATTTGTCTGGTGCTGGAGCAAGCCTGAAGCCAAAGTCTTTATGGGAAGTCTGGAGCTTGGGGCCATAGGTGGTTGGGATAGCACCAGGGTTCACTGGGATAGATCTGGTGTTAGTGTCCAGGGTAAAGTAGGATACTTAGCCCACTCTCCTTCCCCCACACAGAGGATGTTTCTGTTGGCTCTGTGCTGCATGGGCTTAGGAGAGAGTGTCACAGGCAATATAAAACTGTCCTTTCCACCTTCTTCAATTCATTCTTTCTCATTTATGTACAACACTCAGATGCTATAATCTCTTACCTGAAATTAAGAGCTCTTGTGAAGGCTTTTTTCATGCATGGATGATTGTTTATATTAGTGTTTCTGTGAGGAAATGAGGGCTCCACCATATTGCTGATGTCATTTTCTCAATTTGTGCTTTTACTTTCCAACTGGTATATTTTTTGTCATTCTCAGAGAAAAGCAGAATAAAGTTTTAATTCTAAAGTCTCAACTTTTTCGTACCACTACAGACTTTCTATTCTCAGCTCTAAGGTAGGATCATTTGACAATTACTCTTTTTCTCTACTACCACCTCCAAAATAATAAATTTTTATTCTACTGTATCTATAGCTGTGTTTTTCTATGATGGTACATTATCCAGCTGCCTTGTTTTCCCCTGAACTTTGGTATCATTTGTGGGTTACATCATTTACCTGGTGATTGTGCATTCTCCACCAAAAGTTCATTTTTAGTTTATCTTTTATTTGTCTTATGCCTCATTTTATTTTAAGTTCCTTTTGAAAAAGAACAATAGATCATCTCTGTAGTCTAAGTAACTTGTACACTGAAGTTTTAATTGTCAAGTTGCCTAGTGTATCATTGTTGAATTTGAGTTAAAAATCAATCAAGGTTATATACTTATAAAAGACTTGTATCCAAAATATACAAGAACTCTTAAAACTTATTAGTAAAAAATTAAACAATCTAATAAGAAGTCGGCTAAAAATCTGAATAGACACTCTACTCCAGGAAATATGCAAATGGAGAATAAGCATATGAAAAGATGCTTAACATAATTTTTCATTAGGTAATTAAAAATTAAAACAATAATGCTATGTGACTACATATCTATTAGAATTATCATTTTTTGGACCTCTGGCTACATGGCAAAAATCCAAAACATTGACAATCCCCAATGCTGATGAGAATATGGAATAATAAGGGCTCTCATTCATTGGAGGTGGGAATCAAAAATGGTACAGGCACTCCAGCAGTTTCTTAAAAAGCTAAACATAGTCTTCTCATACTATCCAGCAATCAGTTGTGAAGTATTTACCAAACTGATTTGAAAACCACAGAGAAAACTGAACAAGGATGTTTATAAATACTTTATTCTTAAATGCAAAAATGGAAGCAAACCATGATGTCTCTCAATAGATGAATAGATAAACAAACTGGTTTATTTGTAAAATAAATTGCTCTTCAGCAATGAAAAGAAATGAACAATGGAGGCATAGATTGTTGGTTGATTCTAAGACTATAGCATAAAACATACTACATAAACCAGAAGTACCTTGTAGTTCCAGAAAGTGTGAACCACAGCACCGGGTGGGTGTTCAAGATTAACATCAACTGAAATAAATCATACTGACATGATAAAGTTGACATAGTATCTTTCATGTGATGTAATGAGTATATGACTTCTTACCTCTATGGGCTTCTTCCCAAAACCCAAAAATTCTAGCCTAATTATGAGAAAAAAATGTCAGATAAATCTTTTTTTAACTTTAGGGAGAAAATTTTGTATTTTTAAAACTTGCATAAAAGTTATTTATTAAACTTTAAGTTCTGGGATACCTGTACAGAATGTGCGGGTTTGTTACATAGGTATACACACTCCATGGTGGTTTGCTGCACCCATCAACCCGTCGTATATATTACATATTTCTCCTAATGTTAGCCCTCCCCTAGCACACCAACCACTCACAGACCCTGGTGTGTGATGTTCCCCTCCCTGTGTCCATGTGTTTTCGTTGTTTAACTCCCATTTATGAGTGAAAACATGTGGTGTTTGGTTTTCTGTTCTTGTGTTAGTTTGCTGAGAATGATGGTTTCCAGCTTTATCCATTTCCCTGCAAAGGACATGAACTCATCCTTTATATGGCTGAATAGTATTCCATGGTGTATATGTGCCACATTTTCTCTATCCAGTCTATAATTGATGGGCATTTTTGTTGGTTCCAAGTCTTTGCTAGTGTGAATACTACTTCAATAAACATATGGATACATATGTATTTATAGTAAAATGTTTTATAATTCTTTGGTTATATACCCAGCAATTCCATTGCTGGGTCAAATGGTATTTCTGGTTCTAGATCCTTGAGGAATCGCCAAACTGCCTTCCACAATGGTTGAACTAATTTACACTTCTACCAACATTGTAAAAGCATTCCTATTTCTCCACATCCTCTCCAGCATCTGTTGTTTCCTGACTTTTTAATAATCAACATTCTAACTGGTATGAGATGGTATCTCATTGTGGCTTTGATTTGCATTTCTCTAATGACCAGTGATAATAAGCTTTTGTTTCATATGTTTGTTGGCTGCATAAATGTCTTCTTTTGAGAAGTGTCTGTCCATATCCTTCACCCACTATTTGGTGGGGTTGTTTGATTTTTTCTCGGAAGTTTAAGTTTTCATAGATTCTGGATATTAGCCCTTTATCAGACAGATACATTGTAGAATTTTTCTCCCATTCTGTAGATTGCCTATTCACTCTGATCATAGTTCCTTTTGCTGTGCAGAAAATCTTTAGTTTAGTTAGATCCCATTTGTCAATTTTGGTTTTTGTTGCCTTTGCTTTCGGTGTTTTAGTCATGAAGTCTTTGCTCATGCCTATGTCCTGAATGGTATTGCCTAGGTTTTCTTCTAGGGTTTTTATAGTTTTACGTCTTACATTTAAGTCTTTAATCCATCATGAGTTAATTTTTATATAACATGTAAGGAAGGGGTCCAGTTTCAGGTTTCTGCCTATGGCTAACCAGTTGTCTTAACACCATTTATTAAATAGGGAATCCATTCCCCATTGCTTGTTTTTGTCAGGTTTGTCAAAGATCAGGTGGTTGTAGATGTGTGACATTATTTCTGAGGCCTCTGTTCTGTTCCATTGGTCTGTATATCTGTTTTGGTACCAGTACCATGCTGTTTTGGTTACTGTAGCCTTGTAATATAGTTTGAAGTCAGGTAGCATGAAACCTCCAGCTTTGTTCTTTTGCTTAGGATTGTCATGGTTATACTGGTCCTTTTTTGGTTCCATATGAAATTTAGAGTAGTTTTTGTTTGTTTGTTTGTTTGTTTTCTAATTATGTGAAGAAAGTCAATGGCAGCTTGATGGGGATAGCATTGAATCTATAAATTACTTTGGGCAGTATGGTCATTTTCATGACATTGATTCTTCCCATCCATGAGCATGGAATGTTTTTCCATTTTTTTGTGTTCTCTCTCATTTCCTTGAGCAGTGGTTTGTAATTCTTTTTAAAGAGGTCTTTTACATCCCTTGTAAATTGTATTCTTAGATATTTTATTCTCTTTTTAGCAATTGTGAATGGGACTTCACTCATGATTTGGTTCTCTGCTTATCTATTATTGGTGTGTAGGAATGCTTGTGATTTTTGCACATTGATTTTGTATCCTGAGACGTTGTTGAAGTTGCTTATCAGATTAAGGAGATTTTGGGCTGAGATAATGGGGTTTTCTAAATGTACAAGCATGTCATCTGCAAACAGAGACAATTTGACTTCCTGTCTTCCTATCTAAATACCTTTATTTCTTTCTCTTGCCTAATTGCCCTGGCCAGAACTTCCAATACTATGTTGAATAGGAATGGTGAGAGAGGACATCCTTGTCTTGTGTGGTTTTCAAAGGGATGCTTCCAGGTTTTGCCCATTAAGAATTATATTGACTGTGGGTTTGTCACATATAGCTCTTATTATTTTGAGATATGTTCCATCAATACCTAGTTTATGGAGAGATTTTAGCATGAAGTGGTATGGAATTTTATCTAAGGCCTTTTCTGCATCTATTGAGATAATCATGTGGTTTCTGTCATTGGTTCTGCTTATGTGATGGATTATGTTTATTTATTTGTGTATGAACCAGCCTTGCATCCCAGGAATGAAGCTGACTTGATTGTGGTGGATAAGCTTTTTGATGCGCTGCTGGATTCAGTTTGCCAGGAATTTATTGAGGATTTTCGCATCAATGTTCATCAACAATGCTGGCCTGAAATTTTCTTTTTTTGTTGTTGTTGTGTCTCTCTGCCAAGTTTTGGTATTGGGATGATGCTGGCCTCATAAAATGAGTTAGGGAGGAGTCCTTCTATTTTTATTTTTTGGATAGTTTCAGAAGGAGTGGTACCAGCTCCTCTTTGTACCTTTGGAAGAATTCAGCTGTGAATCTGTCTGGTCCTGGGCTTCTTTTTGTTGGTAGGCTATTGATTACTACCTCAATTTCAGAATTTGTTATTGTTCTATTCAGGGATTCGACTTCTTCCTGGTTTAGTCTTGGGAGGGTATATGTGTCTAGAAATTTATCCATTTCTTCCAGATTTTCTAGTTTATTTGCATAGAGGTGTTTATAGTAAGCTCTGATGGTAGGTTGTGTTTCTGTGGAATCAGTGGTGATATCCTCCTTATCATTTTTTATTGTGTCTGTTTGATTCTTCTCTCTTTTCTTCTTTATTAGTCTTGTTAGCAGCCTATCTATTTTGTTAATCTTTTCAAAAAACCAGCTCTTGGATTCATTGATTTTTTTTGAAGGGTTTTCATGTCTCTACTTCCTTCAGTTCTGCTCTGATTTAAGTTGTCTTCTGCTAACTTTTGGATTTGCTTGCTCTTGCTTCACTAGTTCTTTTAATTGTGATGTTAGGGTGTCAATTCTAGATCTTTCTTACTTTCTCCTGTGGGCACTTAGTGCTATAAATTTCCATCTTAACACTACTTTAGCTGTATCCCAGAGAGTCTGGTACATTGTGTCTTTGTTCTAATTGGTTTCAAATAACTTCTTTATTTCTGCTTTAACTTCGTTATTTACCCAGTAGTCATTCAGGAGCAGGTTGTTTAGTTTCCATGTAGTTGAGTGACTTTCTTAATCCAGAGTTCTAATTTGATTGCACTGTGGTCTGAGAGACTGCTGTGATTTTCATTCTTTTGCATTTTCTGAGGAGTGTTTTGCTTCCAATTATGTGGTCAATTTTAGAATAAGTCATATGTGGTGCTGAGAAGAATGTATATTCTGTTGATTTGGGGTGGAGAGTTCTGTAGATGTCTATTAGTTCCACTTGGTCCAGAGTTGGGTTCAAGTCCTGAATATCATTGTTAATTTTCTCTCTGGTTGATCTGTCTAATGTGACAGTGGGGTGTTAAAATCTCCCACTATTATTGTGTGGAAGTCTAAGTCTCTTTGTAGATCTCAACATTCTTAAAGAAAGTTATTTTCAACCCAGAATTTCACATCCAGCCAAACTAAGCTTCATAAGCAAAGGAGAAATAAAATCCTTTACAGACAAGCAAATGCTGAGAGATTTTGTCACCACCAAGCCTGCCTTACAAGAGCACCTAAAGGAAGCACTAAATATGGAAAGGGAAAACTGGTACCAGCCACTGATAAAACATACCAAATTGTAAAGACAATCAACACTATGAAGAAACTGCATCAACTAAGGGGCAAAATAATCAGCAGCATCATAAGGACAGGATCAAATTCATACATAACAATATTCACCTTAAATTTCAATGGGCTAAATGCCCCAATTAAGAGACACAGACTGGCAAATTGGATAAAGAATCAAGACCCATTGGTGTGCTGTATTCAGGAGACCCATCTCATGTGCAAAGACACACACAGGCTCAAAATAAAGGGATAGAGGAATATTTACCAAGCAAATGGAAAGCAAAAAAAAAAAAAGCAGGGGTTGCAATCCCAGTCTCTGATAAAACAGACTTTAAACCAACAAAGTGCAAAAAAGACAAAGAATGGCATTACATAATGGTAAAGGGGTCAATGCAACAAGAAGAGATAACTATCCTAAATATATACACACCGAATACAGGATCACTCAGATTCATAAAGCAATTTCTCAGATAAATCTTAATTGAGATACATGATACAAAATGCATGACCAGTACTTTGATTGAGGGACTTTAGTTAGTCATAGTTTTCAATATTGTCCTATTAATTGTGAAAAAGTACACACTGCCAATGTAAAATACTTTTTTAAATATGGTAAAATCAGAGGTCAGGTATATGAAAATACCCTGTACCATCTTCACAATTTTCTGTAAACTTAAATCTGTTTTAAAATTAAAACTTATAATGTATTTCAAAAGGAAGAGAACTTTGAAAACCTAGTATTCTTAAAGAGATTAAAGAAGATATTTTATAACAAAAAATGGAATGCTGTGAGGAAGGATCAATTAGGGAACAAAAATAAGTTCTTAGGAATTTTAAATATGGTAATTGAAGTAGTGACTTTAATACAAAGTTTGAAACATAAAATAAAACAAATATCCAAGAAAGCAGAAATAAGTGTAAGAGATGGATAACATAAGAACAATGAAAATAAACATGGAAAATGGCACCAATGACTAATATGTTGCAGAAAAGAGAATTGAGAAAAATAGAAAGCAGGAAATTATCAAAGAAATAATGGAGAATTTGCCTCATTTGAAGGTCGAATTTTCAATCTGCAGCAGTTCTGCACACACCCACATAGCTGAGTATATCATTAGAAAACTTAGAAAGTCTAGTTAAAAGTTTCCTATTGGAAAAACCAGATCACTGTGAAGAATAATCACCAGACTGGGACCATTTTTTTCATCAACAACACTTAAAGTTAAAAGGCAGAGGAAACTCCGAAGTAATATAATTTTTTACCTGGAATTCTATATCCCAAAAAAATACCAATCATGTGTTAGGGTAGAAGACAAAACTACTTTCAGATATGTAAAAACTCAGAAAATTCTCCTCTTATAATCGTCCTTAGGAAGTTCTCTGAAGATATGTGTCAACAAAACAAGTGAATAAACCTATAATGAGGGAAGACACGTGTCCCAGCAAATAAAAAGTTCAATCAGGGAACAAAGTAGACAGAGAAAAACCTGAGTTGAGGGGTCCTAGATCACTGGTCTTCGGGAAAATATAATAGTTAAATTAAAAAAAGAAGGATAAAATAAAGTTATAATTGGAAAATTAAATTAAAACTCTAAGTAAGCCAAAACCTGTAGAAGAAGAAATGTTATGATCATATAATACTTCTGTCTTCAGTAAACTGTATTTTCTTAGGTTGGGTAAATGCAGTTAATTATTTATAAATATTTCATGTCAACAAGTCCAGATGACTTAATTATGATTATAGAATAGTTGTGGTAGACAAGTATAAGAGGACTGGATTATCAGTCATCATAGAGAAATTCTGTAGGGGTTAATTTCATATGTATAAATAATTTTTTAAAAACTTGGTTCAAACACAGTATTTTGAGACATGGCATTCTCTACCAGAATAAAATAGCTAAAATCTTTAAAAATAGTTGCTTTTGAGGGACTGAATGTGGAAAGAAGGGATATGATTTATTATAAGATCTTCTTTAGTCTCAGTTTTTTAAATAATGTGTTTTCATGACATTAATAACATTTTAACATATTTTTATTAAAAATGAATTATATATCAAGTTCAATTTAAGTATTTCCTGATATTGCCTTTTTGCTTTCCCTAAGAATGCTACTATTGATTTGTAAGTATTTAAGTGGTTTAAGTGTCAGCTGTAAAGGACACCACTAATCTTACACTTAACTATTTATGCAGGAATCACTAAAAATCTTTGCAAGAAATTTATTGCCAGATTTAAAAAAATCAATCAGTTAATTAATTTTATTGATATATAATAGCTGTACATATTTTTGCTGTATATGTGATAATTTGATACACTCATATAATCAACTCGGGGTAATTAGAATATCCATCACTTTAAACATTTATTTTTCTTTACAATAGCAACATTTGAATTATTCTCTTCTAGCTATTTTGAAATGTACGATCAATTAATGTTCATCCTTATCATTCTACTGGTCTAAGAAACACTGGGTCTTATGTGTCCTATAAACAAATGTTCAAATAAATATAGTTCCTGAACTACTAAAACTTTGACTTCTGCACAACCACGTTCATAGCAGCATCATTCACAATAGTCAAAAGGTGGAAGCAACCCAAGTGTCCATGAATAGATGAATAAATAAATAAAATGTAATATATGCATACAATGAAATATTATTTAACCATAAAACACAAGGAAATTCAGATGCATGCTGCAATATGGATGAACCTTGAAGACCTTATGCCAAATGAAATAAGTCAGTCACAAAAAGATAAATATTGTATGATCCCCCTCGTATTAGGTACCTAAATTAGTCAAAATTTTAGAAACAAAAAGTAAAATGGTAGCTGCCAAAGGCTGGAAGAATGGAGAGTTATTGTTTAAGGGGCACAAAGTTTTACTTTGGAAAGATAAAAATGCTCTGGGTATGAGTGATGGTGATGGTTATATTAATATAACAATGTAAATGTACTTAATCACACTGAACCATGCAAGTGAAAATTGTTAGACTAGTAAATTTTATGTTAGGTACATTTTACCATAATAAGAAAATTTTTAGACTTTGAGTTCTAAAAAAGAAGTGAAATCCATTTGTAGGTATTTAAAGAATATTAATTTAAATATCATGCAGTTTTTGCCTTATATAAAATTTAGCATGTAAATAACCTGGTATACTGCTTGGCACATAATAGGAGCTTAATAAATGACAGTTACATGATTTGGCTACCTATTATTGGGAGTTTTTGACATGACTATGTTTTTGCTGTGTGTGTGGCTATATGGAGGTTAATGGCTGTATGGGGTGGGCCTATATAAAGCTACAATCTCTGTTGGTACCCATTGTCTCCACTCATTTCTCAAACTGAGCGACAGATAACTTTGTGAATTACTGACTAGGAAACTATGTCTCTGCTTTTAACTATATGAAGCTGAAGTGCTTCAGAAGGAATTCCCAGATGTCAGGTCACTGGTGATACTCTTTGCCCAGAGGTGAACGTATTTTAGGAAGTATAAGATTCAAGCAAGGAGAAAGTTTTGTAAGACTTTGCAAACTAAGCTGTTTCTAAAACATTATTTTGGGATATGTTTGTTTTCTTCTTTTTATTAGATAATTTTTTAAAATATTGCATGATGTTTCAATTACATTAAGAAAAATCTAAGGTAGGGGGTTTTCCATGCACTTTTTATCTTCCCAAAGTAAAACTCTGTGCCCATTAAACACTAACTCTATTCTTCCAGCCTTTGGCAACAACCACTTTACCTTTTGTTGCTAAGAATTTGACTAACTAGGTACTTAATATGAAGGGGATCATATAATATTTGTCCTTTTGTGGCTGACTTATTTCATTTAGCATAAGATTCTCAAGGATCACCCGTGTTGTATCATGCATCTGAATTTTCTTGTGTTTTATGGTTTTAGTTTCCATGGGATCCAAACTAAAAGGAACTCCAAGAACCAATGGAGTCAGCATGACAATATGAATCGGGGCCCCAGTGAGAAAGACCTGAGAAGGGGAAACTCAGGCAAATCAGAATCAGACACTTAGATAACCACCTTTACATACCTCATCCTCAAATCTCTAGACTGGCCACAGGGGTTCTATGTTTTGCTGTGTTAAGGGTAGCAAGGTTTGCCCACATGACACTTTATCTTTGCAAGAGAGAAGTTTTCAAAATATATTGGATTCTTGTTTAAACTTTCGAGTCCATGTTTTTCAAAGAAAAAAGAAGTAGATACTTCAAATGTCAAAAAAAAATTATGCTGTGGCCTCTTACATACTTTGCCAAACCAAGTTTGCTTGGAGTACAATTTCATTCTCATACCATACACACTCTCGTCACAAGTTCAACTTTTCGCTTGCCTTCAATGAAGTCCTTTGTAAAATTAGAAGCAGCACTTCCAGAATGAAAGAGAGAAATCCTAGTGTAAAAGGGACTCTGTTGTTTCTTCTCCTTCTCCTCCTCCTCCTCCTCCTTCTCCTTCTCCTTCTCCTTCTCCTCCTCCTCCTTCTCCTCCTCCTCCTTCTTCTCTTCCTCCTCCTCCTTCTCCCCTTCCTCCTCCTCTTCCTCCTCTTTCTTTTTTTTCATGAAATTCTCTGGGATTATTTGACACTCCAGCCTTTTAGCTTTGATTTAGAAACTCACAATCCTAGAATTAGGGATGAGCATCTTTATCCAAATAATTTTGAAGGACATACTACTTCCAAAGTAACAATAGCTACATGTGTCAATTATTAATCAATTTTATTTATTTGTTTGGAATACTTGCATATCTGAATCTACTTGGAGCTTGTTATCTTAGGCTATTAGGTAATGATAACACACAAAAAAAGAAGAGATATATGAAATGAGTAATCAAAAATAAGTATTCTATTCTAGAAATCCTAAGTGAATATTTTGGGCTTAAAATTCTTCCAGAGAAATTTCAAGGAGTAAGATTTTATTCCCATGAAGAGGTAAATAGCTTGCTTTTTTCACATGTAAGCATATGAAAAGTCACCTTGAGGAAGTGTAAGTATTTTCCCCAAGTTGTGAAAAGGATTTGAAAGAATCATTTAAAAACTGCAGTGTACTGAAATCCAATTAGTTATAAACAGAAAGTCAAATGACTTGGGCTCAAATCCCAGCTCTTCTGCAAACCTAAATTTATAGATTTAGATAAGTCATATTACTGAGGGCCTTTTAACATTAGCTCTTCCATCTTATTTCTGCATGGAATTAAATGAGTAAACTGAGGCTAGGTCACCATCCTATAAGTGATTGAAACAGGATTTAAACTCAGAGAATCAAATTCCAGTGGCTGAGTTCTTAACCAGTAACCTTTAGTACACACATAAATGGCCCAATTGATCTTTTTGCAAAGGTGCAAAAATAGTTCTATATGAAAAAGACAGTCTTTCCATAGATGGTGCTGAAGCAGCCAAATATCCACATGGAATAAAGTGAACCTTGATCTTTGCTTCATACCAACCACAAAATTAACTTAAAATGCATCATACACCTAAATATAAAAATTAAAATTATCAAAATTCTAAAAGAAAATAGAGAAGAAAAATTGTGACTTGGATAGGTAAAGGTTATATTTAGATAAGATAGCAAAAACACCAACTGTAAATTAAAAAATTGATAATTTGTATTTCATCGAAATTGAAATCTGCTACTTTTCAAACAATACTGTTAAGAAAATGAAAAACCAAGCCACAGACTGGGAGAAAATATATGCAATACATTTCTCTGACAAAATTCATAATGAAAATATTTGATAATTCATATAGCTCAATAAATTAGAAGGCAAATCATTCAATTAAAAAGTGGGGGAAAGTTTTGAGCAGTTTTCTGCATTGAAGAAAAAAATAAATCTCCAAACATTACACGGAAATATGCTCAACAGCTTTAGTTCTAAGGGAAATGCAAATGAAAACTTTGGTGAGATACCACAGGACAATAGCTAAATTTAAAATATGGACAATACCAAGTATTGGAGAGGATGTAGAGCAATAGAACTCTCATTCATCATTAGGGGGAGGGTAAAATTTTACAAATGCTTCAGAAAAATTTGTCAATTTTTTGTATTTTAAAATTTTAGTTGATACATAATAATTGTACATATTTATAAGATACATGTGATATTTTGATACATACGTACAATGTGTAATAATCAAATCAAGATAATTGGGATATCCATTATCTCAAACATTTATCTTTTTTCATGTTGGGAATATTCAAAATTTTCTCTTCTAGTTATTTTGAAATGTACAAAAAATTATTGTTAACTTTAGCCACTCTACTGTGCTATAGAACACTAGAACTTATTTCTATCTAACTGTAATTTTCTACTCATTAACCAGTCCCTCCCTATCTTTGCCTCCCCTATACTTCTTCCCAGCTTCTGGTAACCACTATTCTGCTCTCTACTTCTACGATATCAACTTTCTTAGCTTCCACATGTAAGTAGGAATATGTAGTATTTGTTTTACTGTGTCTGGCGTACTTAAATTAACAAATTTTTTTCCAGGATCACTTACGTTGCCACAAGTTACAGGACTCTATTATTTTTAATGCTGAAAAATATTCCATTGTGTATATATATTACATTTTCTTTAACCATTCCTCTATTGATCAACACTAAGGTTGATTCCATATCTTGGCTATTTTGAATAGTGCTGCAATAAACATGGGAGTGCAAATATCTCTTTGACGTACTGATTTTCTTTTCTTTGGATACATACCCAGTAGTGAGATTACTGGATCATACATCATTTCTACTTCTGAGTTTTTGAGGAACCTCCATTCTGTTTTCTATGATGGCTATACTTATTTACGTTCCCACCAACAGTGTATAAGGGTTCCCCTTTCTTTGCATCCTCACTAGTATATATATATATTGTCTTTTTTATAGTAACCATTTTAACTGGGGTAAGATGATACATTGTTGTGGTTTTGATTTGCATTTTTCTCATAATTAGTGATGTTGAGCATTTTTTATATGGTTTTGGCCATTTGTATGTCTTCTTTGGAGAAATGGCTACTCCAGTCATTTGCTCAATTTTTAATCGGATTATTTGGTTTTTGCTATTGTTTGAGTTTCTCATATTTTCTAGATATTAATCCCTTGTCTAATAGATAGTTTGCAAATATTTTCTCCCATTCTGAAGGCTTTATCTATGCTCTGTTGCAATCAACAGAGCTTCTTTTACAGTGTAGAAGCTTTTTAGTTTGATGTATTTCATTTGCCTGTTTTTCCTTCTGTTATCGATATTTTTCAGGTCTTACCCAAAAATATTTTCCTAGACCAATGTTCTAAAGAGTTTATCCTTCGTTTTCTTTTAGTAGTTTTATAGTTCTGGGCCCTACATTTAAGTTTTAATCCATTTTGATCTGATTTTTGTATATGGTGAAAGATTGGGGTTTAGATTCATTCTTCTGTGTTCATATAGACATTGTTTTCCCAGCATCATTTATTGAAGAGACTGTCTTTTTCACTATGTATGTTATTGGTGCTTTTGTCAAAAATTAGTTGGCTACAAATGTGTGGATTTATTTCTGGCTTCTCTATTCTGTTCTTTGATTTCTGGGTCCTCTATTGACCTTATGTGTCTGTTTTTAGGACAGTATCATGCTGCTTTAGTTACTATAGCTTTGTATTATATTTTCAAGTCAGGTAATGTGATGCCTCCATCTTTGTTCTTTTTATTCAAGATTACTTTGGCTATTAGGGGTCTTTTGGGTTCCATGTGAATTTTGGGATTTTTTTTCTATTTTTTTGTGAGGATTGTCATGTTATTTTGGTAGAGATTACATTTAATCTGTAGATAGTTTTGGAAAGTATAGACATTTTAATAGTATTAATTCTTCTAATTTATGTCCTCTTAAATTTCCTCCATTGGTGTTTTACTATAGATATCTTTCATCTCTTTTAGTTAAGTTTATTCTTAGGGCTTTTTATAGCTATTGCAAATAGGATTGCTTTCTTGATTTCTTCTTCAGAGTGTTTGCTGTTAATGCATAGAAATACTACTAAGTTTTGTATGTTGATTTTGTAGTGTGAAACTTTATTGAATTTATTTCAATTCTATTTTTTTGGCAGCATCTTTAGAGTTTTCTAAATATAAGATTATAATATCTCCAGATAAGGACAATTTGACTTCTTCCTTTCCAATTTGAATGCCCTTTATTTCTTTCTCTTGACTAACTCTTCTGGTTAGGACTTTTAGTACTATGTTGGTCAATAAAAGTAGTGAAAGTGGGCATTCTTGTCTTAGAGTAAAGGTTTTCGATTTTTCCTTATTCTGTATGGTAGCTGTGGGTTTGTCACATATGGCCAAAATAATACATGTTTTGAGGTATATTCCTTCTGTGCCTAATTGTTGAGAATTTTTATTATGAAGAGATGCTGAATTCCATCAAATGCCCTTTCTGCATCTATTAATGACCATTTGATTTTTGGCCTTGATTCTGCTGATGTGATGTATCATGTTTGTTGATTTGCATATGTTGAATCACTTTTGCATCCCCAGAATAAATCCCACTTGATCATGGCATATAATTTTCCTGATGTGCTGCTGGAGTTGGTTTGCTAGTGTTGTGTTGAGAATTTTTGCATTTGTGTTCATCAGAAATACAGGCATATAATTTTATTTTGTGTTGCCTTCTTGTCTGGTGTTTGTAACAGAATAATGCTGGTTTCATCTAATAAGTTTGGAAGAATTCTCTTCCCTTCAGTTTTTTAGAATAGTTTGAGAAGAACTGGTATTGATTCTTCTTTAAATGCTTAATAAAGTTTAGCAGTGAAGTCTTTTAGGTCTGGACTTTTCTTGGTTGGAAATTTTTTTAGTACTGACTCAATCTTGTTTCTGATTATTGATCTTTTCGGATTTTTTATTTCTTCATTATTCAGTCTTTGTAGGTTTTATGTGCCCACGAACGTATCTATTTTATTCAGCTGTTTCAATTTGTTGGCATATAGTTGTTCACAATTGTTCACTAAGGATCCTCTCTATTTCTGTCATATCAGCTATAAAGTTTCCTTTTTCTTCTCTGATTTTATTTATTTGTATCTTCTTTTGTCTTTTGTAGTCTAGCTAAAGACTTGTTGATTTTTCTTTTCAAAAACTGGAATTTTTATTGTCTTGGTCTTTTCTATTATTTTAGTTTCAATTTCATTTATTTCTGAGTGGATCTTTATTGTTCCTTCTCTGCTAATAATTTTTGGTTTGGTTTGTTCTTGCTTTTCTAATTCCTTGAGGTGCATTAATGAAGTTGCTTCTTCAAAATGTTTCTATTTTTCTGATGAAGGCATTTGTTGCTATAAACTTCCCTCTTAGTACTACGTTTTTCCCCAGGCTTTAAAAATAACCTTCATTTTTAAAAAGTTAACATGTGCATAATAGGAACTAAAAAACACAAGGAGTAAACATAGTTTTTCAAGATACATACTAAATACTTACAATGAATATCATGAATATTTACCAATCAAAAGTCCCAAGGCTATATGAGTATTTCGATAATCAAGAATCCACCACACCATGGCCAGGCTCCGTGGCTCACGCCTGGAATCCTAGCACTTTGGGAGGTTGGGCAGATTACCTGAAGTCAGGAGTTTGAGAGCAGCCTGGTAAACATGGAGAAACCCCGTATCTCCTAAATATACAAAATTACCCTGGTATGGTGTTGTGCACCTGTAATCCCAGCTACTTGGGAGACTGAGGCAGAAGAATTGCTTGAACCCAGGAGGCCAAGGCTACAGTGAGCCGAGATTGTGCCACTGCACTTCAGCCTGAGCGACAGAGTGAGACTCCAACTAAAACAAACAAAAATAAAATACACCACACCAACTTAGTCTGTCTGAAAAAAGAAAACAATAACATAATTCTGCCTTTTTTGGGGCAAAAGTTTCATAGAAGACAAAAATGACAACATGCTTATAGATAAAAGCATTGAAAGAGTTCAAATTAAAATACTTTATTCTCTTAATGCTCAATTTAAAATGAAACATAAAGCAACAATATACTAAGCATGTTTCTAAGGAAATTCATTAGCAGATCTATACCATTAAAATACTAATAAGAATGTATGTTTCCACTGAATTAATTAATGTATTCCTATGGTACAGCCACAAGAGATGCACATACATCAATGGCTATTGTCAAAATGTAAATATGAAAACCTCTGCATACATCTTTCCCTTTATATTTGCTTCTCCACTTCTGATGCCAACCTGATGAACAAATTCTTACACACACTACTCAGAGGCAGTGTAATAATTATGTGTCCAAGATGTATCTTTTCTATCAATTATAACAAAATTACATTTACAAATTGGTTAATTCACTAGTTCTACGTTTTTATCATACATTATTAGCCCAAGACATTTATAAAGCTTAGATGTTGCAAAATAATTAAATTTGTTCACAGTAAACACAGGTGCTTTACTAACAATGCTCATATAGATCTACGGTTATCACCTGATATGGTTTGGCTCTGTGCCCCACCCAAATCTTACTTTGAATTGTAATCCCAATAATCCCTACATGTCAAGTGCAGGACCAGGTGGGGGTAATTGAATCATGGGGGCTGTTTCCCCCATGCTGTTCTCCTGAAAATGGGTCTCACAAGATCTGATAGTTTTATAATCGTCTGGCATTTCCCCTGCTTGCACTTCTCCTTGCTGCTGCCCTTTGAAGAAGGTGCCTTGCTTCCCCTTCACCTTCCACCATGATTGTAAATTTCCTGAAGCATTCCCAGCCATGCTGAACTGTGAGTCAATTATACCTCTCTCCTTCATAAATTACACAGTCGTCAGTATGTCTTTATTAGCAGCATGAGAACGGACTAACACATCACCTAAAAACAATCTTCTATATATAGAGATACTACCAAAGAGCCCTTCCATTCACTCTTCCTCTTTTCCCTTTTCCACTATCCCAGTGACTAAGTTTAAGACTACATCTAGTTCCAAGAGATGGATTAGCAAAGGTCACTCCCAGAAGACAGGCCTTACCAAAAACCAACGAGAGGATATTTATATAAGAATTGTTTTACTACCTCTGCTTTTAACATATATTAGGGATTAGGACTTATTTATCCTTTAATACACAACAATATTAACTAAAATGTGCATATACAACAATGGTTAGAACATCTGACCTAATCAGACTTCCAGGCACGGAATGCTTCTGCATGCATCCTTTCTCCTTCCCTGACTCGCTGCCACCCAATAAACAGTCAGGATACTCTCCAAACATCAAGTTTAACCATTGCATTCCCAAGCACAACCACTCCTAGGAAATAAACAAAAAAGCGCCTCAGGATGTTACGTTAGCCCTCTAGTTTTAACCTATGTTGTGCACTTTTGAACATCTGAAAAGACTAGATGTTTCAAACAGGATTTAAGTTTTCCACCATAGACACAGTAGCATTAAATAAATGGTGCACATAACACGGGTTATAATTTGAAAGTGTCTTCTAAATAAGAACATTCTGGCCTAGAACCCTTCCCCTTCCTACCTCTATCAACACAGTTGACAAATATAAGCATTTGTAATGCTTAGACAAGATTTTAACAATTTCACTTCTGTAAGTGCTTTTAAGAATAGTCTTTCTTATAAATTGTAAAACAAAATGTTCTCAATTTATTAGTTTACTAACCTGTACTTTTGTCATACACTGGCAAACTCTTTAACATTTAGAAAGACTAGATACTGTAAATTAGGATAGGATGTGTTTGCCCATTTATATATACTATATACACAGCAAAGTAAAAGAAAATGTAGATACAAGGGACAGTGGTCAGTTTTGCCTCACCATAAACACATTGGTGTAAAGGCCTTTGCCCTTTCTTCTCCTCCTTCCTCCCTATACCAACACAAATAATGCATACTGCTCAGAGGAGTGGTTTAATCAGTTTCCAAGAGAAGATAGTTTATATCAAAAGGCTATCTATAAAATGTGTCATTTACTACCTCTACTTTTAACATATTTTATGTACTTCTAAATATCTAGAAAGACTAGCTATTTCAAATAAAGACTTAAGTTTGTTTACTGTATAAACAGTATTGTTGAATAAACTGCACACATGAAGCAACTGTTATATCTGAAAGTATTTTCTAAATAGGAACATTCTGGTCTATCATCCTTTATTTCTTTCAATTCCTCCCTACCAACAACCTGGTAAATATGGGCACATGTGTCAGAGCTGATGCTATCATTTCACTTCCTGAAGTCCTTTTCAAAATATAGTATTTTTATACATCTTAACATAAAATGTACAAAATGTGTTAGTTTACTAACTCTCCCTTTGTCATACATTGATAATCTATAATATCTAGTGACTAGATATTATAAAATTAGGATTCATTTGTCCAATATATATACAGCATATCCAGTACAGTTAAGTCAAATAAAATGCACTGGCAAGGGCATTTGGGCATAAAGGACAATGGATAGCCGACATTTTCCAGTACACACTAGCAAAATACCTTTTGCAGTTTCTTCCCTCCCACCTCCCTCAACCCAGTGAACAAGTGCAGAAGGTACACTGTTCACTGTTCAGAGGTGGTTTAACAATTCTACTTCCAAGCACAGTATTTCTCGTCAGTTTTTTGGGTTGTTTTATTTTTTTTTTTAGATAGAGTTTCACTCTTGTTGCCCAGGCTGGAGTATAATGGCGTGATCTCGGCTCACTGCAACCTCCGCTTCCCAGGTTCAAGAGATTCTCTTGCCTAAGCCTCCCGAGTAGTTGGGATTACAGGCATGCACCACCACACCAGGCTAATTTTGTATTTTTAGTAGAGACAGGATTTCTCCATGTTGGTCAGGCTGGTCTCAAACTCCCAACCTCCTGACATCAAGTGATCTACCCACCTTGGCCTCCCAAAGTGCTGGAATTACTGGCGTGAGTCACCGCACCTGGCCTCCTATCAGTTTTTAATAGCTATTTATAAGAAGTATTATTCTACTACTTCTGCATTTAAATGCATCGAGCACTTCTAAATATATAGAAAGACTAGAAATTTCATATAACTTTTTTACTGCATTAAAATTGCACATATATAATAATGGTTATAATCTGAGGTATCTTCTAAATATGACCATTTTGGCCTTGAACCATTCTTTCCTCACTTCCTTCTCTTTGCCTTCAATCCAGTGGACCAGTACAGGCATGTGTAATGTTAGAGATGTCTGAACAAATTTGTATTCAAAAGTCATTTACAGAAGACAAGCTTTCCTATGAATTTCAAAACAGTATATAAAATGTGCTAATTTGGCTGGACACTGTGGCTCACATCTGTAATCCCACCAATTTGGGAGGGTGAGGTGGGTGGAGACCTGAGTTCAGTAGTTAGACACTAGCCTGACCAACATGGTGAAACCCTGTCTCTACTAAATACAAAAAAAAAGACATAAATTAGCTGGGCATGGTGGCGGGTGCCTGTAATCCCAATTACTTGGGAGGCTGAGGCAGGAGAATCCCTCAAAAAACAAAAAAAGCGCTAATTTCACTTAGTTTAGTACTTTTTAAATGTATTCCATAGGTTTTGATAAATTGCGTTTCCATTTTCATGTGTTTCAAAAAATTTTAATTTGCTTCTCAATTTCTTAACTCAGTTTGTCAATTTCTTTTAAAATTATCTATACAGATTCATGACCCAGTAATATCAATTCTAAGTATTTAATCCAAGAGAAATAAAAGCATATATGTCCAAAAAACTATTGGACATAAATACTCATAGCAAATTCAGTCAGCAAAATAAAAATCTAAGAACAATGAAAGTAAGAAAGATTGTGGTATAACCCCATAGTATGAAATACTACTCAGAGACTAAAAGGAATGAGCTACTGCACAAACATGAATAAATTTCACAAATATTATGCTGAGTGAAAGTCAGACAATGAGAGTACATAGTGCATTATACTGTTTCTATAAAATTCTATAGTGATAAAATTAGATCAGTGGTTATCTGGGACTGGTAGGGGGCAGAGTGACCAATTAAAAATGGGCAAGAGGGATCTTTGGGAACATAATGTAAATATTCTGTATCTTGGTTGTGGCAGTGACTACATGAGTTGATATCTTTATCAAAACTCATCAAACATGACACTTTAAAAGGATATGTTTTTACTTTGTAGAAGGTGCACTTGGATCTTTTTTATATCCTTATTCGGATACAATACTAGTATAGCAACTCCTAGGATTTGTCACACATGGAAAATGACATGTCATTTTCATTTCAAAATTGCAGTCCTTAAATCTGGGGAGGAAAGCCAACACCCTTTTGGAGCCATGAATACTGCCCAGACTCCATCAGCTACTCCGTTTGGAATTTCAGCAGTTTCACAGACACAGACTCCTGCAGGCAATGCTGTAGCATCCTAGGTTGATTCATTCACTTAATGATCCAAAAAATATGAGACGATTTCTCACATTTTGCTGCATCATTTGCTGTTTTTGAGACCCAGATGACAAGCCCAACTGAAATTGTCATCCCAGCAAATGGCATGACAAATTTACAAAGATGACTAACCCACAGCCTACTCTTTTGGAAAATACAATTTATAAAATAATTTTAAGAGATTTTTAACTTGTGTTTTAAAAGTACATGATACAGTTTATAAGCATTAAAGTAAAAAAATACTAACTTTAAAAAGGACTTCGTGACTTTTCATCATCATTGAAATAAAATTTTATACATTTAAAACATGGAGAAATGAAAATATGTTAATTATTTTATGTTTTTTTCCCCTTAACTTAAAATACAGTTCAGAAGTAAAGTTGTATTTGTTTTGGCTCAACATGCATTATTGACTTCAAATTAACTATATCCAAAAAACAAAAGTAGCATGCTTTTAATGTTTCTCTAGTAACTTAAAACAGATTGCCAAAATTACTGTATTTATAATATTTTGTTTATTTTACGATGATTTATGAGATTAATTAACTTAAAATCAACTATATCTAACTTCTGGAGGCTTTAAGTAAAACATATTAAATAGACATTTTACATATTGAACCATAGTTTTCAGTAAGCATTTCTTTGGATTACGGATATTTCAAATAATACAGATCATGCTTTTTTAACATCTGGAAAAAAATCATTCATTTTTATGTTTAATAAAACTTCCATGATAAGTGCTAAGGAATATTTATTCAGTACCAGTAAAGGTATTGAAGATAAGTACATAAGATAGGATCCATCATCTTTTTATACGGAGACAAAGCTTTTGCTTCTCCACCCAAAAGTACACACTTTGACACAATTATACCTTCAAAAAATATCCGCTTTATAAAATATAAATGTATTAGGTAAGCCAAAAAAAATAAATTAACACGCAGTGTACCATCAGTAGCAATAGATAGTTGACTTTCTTTGTCTTATAAACATTGAGATAGCCACACAAAGTAAGTTTAAGAACAATTTTGAAACCAAGGAAAAGCATGCATTAATTATTAAGCATTGATCCAGGGACAGCAACATGCATGTTTTCAAAATGTTTCTATTCAGCTCCAAAGACACCTGCACCATGTGGTAAGCAGGACTGGGATCGTTTCAAGGCCCACATCGCGGACGCCATAAAGGATCACAGACTCAGTGACCTTTTTGGCATTTCTCCAGAAGCTGTGTCAACATCAAAATGTTTTAGCTTTTCCCTTCTTCTCTGCCAGAGAAAATAAAAACTTCCTTTTAGAACCTCTAGTTAAGAATCTAGGTTAATGGAATGCTTTATCTATACCAGCCAAATTTTCTTTTTCAGAATGAAGCCACAAAAGTAAATATGGTTTGGAGTTACTAATCTTCATAACAAGGAAGAAGGAAGTTTGGCAAATAAAAGTTCAAAGGGATTTTTGATGAAGAAACTATTTAAATCCCCTTATTTTTCCCTGCTAAGAAAAAAAAATTCCACACATATTACCCTTTTAGACTTCAATTATAAAACCTTTTATTCAAAAAAAGTAAAATGTATGTTATATAACTATTACCTGTCTACCCACCTCTGAGATTAGCTCTATTAATATTTGATTATAATTGATTCCAATATTTTTTAATTAAAAAAATACATAGACACTAAAGTCCCATTGACCAGTTCTTTTCTCTCTTCACTGCTCAAATCCTGCGATGATAGTATCATCCTCATTAATGTTCTGAACTTTTGCCATATATTCATGTTTCTCTGTATAATATTTAGTGCTTAACATCTACATGAATAACATTGTAGCATTTTGTGTTCTTTTTTACTCAAAAGTATGTTTAAAGCCTCACCCTTGTTAAACCAGTTAGATTGAGTTGTTTAATTTTAACTCTGTATCACTGCACTGTTTATGAATTTGACTCCTGAGGGGCAATAGTTTTTGCTATTACCAACAGTGCTTCACAAGCATCCTTACGGCGACTTCTTAAGTACATGGTTGAAGATTTCTCTAGTGCAGGCACAGAAGGGATAATGCTAGGGTAAGTTCTGCATATCTTCAGCTTTCACTGGGTATCACCAATTTCCAAAGTTACGTGCATTTATATTTACCCCAGCCATGTCTGAATTTCTATTTTCCCGTATCCTCACCAAAATTCAGTGTTACCAGATTTACCAGTTGTTGACCATCCAAGGGATATGAAATGCTATCTCATAGTGGTTTAAGTTTGATTTTCTTTGATAACTAAGTATCTATTAAGTTTCTGTGAATTGCCTATTCATATTCTTGTCCATTTTTCTATTGGAGTCTTTGGGGTTTTTTAATTGATGAGTAGCAGTTATATTCTAGATACCTATATATTCTAAATACCTACTGCAGAGAAATGAAATTTTCACTGTGTTAAGATGAATGTTAGACTGTTTAGATGTGACACTTTGAATTCCACTGAATCTCAATAGAAATGTTTTACAATTTATTTTACATCTATCCTGAGTGTCAAGACTTGCTGCTCAATATTATATACATGTTCTCTTATTTCAATATACTTTCATGTGTCTTTTTACTTATTTATCTCATAGAAAGGCAAGGTAGCATAGTGTTTGACAGGGAAAATCAGACTTTGTACCTGACTGACACTTTCTAGGTTTGAATCCCAGCTCTGTAGCTTCCTAGCCATATAATAATGAGTACATAAGCTCTCTGCACTTCAGAGTGTTTATCTATTAAATATAAAAAATAATAGTAATTACCTCATAGAGTTACAATAAAGGTAGAACACTTAGAAGAATGCCTGGCACAGAATAAGCACCCTGTGTTAGCTATGATGATTAGTCTATAAAACTGAATATAATTTAAAACTTTTAAAACTGTAGTTTTAATACAAATTATATTTAATAAAGGTATTAAAAGTAAATGCCAATAGCCTCAAAGTATTTTCTCTAAAATATTTGTTAATTATTGTTTTGATTTGAACATGTGACCACAAATTCTTTAAAGTGGAACTTAATTTTCTACCCCTTGAGTGTGGAATAGACTTAGTGACTCCTTTCTAACACATAGGGTATAGAAAGCAAATATAGTAACATTACAATGAGGAAACTTGCCTAACAGCAGTTTAACCACGTGGTCAATGTTAACATCACCAGTTAAAACATAATGTTGTTATCATGTGCAGTGAGAAGGGCATTTTGCCTCTGTGATCATTTTTCCTAAAATCATAATGGGGGGTCAGACAAACCCAAACTGAGAGACGTTCTACAAAATACCTCCCCAACACTCATCAAAAGGGTCAAGGTCACAATAGACTAAGAAATGAGAAATAAGCCAGTCATGGTGGCCCACACCTGTAATCCCAGTGCTTTGGGAGGCCCACATAGGAGGACTGCTTAAGGGCCAGGGGTTTGAGATAAGCCTGGACAATATACTGAGACTCTATTTCACAAAAAATAAAAAATTAGCCAGGCATGGTAGTGTGCACCTGTAGTCCTAGCAACCCCCAGGCAGGAGGATTCTTTAAGCTCAGGAGTTTGAGGCTGCAGTGAACAACATCATGCCACTGCACTCCAGCCTAAGCAACGAGAGAGACCCAGTTTCTTAAAAAAAAAAGAAGAGAGAAAGACAGAAAGAGAGATGATATTAGTTTTGATAAATATACCATGATTATAAAAGATGTTAACATTAGAAGTTAAATGTGTATAAGTGACGTCTGTACAATTTTTAGAACTCGTCTTTCCATCTAAAATTATTTTAAAATCAAAATTTAAAAAATAAATGCCTATAATACATTATTTTACTGTTGTCATCATAAGCAAGAATTTTTTATAAATAGATAAAAATATGTAGATAGCACACACTTAGGGAGGTTATATACCTTTATTTCCTTAGGGGCCAAGGATATCAGGAATTAAATTTACTGGGTATACATAATAATCCTTAACACAACATGAATTATCCAGAGAGATGTATCTACTTAAAAGATATTTAGCATTTAGTTAAATTTATTCTAAGAGATAAGATAGAAAATATAGACAATCTTAAATGGGTTCTTAATTTTTTCTATATTCTTGCTACAACCCCAATTACCCAGACACATTAAAATTACTTAATTATCATTTATTACTGGATGTTAGGGCACTGAAACTTCTTTCAAATTCTCAAAAAATCTCCACATGAGTACATGTGATATATTACTTTGTGACTGTATTAGTACAAAGTCACAAAAATAAATTAAAGAACTCAGAAGATCCATCCAAATTAACAAAGTACAGACAATTAACATTGATACTACAATATGCCAGATAATTTTTTAAAACCTGAATAGAAAATTCAAGTGGAATAATTTTATAGGACCATAAAATTTGCGATATTGTCTGAGATTCATTCTGAGGCACTGGAGTTGAAGACTTTTAGCATATGAATTTAGGAGTAGGGGAAAAGTTTAGCCCCCAGCAGAGTCCTTGTAGTAAATTGGTGCTATTTTGAAGCTTTCTTAAAACAACATAAATTTGTAAAGTTGTACTAACTATATATATTTCCAAAGTGAAAGATGATTTTGACAAATTAGCAATAAATACATAAGTCACTGGGGGAAAGTTTTAAGAAACACAGTGTTTTACAACTGTTTCATGAAGAGTCACTCATGATACCTTAATTATTATTCACTAAGTGGTGTGTGTGGAACCAGTGAAGGCTCCTGAGTCAAAGGTCAGAGCTCTCCTCTCTGTGTTTCTGTCATACTGCTTTATTTTTATTTATCCTGAAAGAGCATGGACAACAATGATCCTACACTTTTGTAATACAGCACTTCGCACTATGTTCAGTGTTGGTGTTCAATAAATAGCACTTCTTTACTCTCACCAGGAGTCCCTAAGAAGAATGCATGAATTAATTTGAGGCACATTAACATCAGCTATTCAGACTACTTCTTATCACGTGGGCTTGTGAGGTGGTAGAGACAATAATAGCTTGCATTACTGATTTAGATAAAATATATTTTATCAATAAAATGGTACGTGCTCACCATTGTTTCTGAACATTTATTGATACACTTCTTTTTTGAGAGGAGTGGGTCTAAGATGAATTTTTTTTTCTTGAAAGATAGATGATAGAGAATAGATCAACATAGTAGATACATATATCTAAAATATAATATATAATATGTATTATATATCTTGTCCTCTCTATGGCCATACATCCTGAACACACCCAATCTCATCTGATCTCCAAATGTTTAAAAATTATTACATGCCATCATTTTGAGCAACATCCAGGTGATCTCACTGTATCAAAAAGGGAAGAAAAAGAAATCATAATAAGGAACAGTGCAGATCTGGCTTCACCAAGGTGGAGATGCCAATGCAAGGACTCAGAGAAACTATTTCATGTATATGCCACAAGTAGCAAGGATTCCCAGAAAACACACAAAGGAAAAAAAACTATCCGCCCTAATAGGTCTGTCAGCCTACTCAAGCAAGATTTCTTTTGGTAGTGAAGCAGAATATTACCCTGACCCTTTCACAGGACTCACAACAGAGGTGCCTCATTTACTCAGTCAGCAGTTCTCAACTCTTGTGGGAGGGAGCACTAGTGAATAAGGCAGGAACTAGACAGCAGGAGCCCTGGAACCAGCTGGCCGCTTTGGTGCCAGCAGGAGCAAACTCCACTCACTTTTACCTGCTGTGTTCCACCCCTTTCAGGAGGGAGTGAGCAAGTGCAGGAGCCAGGGTAAGCCCTTTTAGGCACTGGCAGGAGCAAACTCCTTGTGGGCTTTGCAGCAGCATCAAGGGGGTGGTGCCTGTGACCCCTGAAGCCCCAGAGGGCATGTTACAATACTCTGTTAGCTCCCCGATCCACAGACAGCTTAAGTGTTAACAGTTCAGTGGTCCTTCTATCTTTTCATGTGAGGTGTCTGCCTTCTGCCAGCGAGGGAAAGGGGCCAGTGTGAAGCCTTTTGTATTCACACTTGTGGCTCCCAACCTGTTGTCAGGTGTCCACGAAAAATGAGGTTGCATGAATGAATTAAAGGATGGTAAATGTGGGAGATTTTATTGCCAATGAAAGTCGCTTTCAGTGAGAAAGAGAGCTGAAAAGGGGAAGTAATCTTACCCTGAAGTCCAGCCATCTTCGGCAGGATTCTTCTCCAAAGTTATGTGGTCAACCCATCTCTCTGAAGTCAAGCCACTCCTCTCTGACGTCTAGCTGTAGTCCCCAATGTCCAGCTGCTTATTCCCTCTGCTGGCTGAGTCTGGAGTCATTATAGGCACAGGATGGGGTGGGGCAGGGTCATGAGTGATTTAGGAAAAGGCAAAGTTTGCATGGGAAAAGAGGGATATAAGTTCTCACTTTGGGCCCTGGTCTCAGGCTTTTCAGCTTGAAGGTAGGGCTTCACCAGGGACCTGCCCTTTTTCACCTAGAATTTCTCTGCCTCCTGTCCCCATCATTTCCTCTCTCAAAACGGAACATCTAACTGCCATTAGAATACAGACAATGACCAATCTTAGCTACTTCCTGCTTACTGGGGACATTGTTTTGAAGAAAACAGCAGTCAGATTTCCCTCAGAGGTTTACCTCAGGGTCTCTGGTAAAAGGGAGCCATTGTCCGCGGCTCCAGTTACATGACCCTTTGGAGCCTGATGGCCTTTAGGTGAGAAGAAACAAGTTTTACAGGGGTAAGTGTGCGTGGATCAAATGTATGGATTATACAAAAAGGACTTAAAAGGAGATAATCTAGTGACAAAGTTTACAGAAATAAGAAGTAAAATATACTACTCCTTCTGGAAACAGTATTATATGCTGTGGTATAGAACAGACTAAAGGTAAAAACAGCAAACATAGGCAAGAGCAAGACTATAAAGAGGATATCCATGGAAGATTAAGTATTAACACTTATCTTTCGTAATTTTTAGCTTGAGGTCCCCAACCTCTTCATACTGGTACTTTGAGTACTCTTTGGGTTCATGGAGGTAACTCCAGCAGCTTCTCAGGCCTTTACTTGGGTGTAACAAATTTGGGAATCTATTCCAGTGACCTATTGTAAAAGACAGGGGCTGCTTTCAGGAGGTCCTCTAAAGTACTATCTGGTCCCAGGGCCTGTTTCTGCAGCTTCCTCCTGATCTCAGGGGCTGCCTGAGTAATGAATTTATCCTTTAGGATTAGTTGTCCCTTGACTGAATCAGGAGATAAAGAGTTGTGCTTTACCAAGGCCTATCTTAATCTTTCCAGGAGGGAAGTGGGATTCTCATCAAATCCCTGGTGTATCATGGATGGCTTAGAATAATTGAGAAGCTTAGTTCTAGTCCTACATAATCCCTCCATTATGCACACCTGAAAGTGTCTCCTCTTCCATTCTCCCATCTTGTCAGTGGGATCCCATTTAGGGTTATCCAATGGTACTACTTCTCTTCTAGTTGGATAAAGTTTGACACTATATGTGATACAAAGCTCATCCCCAAATCTCTCTGCCACTTGCACAGCAGCCTGCTTCTCAGTGTTAGTCCGGGTTTAATTCAAAAGTAACATAACATCTTTCCAGGAGAGTTCAAATACTTGACTTAAATTCTGGAAAGCCTCTATACATCTGTCAGCATCATCTGAAAACTTGCCAGGATTCCCCCTTAATTTGCCTTAAGTCCCGTAGAGGGAAGGGGACCTGGATCTTACTGAGGCCAAATTCACCTGGCATCTGTTGGAGGGGCAAGAGTGAGACTGGGGCTTATCTAGGGTGAGGAATTCTAGGAGGGGGCAAACAAGAGAGAGAAGCTGGATAGGGAGGATGGGGTGGACCAAGAGGAGCAGGCAAGAGGGAGCTAGCTCCTTTGCTAGAGGAGCCTCTGGGGTTCATCCCCTGCAAACTCTCTGTGTATTGCAGAAAGGAAAATGATCAGATTATTTGGGGACTACTGGACACTGGCTCTTAGCTGACATTCATTCCAGGGAACCAAAAATGTCACTGTGGTCCTCCAGTTGAAGTAGGGGCTTAGGTAGGTCAGGTAATGAATGGAGTTTTAGCTCATGTCCCACTTCCAGTCAGTCCAGTGGGTACCCAGACTCATCCTGTGATCATTTTCGCAGTGCCAGAATGCATAATTTGCATAGACATACTTAGCATATTTAGCAGCTGGTAGAATCCCCACATTGGCACCCTGACTGGTAGGGTGAAGGATATTATGGTAGAAAATGAGAGGCAGCTCAAATGGAAGCCACTGAGCTGCCTCTACCTAGAAAAACAGTAAGTCAAAAACAATATTGCATCCCTGAAGAGATTGCAGAGATCAGTGCCACCATCAAGGACTTGAAAGACACAGGGATGGTGATTCCCACCCCATCCCTGTTCTACTTTCCTATTAGGCCTGTGCAGAAGATAGATGGATCTTGCAGAATGACAGTGGAGTATTGTAAGCTTAACCAAATTGCAACTTCAATTTCAGCTGCTGTACCAGATGTGGTTTCATTGCTTGAACAAATTAACACATTTCCTGGTACCTGGTATGCAACCATTGATTTAGCAAATGCCTTTTCCTCCATTCCTGTCCACAAGGCCCAGCAAAAGCAAATTACCTTCAGCTTGCAAATTGCCTTCAGCTGTCTTACCTCAGGGGTATATGAACTCTCCAGCTTTGTGTCATAATCTTGTTTGCAGATATCTTAATCCCTTTTCCCTTCCACAAGATATCACACTGGTCCATTACAGTGATGACATTAGCATGATTGGATCCAGTAGGTAATAAGTAGCAAACACGCTGGACTTATTGGTGTGATATTTGCATGTCAGGGGATGGGAAATAAATCTGACTGAAATTCAGGGAACTTCTACCTCAGCAAAATTTCCGGGGTCCAGTGGTGTGAGGCCTATTGAGATATTCCTCCTAAAGTGAAGGTAAGTTGCTGAATTTGGCCAGCCCTTCCACCAATAAAGAGGCATAATGCCTAGTGGGCCTATTTGGATTTTGGAGGCAACACATTCTTCATTTGGGTATCTTACTCTGGCCCATTTATTGAGTGACCTGGAAGGCTCCTAGTATCGATTGGGGTCCATAACAGGAGAAGGCTCTGCAACAGGTCCAGGCTGCTGTGCAAGCTGCTCTGCTACTTGGGCCATATGACCCAGCAGATCCAATGGTGCTTGAGGTGTCTGGCAGATAGGGATGCTGTTTGGAGCTTTGGCAGGCCCCTATAGGTGAATCACAGCAGAGGCTTCTAAGATTTTGGAGCAAGGCCCTGCCATCTTCTGCAGATAACTACTCTTCTTTTGAGAGACAGCTCTTGGCCTGTCACTGGGCTTTAGTAGAAACTGAATGTTTGACTATGAGTTATCAAGTTGCCATGTGACCTGAACTGCCTATCATAAACTGGGTGCTTTCTGGCCCATTTAGCCACAAACCAGGGTGTGCACAGCAGCATTCCATCATCAAATGGAAGTGGTGTATAAGTGATCGGGCTCGAGCAAGTCCTGAGGTCACAAGCAAGTTACTTGAAGGAGTGGCTCAAATGACCATGGTACCCATTCCTGCCACTCTGCCTTCTCTCCCCCAGCCTTCAGCAATGGCCTCATGGGGAGTTCCCTACGATCAATTGACAGAGGAAGAGAAGACAAGGTCCTGATTTGCAGATGACTCTCCACGGTATGCAGGCACCACCTGAAAGTGGACAACTGCAGCACTACAGCCCCTTTCTAGGACATTCCTAAAGGACAGTGGCAAAGGGAACTCTTCCCAGTGAGAAGAACTTCAAGCAGTGTACCTGGGTGTGCACTTTGCTTGGAAGAAGAAATGGCCAGATGAGCAATTATGTATTGGTTTATGGGCTGTAGCCAACGGTTGGGCCAGATGGTCAGAGACTTGGAAGCAGCATGATTAAAAAATGGGTGACAAAGAAATTTGGGGAAGAAGTGTGTGTGTGGACCTCTATGAGTTGTCAAAAACTGTAAAGATATTTATATCTCATGTGAGTGCTCACTGAAGGGTGACCTCAGCAGAGGAGCATTTTAATAATCAGGTGGATAGGATGACTCATTCTGTGGACACCACTCGGCCTCTTTCCCCAGCCACCCTGTCATTTCCCAATGGGCTCATGAGCAAAGTGGCCATGGTAGCAGGGATGGAGGTTATGCATGGGCTCAGTAACATACACTTCCACTCACTAAGGTTGACCCGGCTATGACCATTGTTGACTGCTCAATTTGCCAGCAGCAGAGATCAACTCTGAGCCCTCAATATGGCACCATTTCTTGGGGTGATCAGCAAGCTACTTGGTGGCAAGTTGTTTATACTGGACCTCTTCCATCATGGAAAGAGCAGCAGTTTGTCCTCACTGAAATAGATACTTACTTCAGATATGGGTTTGCCTATCCCGCACCAGTGTTTCTGCCAAGACCACCATCTGTGGAATCACAGAATATTTTATCCACCATCATGGTATTATACACAGCATTGCCTCTGACCAAGGCACTCATGTTACAGCTAAAGAAGTGTGACAGTGGGTTCATGCTCATGGAATTCACTACCCATCATCCTGAAGCAACTGGATTGAGGGGACAGTGGAATGGTCTTTTAAAGTCACAATTACAATGCCAACTAGGTGACAATATTTTGCATTGCTGTGGCAGAGTTCTTCAGAAGGCTGTGTATACTCTGAATTAGTCTCCAATATATGGTACAGTTTCTCCTGTAGCCAGGATTCACAGGTCTAGGAATCAAGGGATGCAAGTGGAAGTGGCACCACTCATCATCACCCCTAGTGACCCACTAGCAAATTTTTGCTTCCTGTTCCCATGGCATTATGGTCTTAGTTCCAGAGGGAGGAATGCTGCCACCAGGAGACACAACTATGATTTAATTAAACTGGAAGTTAAGATTGCTACCTGGCCACCTTGGGCTCCTCCTACCTCTAAGTCAACAGGCTAAGAAATGAGTTAGACTGTTAGCTGGGGTTATTGACTCAGACTATGAAGATGAAATCAGTGTACTACTCCACAATGGAGGTAGGGAAGAGTATGCATGGAATACAGGAGATCCCTTAGGGTGTCTCTTAGTATTACCATGCCCTGTGATTAATATCAATAGGAAACTACAACAGCCCAATCCAGACAGTACCGCAAATGGCCCAGAATAAAGGTTTGGGTCACTCTATCAGGTAAAAAACCACAACCTGCTGAAGTGCTTGCTGAAGGCAAAGGGAATACGGAATGAGTAGTAGAAGAAAGTAGTCATCAATACCAGCTACAACCACATGACTAGGTGCAGAAATGAGGACTGTAATTGTCATGAGTATTTTCTCCTTATTTTGTTAAGAACATGTTTGTGTATGTATACACTTGTATTAAGAAAATGTCTTTTCTTCTCTTTTTTTTCTTTATCATGTGACGTAAGGTTTATTGACTTCATATCAGCACCTAAGTGTTATTAACTTTATGTAATAGCATTTGGGTTGGGGATTGGTGTTTCTGGTTGTGCAAAGGATAGCTGTATTATGTAAGACATAATGATGACCTTTTTATTGTCTTTATTTGAAGATTATGTATAATTTCAGGAGATGTGTATGGGTTCAAGCTGACAAAAAGTGGACTTGTGATGGTTAATATAGATTATCAACTTTTGATTGGATTGAAGGATGTAAAGTATTGTTCCTGGGTGTGTCTGTGAGGGTGTTGCCAAAGAAGATTAACATTTGAGTCAATGGACTAGGAGAGGCAGACCTGCCTCCCATCTAGGTGGGCAACATTTAATCAGCTGCCAGCATGGCTAGGATAAAAGCTGGCAGAAGAATATGGAAGAACAAGATTGGATAAGTCTTCTGGCCTCCATCTTTCTCTCATGCTGTTTGTTTCCTGCCCTTGGACATTGGACTCTCAGCTCTTCAGCTTTTGGACTCTTGGGCTTACACCCGTGATTTGCTAGGGACTCTCAGGCCTTTGGCCACAGGCTGAAGGCTGCACTGTCGGTTTCCTTACTTTTGAGGTTTTAGTACTTGGACTGGCTTGCAGATGGCTTATTGTGGGACTTCATCTTGTGATCGTGTGAGTCAACACTACTTAATAAACTTTCTTTCATATACACAATGTATTCTATTAGTCCTGTCCCTCAGAAAACCCTGACTAATGCAGATGGAAATCACATTGATCTGAATTGCATATCTGATGGCTGGGCCAAAAGTTCCTTCTACCTAGTAAAATGTCTGCAGTTTGCAGTAAAACTCTTATTATTATGAAAAAAGAGATAGGAGCAATTTCAAACTGTGAAAGAAGAAAGGGAAAGATACCATAGAAAAGTCTAGGGCCTTGGTTAATGTCCTAATGAGCAGTTGGGGACTGGAGCCCCTCTAGGGGCCTTCCGGCAACACTGAGTAGTGACCTTGGCCAGATGCCTACAGTTGCCCTAGGACTTTATTCTGGTCTGACAAAGCCAGCATTCTTTGCACCAGAAAGAGAGAGGTAACAGGGTTCTATCCTGTCTCCTGCAAATGGCATAGCTCAGAGGAAAGTCTGAGGACAACAAATCTTGGAAAAGAAGTGAAGAGACAGATCCAGCTGATCCACATATACTCACCCTTCTTACGTATCCTGTACAGGCCCCCAGATACAGCAGGATATTTCCCTGACGCCTTCTCAGGACTCGCAACAGAGGTACCTCATTTACTCAGTCAGCAGCTCTCAACTCCTCACAGAAGGGTGTGCGTGAGTGAATAGGCGAGAACTGGATTGCATGAGTGCTGGAAACAGCTGGTCACTTCAGTGCTGGCATGAGTGAACTCCACTTACTCAGACTCACTGCAGGAGGGAGCACACAGGTGAGTGGGCAGGATTTGGGGTAAGCGCTTTTGGGTACTTGCAGGGGCAAACTCTGTGTGGGCCACACAGCACCAGCATCTACAGGGGGGTGCCTGTGACCCTTGAAGCTTCAGAAAGCGTGTTACAGTGCTCTTTTAGCTCTGCTGTCCACAGACAGCTTAAGTGTTAACAACTCAGTGGGTCCTCTGCCTTTGACAGCCTCTTATATCCACACTTATGACTCCCAAGCTCTTGTTCAGCATCCAGGAAAAATGAGGTTGCACAAATGAATTGAAGGATGTTAAATGTGGGTGATTTTATTGCTGATTAAAGTGATCTTCAATGGGAAGGGGAGCTGAAAAGGGAACAGGGCAGAAAGATAATCTTTCTCTGAAGTCCAGGTGTCTTGGGCAGGATTCTTCTCCAAAGTTATGCCGTCAAGCTGTCCCTTTGAAGTCCAGCCACTTCTCTCTGACATTTAGCCATAGTCCTCCATATCCAGCTGCTTCTCTGCTTTGCTTGCTGAGTCCAGGGTCTTTATAGGCACATGATGGGGTGGGGCAGGGCCATGGTGGCTTAGGAAAAGGCAACATTAGAGTGGGAAACAGGGTTATAAGTTCTCAGTTTGGGCTGTGGTCTCAGGGTTTTAGACTTGATGTTGAGGCTTCACCAGGGACCCACCCTTTTCTGCCCAGAATTTCTCTGCCTCCTGTCCCCACCAGTAGCTTTTAGACAATCATCTTACTTTAGGAAAAAGTAAAATATAAGACTTTCTATTGGGAAAACTTTCTAAAGTTTTTGCTCTGATAAACGTTGGCTTTTGTTTTGCCTGTAGAGTCAAACTTTACAAGGAGTGGTATGTTGGAGATGGTTGATACTGTCATGAGAGCACATTATCAGACACTCAGAAATTTTACCAACCATTTGCAATTTTTAGCTTGAAAAACATCAAGGAAATTGTCAAATGCTAAAAATCAAAGCTTTTATTTTAGAGAGGTTTTTACCAGCAGGCCGTTGTCACAGGCTTTTTCTTCTTGTTGTGGCAGTCATGAAAAGGTACCTCTGGATCCCCGACTGCAAGGAGCATAATTGACTGACGGCTCCATACATTATGCTTTAAAATTCATCATTACTTTTGTCCTAGGACTAAGCTTCCCAAGCATTGCTCCTAACTGATAAAGAAGCACAGCAGAATACTAACATAGACACCTTCCTGGGAGATGCAGGTTTCCTCTAACAGGTGACTTGGACTCTAGGATTCCCCAGTGACCTTACTGAACTTTCACTTGAACTGTACTGCAGTCCAAGATGTTCCACCCAACCTACATTCACTTCCCCCTTCACTCAAGGTCAATCCTTCATCATGGTCTGATGTCTTTGCCAGCCCTTCTCAGCTGCCTCCTCATTTCCTCTCACACACACTTATTTTAATAAACGTCTTGCATGCCTAATCCTATCTTGATGTCTGGTGTCAGAGAATCTGGGCCAAGTCACACGCATACATTTTCAGCTGCACCTTAGCTTAGTGTCTCTAAATTGTGACACTGCCCTGTATTTTATAATCCCAACGTTTTTCCATAGACATTCACCCTCAATCCTATCCCCAGGTCCATGCTCCATGATGAACTGTCTTTCCTATTTCTGCACATTCTACGCTATACCTCAGAGAATGTTTACTCATTATTTTTAAAATATATTTATTGAATGTAACATATAACTTAAAAGTGCACAAATTTCAATCTCACAAGAGTTTTTACAAACTGAACTAGCTCCCAGATCGAGAAACAGAACATTACCAGTACCCCTAAATCCTACTCCACGTTCCTTTCTAATCACATCCTGTGTCTCTAAGGTTCTAAGGTTACTATGATTCCGACTTTAAAGCATGCATTGTTTTTGCCTGTTTTTGTTTGTTAAGAAATTGAATCATACAGTATGTGGGTTTTTGTGCCTGGCTCTTTAAACTCAACAATATGCTTGTAAGATTCATTAATATTTTTGTGTATAATTATAAATAGCTTATTCTCAATGTTTCTGCAATGCTATATAGTATTCCATTATATGACATATCATAAATGATTTATATTTTTAATTGTTGGCAGACTTTTGGATAATTTCTAATCTAGGACCACCACAGAGAGTGCTGCTATTAACATTCTACTACATGTCTTTCTAGGAATATATGTGGACATTTTCTGTCGAGTTTACATAAGGGACTTACTGGGTCAAAGGTAATGTGTATGTCTGCTTTGGTAGATGCAGCCAGTTTTCCAAACTGTATTATATATACTCCCATCATCAAAGTCTGAGAGTTCCAGGTGCTTCACATCTTCACCAATACTTGGAATTGTCTGCTTTTTCATTTCAGCTATTCTGATGAGTGTGCTCATTGTTCATCTGCAAAGTTGAGTTGGTATTTAGACAGTGTCTTAATTTATTTTCTGTTGATTTATAGAAACCGGGTAATTTATAACAAAAATAAATGAATACTTATAGTTATGAAGGCTGAGAAGTCCAAGGTTGAGGGGCTGCATTAGATAAGGGCTTTCTTGCTGGTGTGGACTCCCTGCAGAGTTCCAAAGTGGCACCGGACATTACTTGTCAAGAGGGCTGAGTATGATAACTCTGGTCTCTTGTTCATCTTCTAAAGCCACTAGTCCCAGTCCTATAATAACCAATTAATCCATTAACCCATTAATCCATCCATTAATTCATGAGTGGATTAATCCATTAATTCATGAGTGGATTAATCCATTCATAAAGACAGAACTCTCATTACCCAATCACTTACCCAATCACTTCCTTTTTTTTTTTTTAAGATGGAGTCTCGCTTTGTCGCCCAGGCTGGAGTGCAGTGGCGTGAGTTCGGCTGACTACAACCTCCACCTCCCAGGTTCAAGCAATTCTCCTGTCTCAGCCTCCCAAGTAGCTGTGATTACAGGCGACTGCCACCATGCCTGGCTAATTTTTGTATTTTTAGTAGAGGCGAGGTTTCACCATGTTGGTCAGGCTGGTCTTGAACTCCTGACCTCAGGTGTTCCTCCCTCCTCAGCCTCCCAAAGTGCTGGGATTACAGGCATGAGCCATCAGGCCCGGCCCAAAGTAAGTTTTAGAGGGGACAATTATTCAAACCATAGCAGATGGATTTCTAATACCTTTGTTTCTGAAGCATTATACCATGGAAAGTGATTGTTGTTGATTCTAGTTTTTCTCTTTAATTAAGTTCTACCCTTTCTTTGAGTCACAAATATTATAATAGCATAAATAAATGAAGAGGATAATAGTTTAGTTACCAAACAGGGTAGCAGAAATGCTGTATTTATCCTACTCTTTTGCCCTCAGGCTTACTGAGATGAGAGGATCATCCAGGTGGTTCCCAATACTGTTGGTTTTACAAGTGGTTTCTCTTTCCAATCAAGCTGCTTGAGTTTTTTGCTATCAGAGTGTAAAATCAGCCATGTGTACAGTAAATGCATCTAGCTTTGTTTCCAAAAGGACTGAAATTCACTTTAATTTCTTAAATTAGATAGCAATAGAACCTGGAAGCATGGATACTATCATCCTTTGCACTGGAATTTTATCTACAGAATTTAAAGAGTTTCAGAAATGAGTTTTTGAAATCTCATAAAGTGTCCCAGTTCTGCTTTTTCTTGGCATCCAGCTGATTTCTAATTCTGTATGATTTGATTTCAGATTGGCAAATGCAAAGTCTGCATTTTGGCCAGAAACAGCCAAAAAAAAACAGAAAGGAAGGAAGGAAGGAAGGAAAAGAAAGAAGGAAAGAGAAGAAAGAAAGAAAAAAGAGAGAGAGAGGAAGGAAGGAAGGAAGGAAAAGAAAGAAGGAAAGAGAAGAAAGAAAGAAAAAAGAGAGAGAGAGGAAGGAAGAAAAGAAAAGAAAAGAAAAGAAAAGAAAAGAAAAGTTAAAAATTGGGGAAGTGTAGGTGTTTCTCATGGCAGTACAACTTAGTTTCAAGACCCAGGGCTATAATACATGCAATTAGTCAAATTATTACAGACTAAACTCTGCACTGGTCTCAACAGGTTTTTCCAAACAATTACCTTTATTACTGGAGTAGACACAGGCTATGTGCTTGGAGAGAATTTTCACAACCATGTAGGAAGAACTATGTTATCAGTCTAACACATGTCACTCTTCCCAAGTGAGACACAAATGATTTGTAACTTTTTGAGTTCCAAGTTTGTATTTTCATAATTCAGTTATTGGCAAAATCCCAAAAAGATGCATTTGCCTGAAGTTTCCAGCATGGAGATTAATAAATGTTTGTTGATAAATTCCTATGAAATTGATTTGAATGATTCTAGCAAGATTCTGTGGTGTAATAGAGAGGGGCTGATTTTGGAACCAGACTTGGTTACAAAGGCATTACTACCTTTTAGAAGAGTAAATATTTACATGCACTGAAAGTAAGAAAAATTTATATGTAAAGCCTCTTTGTCACTAGCTCTTTTCATTAATTCAGTGTTTGTATATGGTATCTGGCATTATTTACTTACTATTTGTACAGGAAAATTAAAAATAAAAAATAACTCTTGTTGCTATAAGCAGCATAAACCCCCAGTGGCTGTGGCCTCCTTAGATTTTTAGAGAAATTTCCATCCTTTTAGAAGGACAAAAACTGGTCAACAATACAGAATTTTGGGAGAATTTAAAGGTCTCATGATGACTGGCACCATGGAGTTAGGAAATGATACATTCCAAGCCCATTCTGAATGGTAATATTTTTAAATTTGTATATTAAATAAAATTTTTTATAGCAATATTTTTAACCATACCATCCTTCTTCCGTAACAATCCATATCCAGTAATTCCTGGCAGGGGAATTTCAGGAGAGAGAGAGAACTTTGCATTTCCTCAGAGGGCTTATTTAGTAATTGTGTCTTTTTCTTATGAGCTACTGGTACTTGGATCGTACAACAAGCACCCACGAGCAAGGGAACAATCCCCAGATGGATCCTGGAACTCCTTGCATTTTGCTTCTCAATATTTTAATCCTCATAAAAATATATTTTGCTTAAAGTCTAGAACATAAGATACTATAAATTCTGCACATCATGTTGGATAAAGATCTAATATTACAAAAGTTTTAACACATATGGCACCAAAATCACACACAAAAAAGAGAAAAAAAAGGATGAATTGCACTTTATCAAAATTAAATACTTTTGTGCATCAAAGAACACTGTCAACAGAGTAAATTTATATAATACTTCTGTGCATCAAAGGACACCATCACAGCAACCTATGGAATAGAAGAAAATATTTTCAAATCATGCATCTGATAAGTGGTTATTATCCAAAATATATTAAAAACTCCTACAACTTAACAACAATAGAAACAATCTGATGTTTTTTAAATGGGCAAAAGACATGGATAGATGTTTCTCCAAAGAAGATATACAGATGACCAATATAAACAGTAAAGATGCCCCGACATCATTAAGCATTATGGAAATTCAAATTAAAACTGCCTTGAGATAACACTTTAATATCCTTAGGATGCCTGTTAGAAAACAAAGTAATAAACAAAACAAACAAATACAAATCCAGAAAATAACAAGTGTTGGTGACAATGTGGAGGGAGAAATTGGAACTCTTGTGCATTGCTGGTGGGAATGTGAAATGATGCAGCATCTGTGGAAAAGTATGATAGTTCCTCAAAAAAAAAAAGAATTACCATATGAACTAGTAATTTCACTTCTAGGTGTACACCCAACATAATTGAAATCAGGGACTCAAACAGACATTTGGACACCAATGATTATAGTAGCGTTATTCACAATAGCCAAAAGGTGAAAACAACCCAAATGTTCATCGATAGATAAATAGACAACACATGGGGTGTGTGTGTGTACATATGTGTGTGGATATATATGTGTGTGTATATATATGGTGTATATATATTTATACACCATATATAGTATATATATTTATATGCCATATATATGGTGTGTATGTATGTATATCTATATACACACACATATACATACACACCATATACACATGTACCATATATATACACATATACCATATATATGTATACATACATACACACACACACCATATGTTGTCTATTTATCCATCAATGAAAATTTGGGTTGTTTATATATGTATATACAGTGCAATATTATTCAACCTTAATAAGGCAGGAAATTCAGACACAAACTACAATATGAATAAACCTTGAAGACATTACACAAGGTGAAATATGCTAGTCACAAAAGGACAAATATTATATGATTCCACTTTATTAAGTATCTAAAGTAGTCAAATTCATACCTACAGAGAAATAGAATGGTAGTTGTCAGAGTTTGGGAAAGAAGGCGGTAAACAGTTACTGTCTAATGGATACAGAGTTTCAATTTGGGAAGATAAAAAATTTCTAGAGATGGTTAGTGGTGGTAGTTGCACAACAATGTGAATATACTTAATGCCCACTAAACAATAAACCTAAAAATCATTAAAATCATAAATGCTATTATGTGTATTTTACTATAGTATTTTTAGAAAGTTTTAAAACAATAGGGAATGCAGGTGATGACAGATAGATAGATTGATAGACAGATAGAGAACTTTAAAATTATATAATATTTTCTAACCTGGATAAAAAAGGGTAAAGAAACATGGATAGGGTAGGCTTGAATTCAGACTTATGCTCCTCAAGTTGGGAATCCACTTTCGCTTACCCAAATTCCCTTCAATATACCTCTCCTATGTGTATTCAACATATAACCCTTCTAGAATATCTGCGACTCAGGATGCCAAGTTTCTTGTTTTTAGGGCTGAATAGAAGATCTTGAGGTTATTTTAGAAATAGACTGGAGGTCATTCTGAACAGTCAGAGGCAAATACAGTGCAATGGGCAAGTACAGCTAACAGTCAAGGAGGGGAGCCAAGGGTCAACACCAGAAACTCAAGCCCTGTTATCACATCTAAAGAATACATTGGGGCATGTAGTTAGGAGGAAACAAGAAATAGTGAGAACCTTGGGTTGCCAAAATAGAGTGCAAGGCAAGAAAATGTTGTAAGGTTCCGGAAGCTCAGCAGGCCACTGACTGGGTTGGTGGAACCTGGTTCTGAGGGAGTCTGATTTAGTGTTTATCGTTTTATTTATTCTGCCACTGTTACCTCAAGAACTTTGTCAGGCTCAAGCTCAAGCTTAGCCCACCTGTTAAGCCAATTACAGGGAGCTGGAGGAACGAAGCAGAAATGAGGCAGTGACTAACAATTTATTCCCTTGATTTCTTTCAGTCTCTGTTTTGTTGCATTTCATAATGTAAAATCGAAGAACAGTTTAGCTTTCGAATCATATTTATCGAATAGCATTGTTGTATTTTCCAACTCTCCACCATCCCAGATACAAGAAAACTAAAACGTGGCATATGATACATATGGTCCAACATTGATTATCCAACCCTAATTGAAGGAAAGTAGCCTTAAATGGAACCATGAACTTAATTAAAAGTGGAATACCTGTGGTGTCAGAGATTACTACAGCAGATAAAACAAAATTCCTCTTAGGAGGATGGTGGTCCAAACTGGCATTCAACAGAATTTGGCTTGCCAAGTTCTGTGTTGTAAGATATTCTGAATTATTAGGAGACAAAGCAGACCGTGTGTTGTCCAGTTCACTACAATCTCTACCACCTTCTGCTGATGGTCTTGAGCTGCTACATATCTTTTTCTAATATGCTTGGTTCCTGAATAAGATTATACTATTATGGTGGATGGACCTTTGACATTTTTTAAAAAATAGATCCAGAGATTGGACAAGTTCTCAAAGACCAGCATACTCTAGTAGCAGATCTCAAGGAAGGGAAGACAAAGCTGTACCAATGTACTTGATGATAAGTTTGGCACTGTCACTACCTAAGGGGCATGCTCCCTCCGCATCATCTTCATAGCTTATGTACCAGTGCTATCGTTAGAGCAGAAACTTGCAAATTACTACACACTGTCATTTTTTTGTCTCATATTCCCACATTTTTATAAAAGTAGACTTTTTAAAAGAACAGTTTTAGATTTACGGAAAAAAATGAGAAATTATTACAGTTTCTATATACCTCCACCCAGTTTCTACTATTACTCACATTTACATTAGTAGGGTAAATTTCTTACAACTAATGAATCAATATTGATACATTATTATTAGTTGAAGTCCATACATAGATTTTCATAGTTTTACCAAATATCTTTTTTATTGTCTAGGATCAATCCAGGATGCCACATTACCTTAAGTTGTCATGTCTCCTTAGGCTCCTCTTAGTTGTAACAGTTTCTCAGAATTTCCTTGTATTAGATGACCTTGACAGTTTTGAGGAGCACGGCTCTGTATTTTGTAGAATACCTCTCCACTGAAATTTATCTGATGTTTTCTTCATGATTAAACTGGAGCTATGTGTTTTTGGGAGTAAGACCCAGGGGTCAAGTACCATTTTCATTACATCATATGTACTATCAACATGGTTTATCATTTATGATGTTGACGTTGATCACATGGCCAGGCGGTATTTTTCAGGTTTCTGTACTGTAAAACTACTCTTCCTCATTCCCTTTCCATACCATAGTCATTGGAATTAAGTCACTAGGCTCAGCCCATACTTCTGCACTGCATAGTTATGCTCCACTTCCTAAAGGAAGCATATTACAGAAATTATTTGGAATTAATTTGCATGGTAAATGAGACTGTAAATTTTAGTCTCTTCATAGCTATTTATTCAATCAGTTATTTAGATCCATTTGGACTCATGGATATTTACTTTATATTTTGGGTTATAATATACTACTTCATTTTGTTCTCAAGTTGTTCCAGCTTTGGCCACCATTCTGGCTTTCAGTTAGCTCCTGGTCCTCTTTGACATACCATTATCAATTTGTTAGTGGGGATGGAACACTCCCTTATTTTCTGGCACTAGAAGATGCTCATGGATCATCTTGTAGATTTCTTGTCTCAGTCCTACACTCAGCTACACTCATTTCTTCAAAGGCCCCTCATTCATTCATTCATTCATTCATTTCATTGGAAAATGACTTTAGAAACCAAGATTTGGGTGGTAGTTGTGCTTGTTGCTCCTGGAGTGCTATTACTTCTAAGCCCTCTCAGATAACTAGGGAAAGAAATATATGTGTGCATACTAACCCAATTATATACACAAGTCTATAAATATTTCTGTATGTATCCATCTGTATCTATATAAAGCTAACCATGAATTCATACTGATGTCTCCAACTCTAATTCATTACTCAAATCATTTTATCTTCCCCTCCTTGCTTATCTGAAAACTCTTAAGAGTAACAGTGAGAAACCTGGCTCCTACCATCAGCCATCAATTGTTGAATTAAAATGTTTAGAATACATGTATAGCAGCATCAGAATTGTGAACCCATAATATCTTTACATGCCATAGATTTTTCAGGAGTCAAATATTCAAAAGTTAAATCTTTAAAAGCTAATGTGCTATGTTATATGGAAGTCAAGTATAAAAATGGCATTTATTCTATTCCCAATACATACCACATGGAGTATACCACATTTAAAATCGGAATCATGTATTTTTTTCTCATTGTAAAGTGAGGGGTCAAAAAACCCATCACAATGTGCGTGGTAAATACATACAGTTTTATATGTCAATTAAAAATATATGAATAAACACAGTTTTAAAAGATTTTAGATAATGGGAAGGATATAGATTGAAACACATATAAACAGCTTGTATAGAATCTATGTGACATTATGTGTGAAAGATATAACAAATTTTACTCAGTACGTATTACTACTTACTCTTCTCTCCATCTTGAGATAAGGAAAAATGAGACAATTTTAGTTAACTAGGAGATTAGAAAGGTTATTTTGGGAAGAAATTTAGTGCTAGAAAAGGTACTTAGAAGTGGAAGTCATAGTCCTTTTCATAGCTACACAGAAGCCTCTAAAACTAACCCACAACATAAGATGGATAAGATGGGTCACGAAGATAGAAAAAGAAAGAAAATACTGAGATTTTCCTCTCTCTTCAAAATAAAGCATTATATTTTACAAATGTCCTTGACAAACTCTAAGGCTCATTCAAGCTTTACAGAAGGATCTTGGAATATGATATTTTTTAAGTATTCAGAAATTTTTCAGTGAGATCAATAATAACAAAATATTTCTTGTTTGCTAAACAAGAAAGTTTAGGAATGAGTTTTTCACAGAACATGACGAGCACATACTAAGGAAAATAAAACAAGTTGGGGAGGAGGATGATTCACCTATGTCACAGAAGAACTGCTAGAGACCTCCAGAGAGGTGACTAGAAATGAGTCGTCTCTTTAATAACAGGCTTCAAGATGGAATTCCCAAAAGAGGCATGGTAGATACCTTTGGAAATGTATAGAAAAAATCTAGGCAGAAGTATCTACTTATAGAATATTTTCCCTATAAATGCTTCATTTAGAGGAACACTAAAAATGTAAGTGTAAAGGCAAAGTAGTGTGCAGTGAATGGCAGATTAAATTAGGATCTAATTAGTGAGTCCACAATTTAGATAGTTATTTAATCATAACATGATTAAAATGTAAGGTAAACTATCCCCTATGAAATAGAATTGCTTGATACATTAAGTTTAGTCTCATCTCTTGCACTGTAATCTTTTACAAAGTTATTAGAACATTCATCTAGATACATCTGAAACAAACTTTGGGTGGAAACTTCTGTGAATGTTTTCATATCTTTGTTTTTCATCAAGAGATACCTTTGTGTATCTATTTAATTTAATTTTTATGGAATGCAAACTACATAGAAATCCCTCTTTCTCCATTCATTGTAAGAGCTGGATTCTTTGACTTAAGTAATCATTTGGAGGATTCTTGATTTTCTCTTTTGAAAATCTTGTGAGATGGAATTGTCGACTTACTCTGATGCATTGGAAAAGTTTCTATTTGTTGTCTGTGTTTGCAGCAAACTCAACTGATGGTTACCAAACTTGAGGCAATTGCTATCTGGACGTCTTTTAAAGTGAGTAATGGAGAAATGGCTGGTTTCTTAGACTTTTTGTTGCTATTGCAGATTTAGTACATTCCTAAGCAATTTTCATTTGCTGTATTATTATCAAAAGCCAAAAGCAAAGTAATTTTTTATCCTTCTCAAGTTTTGAAATATAAACTGAATGTAAAAATACATGTGTTGTGGTAAAAAATAATTACTTATTTAACAAAATCTTGAAAATAAAATATTTTTGCTTAGGTGCTTCAACTGATGAATCTATTTCTGGATGCATTTCTAGCAAAATATGGCATTTATGAAAATTCTTCATTTTGTATGTTGTATGTACAACATATATATTATGGCATTTTATATGTAATGAAATTTTAGGGTGAACACTTTATTATCTTTATTTTTTTTATTTTGTGTGTTTCTGTATATTTAAATTCATGCTTATATTCAATAAAATTAGGCATGTAATTTGAAGATCACACAAATGGATTAAGGGTATGTGATAATATCTTTCATGTAGTTTGTTTCTAAGGCTGGATCTATACAAATAAATGCACATTTGTATACATAACTATACATATACAACTATCTATATACATTAGTACTATCATTGAAGACAAAGCAAAAAATTTTAATTCAGCAAATTGCTTGGCTTTTCTTTCTCTTTCACTCATATGCTCACATTCTCCCTCTCTTTTTCTTTCTCTTTTTTCCTTTTTTTGGCTTGTTTACATAATGCTCTATTTTCAATTTGACCTACTTGATTGACTTTTAGATGGAATACTTCACTGTCTTGTAGACACTGACAATATAGATGAAAGAGTAAAGAAATCATCTGGCATATTTCAAAGGTATTAAAGATGGAATTGAGAGGTAGTACTTAAAAGTATTCATTATTAAGATAACACCTAATTGGTACAGATATTTTCACTTTGCTTTTAGGGTTGGCTACTGATGATATTAATATGATGTTATAACCTCACATTAAGAGGTTTTGTTTAGAGTCAGAAGTTAGTTCTTTGATTCAATCTCCAAATGGAACCAAGAAGTTTCTAAGATTAAACACTTTTGGTTACTTTTGCGGGTTCCCACTTCCATTTGGAAACACCTCGGAGGAAGAATGGCGTGTAGTGCTCACAACTTAAAACAAGGCAAATTGGAATGCACTAAAAGTTTTCCATTCTAACTCTAAGCCCTTCAGGGCAATGTATTGTCTATTGTCTTAGCTTTAGCTGTTAGCACTTTTTCTGTTTCATGCCAAACTGTAGTCATACTGAAATTCTTTCCCTTCTTAAATAATGTCAAGCTCTTGCATACAGATTGCTTTTTCTCACTGTCTGGATTTCTTTCCTACACATCCTTCTTCCCTTTGTGTTGCTAACTCCTACTCATGCTTCAGATTCTAGATGTTCTCATGGAAGTCTAGGCTAGTTAGATTAGATGAGCCCTGCTTGCCTGCTTCCAAATGTTAAAAAAAGACCATGAGATCTGTAGCGGGAAAGGAGTAGAGCTTTATTTATTATTATTATTTTTTAAATCCATAGATTGGGGAGGCATACTCTTTAGTACAAGTGAAAGTGTGCTTTCTGGATAACAAGGAGAAGGTTCAAGATTTTGTGAAATGGGAAAATGTTACGTATTGCTCTTTGAGAAATTTCATAAGGACTGGTAAGATTTTAAGGTTCTGGCAAACTCTGAAGGTAAATGACAGCAGTGGGCAAAACTAGTCGGAGAGTTTCAGCAGGCTTCTGCAGTTGTTAGATCAAACTGGTTTCGGGTTACAGCAGGCAGCTTTAGCTGCCCAGTTTGCAGAGAATTACATCTTTTGAGCAATGTTTTGTGCTGAGTGCTTTCCCCCTCCCCTGCCCCCTCCCTGCCTTCTCGACTCTGTTTTAGTTGAGTGACAAAAATGTTCCAATTCATATAATCAACTTTCACGCAAAGAACTTTGGTACATCTCCTAGCAACATTTTATCAAACTTACTTATTTTTATCTGTTTTATTTACTTATCAATGAGATACACAGGATGAGAAACTGAAAAATGGGAGTGGGACAAGCGATCTTGAATTTGAAGGGGAGAATACAGAAATGAAGTTTAGGCAGCACTCTGAGGAAAAAGAAGCCCCACAACATAGCGTGAGAAGAAATATAGGCAGGAAAAAATCCTCCTCTAAAGGGAAACAATGAAGTTGTTTCTAAACAGTGAACAGTAGGTAGAATTTTCAGTTGGTTCCTGCTTGTGCATCATTTATAAATCTTGCATTGATTCTATTATGCTGAATACTTATATGTTAATATGCACTAGGAATTATAAAAGAGACCAGAGAGATAATAGCAACTATAGGTACCCAGAGCAATTGTAAGAAGCAAAATGACATACGAAAAGCAGGTTGCAACGTAAACTAACTAGTGAGAAAATAAGAGAAGACTCTTCTCACTCTAAATGTCCTATAACATATTTTCTAAATACGAAAGAAAAAGGGACCACTTTGTGACCTCAGATCATGTGGAATATGCAAACCTGATTAATGAAAGTATCCCAGCCTATGTCTTCCTTGCAGTCTTTAGAAATCTTACTAATACCAGAGTTTTCACATAGATTGATTGGCTTTGAATCAATTCAATAATCCACCTAGTCTAACTCTTTCCATCAAGGCCAACAGCTATAATTTTCTCTAAAGGCTACTGGGAATGAGACCCCAATACTTTAATAGCAGTATGTCTCAACTTGTTCTTCTTCAAAGATATCTCAGATATTCCTGAACCTTTCACTTCAAGACAGACTTTATTTTATTTTTTTTTATTATACTTTAAGTTCTAGGGTACATGTGCATAACATGCAGGTTTGTTACGTATGTATACTTGTGCCATGTTGGTGTGCTGCACCCATCAACTCGTCAGCACCCATCAATTCATCATTTATATCATGTATAACTCCCCAATGCAAT
>NW_012120710.1:4856885-4877331 GCF_000951035.1 Colobus angolensis palliatus | reverse complement strand
GCCTCTCCCAAGACAGATTTTAAAATCATCTTGACAAGTTACACAGATTTGGGAAATTATATTAGAACTGCATTGGATCTACAAATTAATTGGGAAATAAGTGACACCTGTTTTACAAGATTTATTTCCAATTCATGCAACATGTTATATTTACCTTATTTTTAGGTCTCCTTTGATGACTTTTTTTGTTTTAACTTTTATTTTAGGTTCCAGGATATGTGGGCAGGTTTGTTACACAGGTGAACTCCTGTCACAGGGGTTTGTTATACAGATTATTTCACCACCTAGGTATTAAGCCCAGTATCTAATAATTACCTTTTCTGCTCCTCTCTCTCCTCCCACCCTCCACCCTCAGGTAGACCCCATATCTGTTGTTCCCTTCTCTGTGTTCATGGGTTCTCATAATTTAGCTTCCACATATAAGCAAGAACCTGCAGAGTTTGGTTTCCTGTTTCTTCGTTAGTTTGCTGAGGATAATAGCCTCAAGTTCCATCCACATTCCTGCAAAAGACATAATCTTGTTCTATTTTATGGGTGCATAGTGTTTTGTGGTGTATATGTGCCACATTTTCTTTATCCAGTCTATCATTGATGGACATTTGGGTTGGTTCCAAGTCTTTGCTATTGTGAATAGTGCTGCAATGAATATATACATGCATGTGTCTTCACGGTAGAACGATTTATATTACTCTGGGTATATATGCAGTAATGAGATTTCTGGGTCAAATGGTAGTTCCGCTATTAGCTCTTCAAGGAATTGCCATACTTCTTCTCACAATGATTGAACTAATTTACAGTCCCACCAACAGTATATAAACATCATTTTTTCTCCACAATGTCATCAGCATCTGTTTTTTGATTTTTTAATAATAGCCATTCTGACAGGTGTGAGATGGTATCTCATTTTGTTTGTGATTTGCATTTCTCTAATGATCAGTGATGTTGATGTTCCTTCTGTATGCTTGTTGGCCACAAGTATGTCTTCTTTGAAAACAATCTGTTCATGTCCTTTACTCATTTTTTAATGGAGTTTTTTTGTTGTTGTTGTTCTCGTAAATTTGTTTAAGTTCCTTATGGATTTTGGATATTAGACCTTTGTCAGATGCATATTTTGCAAATATTTTCTCTCATCCCCTAGGTTGTCTGTCTGCTCTGTTGATAATTTGTCTTGCTGCACAGAAGCTCTTAAGTTTAATTAGATATCATTTGTCAATGTTTGCTTTTGTTGAGATTGCTTTTGGTATTTTTGTCATGAAATCTTTGCCCACTTCTACGTCCAGGATGGTATTGCCTAAGTTGTGTTCTAGGGTTTTTTATAGGATGATCTCCAATCTTGGGGGTTTAATAAAGTATAATAATGTTCTTCACGCATTTCTTACACAGCTTTGTTAGATTTATTTCCTGTTGATTTAAATGATGGTGCTAATTTATATAGTATGCTTTTAGCTGCCTTTTCTAATTGTTCCTGCTGTACAGAGAAGCAACTGGTTTTTATTAATTGTTTTCATACCCAGCAAAATTTTTAAAAGTTAATCAATTATCTTTATATAGTCTTTTGAGTTCTACCTTTTATTTTTTTCTTTCCCAATTATTACTTTTTAATATCTTTGTTCCTATCTCCTTGCATTGCCCAGGACTTTCAATAAAAAATTGAATGGAAGTGATGATAATGGAAACCTGTTTTGGTTCAATTGTATATATTACTATTTTAAAATTATCCCTTAAGTCTTGAGTATGCTGTGACTTTTGTTTGCTTTATTGTAGCTTTTATAGGTTTAAAATAGTTTCCTGCCATTCCTAGAGGTTTCTTTCTTTAAAATGATTGGATGTTAAGTCATATCCTAGGTTGTTTCTGAATCCATTGAGATGATCCAGTTTTTTCTCCTTTACTACCTTATTATAGTGAATTTCATTAATTGATCTTCAGTTCTTTAAGTTGTATTCAGTTAATCAAGTTGCATTTCTTTGTTATGATGTATTAAAATTTTTAAATGTTGTTTTTATCTTGTTAATACTGTGTTCTTTAACAATTTTTATAATGTGTTTTTATGAATGAGTTTTTATAAAATTGTGTGATTTATTTTTTTGTTAGTAGAAATATTTTTAATATTGATTAATATGTCCTTGTTATTGAATTCTATAGATTTTTTTTAATTCTCGAGTTAGATTTGGAAATACAGTATTGTAGAAATATGTCCATTAATCTGTTTTCAAATGTAGTGCCGTTAATCGTAGTTTCTTTTATTTTCAATTCAATTTTATCAATTTTATTAATCTTTCAAAACAACCAACTTGTGTAAATCCTCTGTTGATTTATTAATGATTTGCTCATTTCTTTATTACTTTTCTATTTTTACTATTTTACTATACTTGTTCTTTTTTTCTAATATAAGCATTACAGTTGTAAGTATAAGATACTTACTAGAAATATTAAATTAATTTCATAAAACAGTTTATGTTTTCTGTTGCTACTAATCCCATAAACTTTGTGGCATAAAACACCACCAATTTATTGTTACAAATCTTAGGATTCTGAAGGTCAGAAGTTCTCAATCCAAAGTGTAGATATGCTGTTTTCCTTCTGAAGCCTCTAGGAGAGAATCCATTTCCTTGCTTTTCTGGCTTCTAAAGGCACCAGTATTCCTTGACTCCTGGGCTTTTCCCTGTAGCACTTCTTTCCTCTCCATGATAGCATCCCTTTCTCTGTATCTGACCATTCTGCCTTCCTCTTAGAAAGAATCTTATGATTACATCAATTACATCAGGCCCACACAGATACTCCTGAATAATCTCCAATCTTGGAATCTTTTACATAATCATACCTACAAAGTCTCTGGCTGTGTAAGGTAACATATTCAAAGATGTCACGGGTTAGAGCATGAACATCTTTTGGTATGCCATTACTCTATCTACTGCACACATGTTTTGACATGCAGTAATTACGTAATTATATTCTAAAAATTTTTGAATTTTCATTCTGATTTTCTTTACAAAGACAATTTATTTAGAAGTGTTTACTGTTTTCCAATCATATGGGCTTTTTAGTACTTATATTTTTGTGGTTGAATTCTAAATTAATTGAAAAATATTTTGATGATGTGGTCTATATAACATCAATTCTTTGAAATTTGTTGAGACTTGTTTTATGCCTCAGAATGTGATTAAGTTTCATAAATATTCTATGGGCAGGGTCTGCTTCATGGGTGTGTGACCTGTATACTTGTACAGGGCTCATGTTCAGAAGGGTTCCATGCATGTGTTATTGATTTGCTATCACAACTGTTACTATTACATTTTTAATAATTTTTGAGCACAGGATCCTACATTTTTATTTTGCATTATACTTTTCAAATTATGAAGCCATTCCTATCAAAGGGTACTTACACAACAATGTGTGTCCTAAAATTGTCATCCACTACGTCTTATACATATCTCTTAGGTCAGGCTTGATAACGTGCTGTTAAAATTTGCTAAGTCCATGTTGCTTTCTGTCTGCTTGGACAATCAATTACTAAGAGTTTATTTTAAGTCTCCTATTGAGATGGTTCATTTATGTGTTGCCCCTTCCTTCTAGTTATAAGAATGTATACGTTATATGTTTTTGACATTCTTTTATTAAGTGCACAGAAGTTTACAATTGACAAATATTCCGATAAATTGAACATATGCCAGCAAAAACACCTCTCAAAAACAAACTTGGGATTAAGCTTTCTTTGGACAACCAATGAGAAAATTTGTCTTCAGCAGACCATCACTAAACTAAATTTAAAGGATGTCTTTGGGGCAGAAAGAAACTGGCTTAAAAGGCCTGAGACATGAAACAAAAAATGGAAAACAAATGAATTGGTAAATATTCAGGTAAATCTACATACCTACATACAAGCAGACTTGTGGAGCTCTTAAGAAGAAGTGAACTTAAAATAGCCAGCAACAATAGCATATGAGCTAGAAAGTGGATAAATGTAAAAGTTCTAAAATCCTTGTTTTTTGAATAGGAATATAGAGGTAAATGTTGATACATTGGATTTTTTGAAACATTGTAATTTTTCATCATTTCCAGAAAGATTTTTGCCATTGTCATTTCAAATGTTGTCTCTGACCCTTTGCTCTCTCTTCTGCTTGTGACAATCCAATTAGACATCTATGAGAGCTTACACCTGTATCCTCCATGCCTTTCGACTTCTTTTTCCAAATTTCTACTTCTTTGTCTCCCCTATAAGAATTCCAGATAAAGTTCTTCGGTTCTATTTTCTAGTTTTCTAATTTTATTTTCAACTGTGTCTAATTTGTTATAAAATTTATCCACTAAAATTTTTTAGTTAAATAATTATGTTTTTACTTCTCAGAGTATTGTTTGATTTGTTTGTAAATATGCTTAGCCTTTAACCATATTTTAAACTTCTTTGCCTCATACATGTCAGTTTTATTCCTCAGTTACTGATAAGCAACTTATAACATGTACTCTCTTTCCTCTTTAAATGTCCAGCTATGCTAAAGGGTACAGACATACAAACTGGTTAATCGAAATCTGAAGATAGACTTATTAGCAAAATAGTATACAGTGGGAAGTTGAAAACATTTCCAACATTCTGTGAGGACACTACTGTTTGTAACCCATTTCTGGAAAGGAATTCTGTTTTCTAAAAATAAAAGTTTGTAATTTTCCATAGAGTAAACAAAATGCTAAGGGGAAGCATTTATCTTTTCTAAATCAAAGTATAATTTTAAATACAAACAAAGAGAATCCCAATAAGCCCAATAAGCTAAAACTAAAAAAACACAAACACTTGATTACTTTGACAACAAATTATATTTTAAATGTTTCATATTTACATTTATATTTCCGTACAATCAGAAACAGTAGAAAAAATTTGGGGAACACAAAAAACATCTTAAAGTTAAAAATATAAAACCTTGTATTAAAAAGTACAATCATTTAAATAATATTATAAGAATTTATTTGTACATAATAAGTTTCAACCAGCAAGAAATTACTAATATTGACTGTGGAATTTTGGCTGTTTTAATAGTTCTGACTCATTATTCCGTAATTCAACACAGCACTGCATAACATACAAGGCAATGACAAGACCGGGAGTATCAAACTAGGATTGTTAGTTCAATTAAAATTTCAGATAAACAATAATGTACTTATACTAAAAAATTATTTGTTGTTTATCTGAAATGAAAATTTAACTGGATGTCCAATTGTTTGTTTAATCTGAAAATTCTGATCAAAATTTATCTAATAAAATGTCATTTAATATCTAAAATAAAATAAATTTACTATAACATCTTTATAACCATTCAATCAATGATTCTTCATCTTCTATTTTTCCAAATTATTGCACAAATATTTTATGCTTAAATAAATACATAAATAATAAATAGGTAAATAAATTACACTTGAAAATAATTTATATTATGATGAAAAAACTTAAAGCGCTTCCACATGTCCTCACAACATCCCTGTGAGGTAAGATGGTGGCTAATACTTTTTCCACTTAGAAATAAAGGAGAAACTAAGGCACATTGGAACAAGGACTTGTGGATCCTGGCTAGCAGACTACAGTTGCCAGATTTAACAGAAAAAAATCCAGGATTTCCAGCTAAATTTGACTTTATGGCAAAATTTATTGTCCCATCATCTGTATGTGATATTTCAAATATCACATTCTAGCAAACCCATTCAATTTCTGAAATTAAAGTTTAGATATTCTGTTGGCCCTTGACCTCAATTTTGCTATTTGTATATTCTCCCATGCAATATCTAGGAAAATTCTTATATTTAAAAATTATTTGTTGTTTGCTGTAGATTCAAATAAATATTATTTTACATATAAGTATGTTCCGGATATTGCATGGTACAATGTAAACTATTCATTGTTTACTGAAATTCAAATTTAACCAGGCATCTTGTATTTCATCTGGCAACCCTACAACAGACCCACACAATACATGAAGCGTTGAAGTAGATTTGCTTGAAGTTTCATTGGCATCTTCACTGAGGAATTCTTGGATACCATGGAGAATGTATTGTTTTTTATGAATTTTGATTCTCAGCCCTAAAATAAAATTAAAAATTTAAAGATGGACTATGTTTAATAAGAAGGAAAGTAGGGTTCTTGCAAACTCAATATAGTCTTTGACATTCATGTGTTAGAAATGCTCTATATTCTCAACTATAAATAGGGAGATCAGAGAATTTATCCTCTAAAATAGGACACTACTGGGAGTGACAAGGAACTTTACTAAGAGTATAGGACACACGTTTAAACCCAGAATTTCCTGGGCAAACTATGTATGGTCTTTCCGGTCATGAGCACAACAAACTCACTATTGATGTTATTTTATTTTAACCAAAAAGGCAGATACCTAATGAAGATTTTTAGCAGCAGAAAGAAATTTATAGGCTGACTTTGGACTATATGTCTCAGGATAAATGAAGAATTTAAATTAAAAAATATATAACTTACCTCTTCACAAACTTGTCCACAACCCTCTGCACCCATGGTTCCTTGGGGTCCAGACAGAGCTCTCTTCCATCGGAAAGTTTTACACTGAAATAAGAGAGAAATGGTTCAGATTAATATTTAATTTTTCCATTCAAATCATGATTCCTTAAGTCAGGCATAAAGTCTAAGTCGAAAATAACATTTATAGTAGTTGTAGAAGCTACCATATTTAAATGCCATGTAGACAAATATTTTTATTTTGTTTTGTTTCACTTACTACTGTAATCCTAACACCTAGAACTTTCCTAAATATTTCCACCTTCCTTAATTATAAGTTTGCTAGAACAAATTATCTAACCATTTTTAAAGTACTTACATAATTTCTGTATTGGCGCAGTGTGGTCCACTCTCAATCACTCTCAGTTCTTTGATAAATTTGGGGTGGAAAGGTTTGGAGTACGTCTTTATGCACTGACACCTAAGTTCTTTAGCACTCCTTGGCAAAACTGCACCTGTTGGGGGAAAAAGTGGTTAAGGATTGATTTTATCAACAGGCACAGCTCTGCCAGCTACTTCCTTTCTATTTGGAGACTGTGGAAAGCATCGTATTTCTAGTAAACTCATTCCTGACATTGAAAGCCAGATATTCTCCTAGCCCTTGACCTCAATTAGTTCTTTGTTTTTAAAAACAGTCATAACTGACAACATTGAACGACTTTCTATATAAAGAGTTAGAGTTCTTTTTGTACAATATCAAAATCTTCATGGTATTTTTATCTGATCCATATTGCATAATCTTCTGTGATACCACAGTGTTATTTCTAGTAGGCAAGCTAAGACTCTCCAACATAGAAATTGCCTTCAGAAAGAATTAACAGAAATATATAAATAAGTTGTACAGACCTGGTCTATAATCAGGGTATCTTTAAACCAGACAAGAATTAATGACAAGTTTGAGGCTTGTCAGTGAAATACTACGTGGAGTAGAATTATCTGAGTTACCTTGCTCAACTCAATATTAACACATAATATAGGTATCCGTGGTTCTCAATAGTATATACTGTAAATTACTTATTTATGTTAAATATATGCATGCTACATGGTATAAATTATAAAAGTAGAATATTTATATTGATCAAACTTTATACTTTCCTAAGAGTTATATAGATATAGTTTTTTTAAATCTTCAATTTAACATTAATTGACTGCTAAGATTATATTCTGTTTCTGAATAAAAAGGACACTTGTTATCAAAGCATCAAGACTAGCTTTGCTATCTGAGGATCACATTTAGACATAGGAAAACTTTGTAGGTCAGAAAGATGTGCTTACCTTCACACAGAGCTGCAGAAAGCAGGAAGGCTGCCAAGAGAGCCACCGCCAGCTTGGAAGTCATGTTTACACACAGTGAGATGGTTCCTTCCGGTGGTTTGTTCCTGGCTCTTGTCTTAGAAGCTTGTGTGCTCTGCTGTCTCTGAAAGTTTGTGCCTTATGGAGTGCTCTGGTGGCTTTTTATATCATCTCCCCACTAGAGAACTTATGCATCCTCATCTTTTCATTATGTCAGAGGAAATTCCACAATTTGCAACTGATGGCCCATCCCCTCAGGGCAAAACTGAGTCATCACACTTCCTATTTGTTCCTTATCAAATACTCAGTATGATGAAAGTTTTCTTTGATCTTTAAAATAATGTAATTTTAACATACATCTTTTTAAATACTGAAGCTCCACAATTTGATGAATTATCAATTGTATCCTTTTTTATTTCTAGATAACTTTATCATAGTACCACGTGACAGATATAATACTAGAGTGGCAGGTGTTAGAACAAGATCACGGATGGTTTTCTTTTAATGGTATAATTTTTTTATTCAGTTAATTACAGATGCTCTCATGACGGTGAAGATAAGCCAGTCAATCATTTTATTGGGGAGATAATTTATAATAAATCATTTTCTAAGCATGTTAGAGAGTTTCTAGGAACTGTTACTGCTCTTAGGTGGCATATTACAACTTTTCAAAAGATTTAGTTTTCTAATGTATGTTAACAGAATGGTGGGGCACACCTGCTTCACATAGAAATCAGTTCTACAAACATTTACGGAGTAACTTTCTGAGTAATGTGGGGGATCTAGAAATAGATAAGACTAAGTACTTGTTCTTAAAGAGTTTGGTCTATCAGAAGAAAAAAGCAATGTAAGGACTGACTATATAGCAGAATAGACAAGTATGTTTATGGTCTGGGAAGCGGTGCACTGGAGCTGTTTGGTTGGGGTGGGAAGGAGGTGTTATCTAATGGAAAGGTGTATGCTTAGTGGAAAGAGCATCTGGATTCAAACTCTGGTTCAGCCACCCTTGCTTCATGCTCTTTATCCAAGGACACTAAGACTGACCTCTGAGGACCCATGATCACTAGCGAAACGGATGGAGTGAGAAATTTCAATGAGTCATTAAAAGGTGGCTTTATGTCCTAGTGTCCTTTCAAGAAAGGTCTTGGATTCTGTCGATAAAGAGCACCAAGGAAGGGTCCTTATGATAATAAAAGTCTGTTCCCTTCTGGGCAAGTACACGATTTATAAATAATTCACCTTGATGTAACAGTTCTTTATTTTCAGAAAGTACGACAGAGCAGTGAATTTGCCCACACTGTGAACACACTGTGGAGAGGGAATGCCATTTTCAAATGCCTTCCACAAAGATTTGTCTGTTTCTGCACAATCATGTTCCTTTTTGTTATCTTTCTCCAACCAACCTAAGGCTTGATGATAAAGTAGTGCCTGGGTTACATTACATTCTATAGCAAAGTAAATGTTTATTCTATATAATGTAGCTCCTATAGTTTTTAACTCTAGTATTTCAGAAACTTCATTATTTATTAATATGTGTTGTGTATCTGCTAATGTCACTTATTGTAGGAGACTCACTTATTGTGAATGCTATGTAAATAGATATAGTACCTGACTTAAGGGAGTCTGTTGTCTAGTGCAGAATATGGGCAATTAGTTACACAAGTAAGTAAAATACAGTGATGAGTGTTACAATACAGGTAATTACAGGAAGTTCTAGAATCAAACAAACATGACCTTTGAGGTAGCTTTGATGAATGAAGGTTTCCTGAAGAAACAACTTCAAAAGTGTTACCTATATTGTTAATGAGGAGAAGAAAGACCAATGGGACTTCTTTGCTAGTACAGGACAATGAAATGTAGGCAAACATGGCCCATTTGGGTTCCTCAAACTATTTAGCATACAGAACAGAGTGTTTGGAGTGACAAGAAGAGAAAGCTTGGGCCGGGTATGTGAAAAAGACCTATATCTTAAAGAAAACTCCAAGTTTCTTTGCTTCAGTGACGTTGGCATGTTTAGCAAAGATACATTCTCATATGGACACAACTTGGCGTGACTGATTCAGTTCAATATCATTAAGACTCACTCATACAGCATCACTAAGACATTCAGAGTTCTAAGGATGTGCAAAGACCTCTTTGCTTTTCCCTAAAGTTTGCCTTTGTATTTGTGGTGAGCCTCACTTACATAGGCACCTCCTTTGCCTCCTTATTTTCATGTCACTATATCTCCCTCTCATTCTCTTCGCATGGGCCCAACTTTATCCTAGTATCATCTTTAAAGGTTAAGCTAATGAGTTCTACTTAACCTTGATGCTTACATTTTTTTAAAAGAATGAAGCCTTTCCAAGGCAAAAAGACCTCTTTTGCAAATGTTGTTTATCTCTCACAATGTAACCTTAGGTGCATTATGTCCTAGGACCCTCTCCATCAGAAGTGGGGATGGACAAAGATGAAGTGATTACAGGAGCATTGATTCTATCTTGTCTCACTTCTGTAAAGATAACCATTTTAGTCCTTGCATAATGAGTAGAAGGACTAAATGGGCTTAGGTGGGGAAAAAAAAGGTGGGGGGAAAAAAAAGCAGGCCTAAGTATCCTTTTTAAGGATATTCTGCTTTAAAACAGAGCAAAGTGGGGTACAAAGTTTAACTAAAGTGCCACGCTAGATATAAATACAAATGTTTTGTCATCTCTAGAGATGAATGCAGAGTGAGTTCATGAGACTTAACTGTTTATTTACATCCCATTTGGCTCCTGAGTCATAAGAATCATTTGATGAGCAGAGAATAGCCCCTAGAGATCCTCATTAGACATTGATGAAGTCTATCACCCAAGAAAGGGAAGAGCTCAAGAAAGAACAACAACAAAGATGGCCTCTACTTTTCCCATACTAATACATAACTCTTCTTCCATCAAACTCCATGAAACTCGGTGTTTGGCTATGCAAAATCTTCTAAATCCCCTCCCAGGACTTTTCTGTAAGCCTGAACAAAGTTGTATTCATATAACAAAGCAAAACGTGGTGGGAAAAATGTGGTATGAGCGTTGAAGTGAAATGAACTTGGGTTTAAATCTTGTTCCACAGTTTATTAATCAGGAGATCTTGGGCAAGCTGATTCTATGCCCATGGTTCAACTCCTGCTGCTAAAATCTGAGATCCCTTCAGAGCTGCCTTCTCAGTCTCAGGAGCAGTCTCAGCTCTCACCTGGGTTTTTATTCCCTTTGAGGAAATTAGTCCCAGCTCAGCAATCCTCTAGGTTAAAAGAATCATAAACAGAATGCTTAGCATATATTAGTGAGTTTGACTTATGATGTTGTTAATGCTAAGAGTCATAAACATACTGTCCACTAAAATTTTAGTCAGTAAAAGTCAAAGTTAGTGGAAAGATTTAAAACATGTTCTTAGCTCTGTACTTTGTTTATGTGATAACTTGATCTTCTCCAGTACCCCAAGACCATATCTGTTCCATCTCCAAATTCAAATGTCTCCAGTTAACAGTTTATAACAATACCGGGCAAAGTTGGTTCATGTTGCTAAAAGTGTCCAACCTTAAAAAGAAAATCTTGCTAATTGGAGAGACAAACAGCTGAACACATTGGATTTGAGCAACATCAAGCCAGAATAGCTTAAATTTAAAGGTATGCATGGGTGTTGGAATAAGACAAACCTGCCTTCAAGCCTCACCCCTCCACTTATTATTAGCCAAACAATCATAGGCAGTTCTTTAATCTGACTGTGTTTCAGTTACCTCATCTGTAAAATGATAATAACACAGTTCCAAAAGGTCACCATGAGAATTAAATGAGGAAACATGCTGAAAACGCTCTGACTAGCACCTGGCACATTGGAGGTACTCAATAAATGTCTGCATCTTTTTCATCTAGACTATCACTTCAGTCACCCTTATCTTTTCCTCAAGTTAGAGCACCACATTTCTTTTTAAAAGCTTACCACTCAAAAAGTAAAGCTGTATTAACACAATAGATCTCTTAAAGCTTATGTCTAGATGCTTTATTTTCTTCCACTATATAAGCTTTCTTTTTTAATGCCTAATAATTCCATTCACATTAGCATGTAAAAAAAAGTACTATAACCATTAATATGAATGCCATTTCTAATACTATCCAAATCTGTGGAGTTTGGAGTTTGAAGTTTGAAGTTTAGGTTTAGGGGAAGACACCAGTTGTGTAAATAGGCATTTATTAAGGGACTTAGAAAATCTAAGATCAGCCGATCTTCAATATGAAAAAAAAAATCAAATGCAAATATTTATGTGGAGCCATTTATTTTCTTTGTTAAATTTATTTAAAAAAAAAAGGACTTGCTGTGGTGGCTCATGTCTATTATCCCAGCCAGCACTTTGCCAATTCAGGTGGAGCACTTGAGCCCAGGAGTTCTGGCAGTCTGGGCAACATGATGAAACTCCGTCTCTACAAAAATATGCAAATATTAGCCGGGCTTGGTGGTGCATGCCTGTAGTCCCAGCTACTCAGGAGGCTGAGGCGGGAAGATCACTTGAGCCAGGGAGGTTGAGGCTGCAGGGAGCTATTATCATGCTACAGTACTCCAGCCTGGGCGACAGAGAGCCTGTTGCAAAAAAAAAAAAAAAAAAAGTAAAACAAAATTATATAGAGACCTAATTTCTTAATTAGATTTATTCTAAAACATTTAGGCATTGTTTACTCCAATGTTTACAAAAAAAAAAAGGTATCTTTGACATGACTGTGGTCACGTTATGTGTTACTAGGATTTGTTTCCAAAAAGATAGGAAATGAGATCACTTGGCAAAAAGGGAAGTTGCTATGTTAGAAATGATTGAACTGATGCACGCATTTAATTGTGTCTTGTGGTAAACAAGACTCACACCAGGCAATAAGTCAAATGACTAGGGGAAAAAAAGAACATTTTCATGGTGGTTATGATCCTGCAATGATATGTAGTGATATTTTTCTTATTTTCTCAAAAGTTTATTTATTATTTTGATCTATTATTTTTATAAATAGATGTAAACTTTTTAAAAGCTCAGCTGAGATAAATCTCTTAGCAACTTGAAGAAAGTGGCTTAGGTTAAAAAAAGAAACAGTTATTATGCTGCAATTTCTATATTTTGTTTCTCACAACTCTCTTAAAACTTTGATTTTTAAAGTTTTTGTTTCATAATATGAGCTTCACCTTAACTTCATCTTTCTCCTCACTTTGGCCTTAGGGGTGACTGAAGTATTTAAGACAAAGTTTAACCCACATACACATTCCACATTGATGGATTCCACTGAAATGATGAGCTCTCCACCCATTTGTGTAACTGTTTATTGATATTTGTCTCACCCACTTGACTGGAAATTCCACAAAATCAGAGACTATAGCTGCTTTATTTAGACTGTGTTCCAGCTTCCAGATTAGTGCCTGAATGCAACAAGTGTTCTACAAACATTTCTTGAACGAAAGCAGAAATTTCCCAGTTCTTGCAACCTATCCAAACAAGAACAATGTCAATGAAAGAAAACAAAAACGCTTATCTTTGTTTTTGTTCTCCCTTGGGGACAATTATTTTCTTTCCATGAACAGGGAAGAACTTAGCATGGAAAATACAGTTTTAGTTAGTGTTCTAATTTAGCAGTGGTGAATAGATAAAGCGGTAAACAGTGCAGCCAAACAGCAGTTTCATTCTACTGGTGAATTAACCATCTGATCTCTTCCAGGCTTCTTGAAGACAAGGGTAAGAAATAACGGGTTAGGATACAGTAGCATAAAGGATGGTGAGCAGCATGCAGGAAGTCCTGGCAACTGAAGTCGACCACTGGGGAGGGGCTCTGCTGCTTCCTCTTTCCCATTACCTGCATTTTACAGAACTATGGAGAGTCCAGGGGACCACACACTGTTTCTGGAGGGCCAGGGAGTGAATATAAATGGTGTTCTATAAGTTTTGTCTAATTAATCTTGACTGTGCTAAGACTAAACAATTTAACTTCCATTTTAAGTATTATCTCAGTGGTTCTTAACCTTTCTTATTTTAACCATTTAAGTCTTTGAAAATATAATGAAAGTTTTATACCTTCTGCTCAGCCCCAAGGATGAATGCTGTGCATAAAGTTTCAGGGAGTTTACTGAACTCCCTTACAAACCCCTAAGGGCTAAAATCGGTAAAGGGTAAGTTGGAGTTACTACATTTGACAATAATGAGCTTATCCTATATATACCACCTTTAAGTCACGTCAGTTGAAAGAGAAATGGCATTTCCTGACTGGTCCTTGCTCTTTCTGGATATGTCCAGGACAGAATTCAGAAGACGATTTTTGAAGTTTCCAAAGGAGAAAAGTGGAGATGGATCAGGAGAAGAATGAGGAAGAGGAGAACACTCATGGTATACAAAGTCAAGATATAAGTGAACTTTCATATTCTTGTCATCTATAGAAGTAATACCCAAATCCATCTAGAAAAAGATAGAAACTGAGTACTACTTTCAACTGAGGAAAGTTCCTTCACAAATCTACTGAAAAGCAGTGTCAATGGCAAAAGAAGGCTGAAGAGAAGGGTTACATTTTAATTCTTCAATAATTCTCTCCATTTCCCCCAAATAGACATATATTTCAAGAAAAGCTACATAATTATTTCACATAAAAAGAAAACAAACTTCAAAAATAATTCAGATTGTGTATGAGTTTTGAGATATGGGCCAATCTCTCAGCATTCCTTAAATTTATGGCAAAATAAGGACATAAAATTTCTTTATCTCTTTCAGTATAATCTGGTGCCCCCAAATTATCTGATTTCCAGATTTGAGCCTTTTTCATTTTTTGGTGGCTTATTCTCTCATCTAGCATTTATCTCAAAGCTCATTTAGAATGTGTTTTGACTGCATCACCTTACTTGTCTATATTAAATCCCTCCATGAGGTCCCCAAACCAGCAAGGAAGAAATCACCACTCACAGATGCTATTGGAGTTTTGAAACAAAGGAAAAACTGTCTGCTCCAAACTTACTGGATGAACTTTTTATGAACTTCCTTTCCCCCAAGAGTGGGAGGTGGACCTGGAAAACATGACTGGCACCATCTCCTACAAAGCTGGATATAAAAGCAAAATGGGAAGGGCAGGTGGGGGAGGTAGGTAAAAAATAACACATCCAGCCAGAAAGACAGGACTATGAAAGCACATCATTAAGAGACCCAAAGATAAATGAAGCAGGTGCTAGAAAGCCAAGATTAATGAGAAAAATTAAAAATAGCACATTTCTTTTGTAGGTTTGACTTGCTTGGACTTTAGTAATGGGTATACAAAGTTCTCACTCAAGAATAATTGTACTTACAGAATCTTATTACTGAGCACTTCATGTTTTATTTTTGTAATATTCACAACAACCCTATATTTTGGTATTAAATATTCCCATTTAAAAGATGAGAAAACAAACTTAGGTTAAGTATTTAATAACTTGCAGAAGGTCATCCAGCAAGTAGGAAACAGAGTTAGGATTAGAACCTAAGCAAAGAGTCCAGAATTCTGTACTGTCTCAGGGGGTTTCTCTCATGTGTCTGTAAGTCTTACAGATTTTCCTTTGAGCACATTTATCTTCTTTCTCCCCTCCTGTCCTGCCAGAGTAGATTTAGAAGGCTGGAGAAGAGAATCTTGATTCAGTGAGGGGAGAGGGACATCATAACCCAGTAGAAGGACCAGTCCTTCCTATCAAGTCCTCAGGTTTTTCATTTGTAAAATGATGGGGTTTGCCTATGCAGCTCCTCTGACTGTTTTATTATCCTGTAAGCTAAGGTATGTGAAATGGAGAACTTCCTCTGGGAAACTTGCCCACTTGAGCAGAAGAGGACACTTACCCAACCGTCAGGTTTAGCAAAACCGTAAGAGAATATGTACTTGTCCTTCAGCGTGGCTAACTAAACATTGCCATTTGCAAAGTTCTCATCCACCAAGGGGAGAAGGGCATGGGTTCAATGAAGTAAGGAGCTGGAATTGGAGGCCATGGGGATGGTGTGTATTACCATCAGACTCCTATTCCCTGCCCCCAAGAACAGAAGGAAATGCTTCCTGCGCTCTTCTCTTGCCGACACCGTTTCCTCTTGCTTGATTTCCTCATGACTCTCAGACAAGTTGCAACTGTTTGACCTGTTGTTGTGAAACAAGCAATGTGGCTGGAGTTGGAAAAAATAACGAAGAAAAAAAAGTAAGAAAGAAGGAAATAAACCCAACTGATTTGCTCTGAAGCAAAAACATCAAATTTAGTGAATATTGCTTGAAAATATATAGAGAGAAGCTTAACTTTCCCGTCACTCATCCATTTAAAAGATATTTACAGAACACTTTTTATATCCCAAACACTTTTCTAGGTCTTGGGAAAGGTTAATGAATATCACAAATAGAAATGCCTACCCTTTGGAAGTGCCTTAAGTGAATAAATGTTATGGAAAAATAAACACAAAGCAGATGGAGGGATAAGGGGAGTCAGGTGTGTGAGGAGTTAGCAGACTGCAGCATTGGAGAGTCAGAGGAAGCCTCCTTGAGAGATTGATGCCAAGCTACAAATAGAAAAAAATAGGAGTTGGCTCTGACTATGTGGGCGAGCATTCCAGGCAAAGGGACAGTGAGAGTTAACAGTCAGTTGGGAGCATGCCTGGTATGTGTGAGGAACAGTAAGGAGGCCAGTGTGGGCCAGTGTGGGCAGTAAGGAGCAGGGAGAGCTGGTGAATGGGAAAGGAAGACAGATAGCAAGTGGCCACACCAGGTAGGACTTGTGGGTCATCGCAAGGATTCCAGCTTTCACTCTGTGGGGAGAACTATTGCAGTGTCTTTGGAAAATCAGTGACATCTCTGACAGCTAGGGTAAAAAGGAGTATGGCAAGAGGAGGGGAAGCAACGCAGGATGACCAGTTAGAGGGCATGATGGAAATCCAGGAGAGAGATGATAATTGTTTACATTAGACAAGCATGGTGACTAGTGGTCAGATTCTGGATAATTTAAGGTAGAGACTGCACAAAACCCTGAAGGACTTGGTATAAGACACGAGAAAAAGACAAAAGTTACAGATGATGAAGACTTCAGGTGTGAGCAATCGGAAGGATGGAGCAACTAAACTAAAGTTGCAGAATTATTTGAATGTGGGACAACTCTTGCTTGATAGAGCTCTTCTGACCACATCCTGAGTGGAGATCCTCAATTAGGCCCATATTTGTGTGACCTAGTGGCTATGGCTGGCAGTGGAAATAATGAGGCAGGGAGGCAGGTAGAGGGGTGGGGGGCAGAGTAATATTTCCGGTCTTCCAGTTCCTGTACTGGGTTCTTTATAAAAGTTAATTCATTTCATTCTTATCACAAATTTATGTGTTTGGTGCTATTATCTCCATTTTTATGGTTAAGAAAACAGGCTTGGAGAGGTAAAATTGTACACACATAGCAAGCAAGCAGCTGGGCCCAAACCTGAATTTAAATCAGCACCCAGGTCTCTGGCCCCAAAGCTGGAGCCCTCTTCACTCTGCAGAATGAAGGCCAGTCTGGGTAGAGCTCTGGCAGCCCACTTAGTATTCACGTCCCAGTGGCCCAAGTCTTGAAAACTAATTTAACAAAACTCTTTTAAGCTTAGTAAACAAGGTTGCAAGAGAATCAGGAAAAGTTTCTCATGGGTCTGGATTTTGTGCTTAAAAGAGTGAAACATGCCCAGTGACCTCATCTCCATTAAATCTACTCAATGAAATCGGTGGTTTGTAAACAGTTTATCAAATGGGTGGGGTGGGAGGAGAATATTTGTCCAGGGCTTTACACTCACAAAAACCCTTAAAGCTAATCTTCGGTGTTATTAACAAATAAGGTCAAGCTGTCAGTCACAGAGATATATTGATAAGACTGAAAACAGAAGACACATAATACTTAACTTTTATATCTTATCCTGTCCTGAATGTACTATGAAGTGCTTATACTTTTAATACCATAAATACATTGCAATATATTTGTGCAATCTAAACACGTTAATCTATTAAATATAGACAATTGATATATTTGTAAAAGTTTTATAACTTTGTTGTGACATTTCTTCTCTGCTTTCTAATACTTATATTATTTAAAAAGAAGAATAAGAAAAGAAAGGGGATGACTCAGGTCCCCCTTGACCTTCACAAGGGCTCTGTAGTAGAAGCTTACAACACAGCAAGCCACCATCTACCTTAATGAATATACCACAGTGAGGGAAAAAGAAATTCAGGAAAAATGATACAGTTTTCTCTTTTCTGTGGTAAGTAAGTGTTCCAAGTACAGATCTGAAGCTCTGCACAAATTCCACTTTGGATGTTTTTGGAATCTTGGAGCTTGGTAAGGTAATGTGTAGTAAGCCTTTAATCATATCTAGTTGGCAATACAGAAAGATTTCTAAATGGAAAAGGCTCAAACCAGACATCCTTCTGATAGGCAGTATATCCTAATATAAGCCCCACCTTGTGGTCAGAAGGCAGCACTGTCACACTCCCATCCACAGAACTGCTGAGAGGTAGGGCTAGGAGAGTTTCAGGAAATGCAGCTAGGATCTTAGGCAAGCACATTGTCCTCTATTCCTCAGCTTTTCTCATTTCTCTGGAATGGTACCAGTTCACTTGCTCATTTCCTCTGTATATGTGTATGTGTGTGTGTGTTGTTGGATTTAAACTCTGGAGCTTGTCATTTTCTGCATCCTCCTCCTCCCAGTTTCATCTTCATTGAACTTCCAGCGTATCTGAAATTAGGAATCCCAGCAAGGCCCAGTCGCTCACACCTATAATCCCAGCACTTTGGGAGGCCTAGATGGGTGGATCACCTGAGGTCATAAGATCAAGACCAGCCTGGGCAACTTGGCAAAATCCCATCCCTACCAAAAATACAAAAATTATCTGAGCGTGGTGGCAGGCACCTGTAATCCCAGCTACTCAGGAGGCCGAGGCAGAAGAATCACTTGAATCCAGAAGCCAGAAGCTGCAGTGAGCCAAGATTGCACCACTGCACTCTAGCCTGGATGTCAGAGTAAGACTCCATCTCAAAAAAAAAGAAGACAAAAAAAGAAAGAAAGAAATTAGGCCTCCCAGGTAAAAACAAACCTGTTTCTTCTTCCATTTTCAGTGTTAGGATTAAGAGAACTTGATCTGAATCTCAGTTTGTGAACACCATGAGAACTGAGGTGCAGCCTCGGCAACACTGGCTGGTCAGAGGCGCTTGTGGCTGTGGACTCTGTGTGTGTGTGTGTGTGTGTGTGTGTGTGTGTGTGTGTGTGTGTGTGTGTGTGTTGGAGAGAAAGGCAGTCTATCCATCTGTTTAGGGTGAGGAAAGGTCAAAAAGGATGTTAGAAAGGACAGAAGGAGAATAATTTTTTAAAAAGTGGAGAGAGGAAAAAAGGAGAGAGAAAGGAAACCTATGCCAAGGTTCCTTGAGCCACTTTAGCGAGGTGCTTTCTTTTCCCTTAAGTGAAAGCAGGCATTTCTTTAATGTGGGGCCTAACAAAAGAGTAACATCAAAATATCTCTGGAATATGTAGCAATGTAGTATACAAGGTATAGACTTTCTTTTTTAATTGTAGTGAAATATGTGCAACATAAAATGTATAATCTTATTCACTTTTGAATGTGTAGTTCAGTAATATTAAGTATTCACATTATTGTGCAACTGTCATCATCATCTGCCTCCAGAACTCTTAGTACCGAATAAAAGTCTGTGTTCAAACTGAGGCTCTGACACTTACAGTCACTTAATGTCTGAGGTTCCAGTTTCTCTCATGTGTAAATGCTGGCTTTAACGAAAAAATAAATGGAAATAGTTGTTGTGAGCATTAATAACAAAACTTGTGAAATGCTTAGTGTAGTGATAAATGATAGTAGCCTTTATTTTATTATGATGATTTCCTGGGACTCTTTGTTTTATTACGATGATTTCCTGGAATTCTAGCTGCTTGTTTCCTCTTCATGAATAACCTAAACCTTCCCATAATCACCTAGTGAAGCTACTTCCCTCCCCACTAGATCAAACATACCCTCTTACCCCATAGATTTCTTACATTATTTTTGTGTATTGTTTTTTAGAGCTGTGTATCATTTCCTATGGCAGGGAAATGGGACAAGAAAGAAAAAATAAGTAGCTACCAAGGTAACCAAAGAGTACATCTTTATTACAACTGTGTTCCAACCTATGCAAATTATCAACTCAATTCCACAGCTAGGACACTGAACACTCGGAGTCAGTGAGGCCCAGACTGGAGCAGGGCAGGATCAGGGAAGCCAGTCACCGGCATGGCTTTCACACGACAGCCTCCAAGAAGTCAGACTCACAAGACCTTCTTGCTTGCGTACACATCCCCTTCTTGTGAAAGGAGTGGTTAGACTGGTGGGTAGTCCCTCCCTACCAACTGCCCCAGCTCAGGCTCCTTGCATGTCCAGTGCCCCTCCTGCTACCCACCAAATACTTCAGCTCCCTGTCACAGCCTGTCAGGCTGGATTTGCAGGAAATTTTTAAGACAGGTTACGTTTAAAAGGCTCCTGCAGGAATTGTAATTTCTGTTTATGGAACCATTCTGACTTCCCATACATTATCCCATTCAGCTCTCAAATATGACCCTCCCTTCCTTCTTTCCTTCCTTCCTTCCTTCCTTCCTTCCTTCCTTCCTTCCTTCCTTCCTTCCTTCCTTT
>NW_012120710.1:4844920-4856835 GCF_000951035.1 Colobus angolensis palliatus | reverse complement strand
CCTTCCTTCCTTCCTTCCTCCCTCCCTTCTTCCCTCCCTCCCTCCTTCCCTCCCTCCCTCCTTAACACTTGCAGTTCTTTATTATAATATAGTTCTCTATTAGTGTAGTAAATCTGGAAAATAAAATATAAAGAAGGAAATAAAAATTGGCTGTAATCTCACTACCCAGAGATAAAGATTTTAATGTACATCTTCCAGTATTACATGTGTATTCATGTACACACATTTTTACATTGGTGTTATATGGTGCATACAATTTTGGGTTCTCTGCCTATCTCGCTTTCCAATCTCATCAGCGTTTGCTGCCAGTCAGTATTCTATCTCATGATTTTTGGCTTCTGTGATGTATTATAACATGAGGTCCTACCAACTCCCTTTTCTCAACCGTTCTCCTGTTTGGGGCCCTTCCCCTTCCTAGCCGCCTGTGCTAGGTGAGTCCTGCTTTCCCTGGCCCGAGATCATCATAGAAATCTCCTAACTGCTTCAACTTTGAGCTTCCTCCCCTGCACTTTTCACTCACTTCTGCCAAGTGAGCTTTCTAAAATCTGAAATTTGTATAGCTTTTCTACACATCTGAATGTGTCTTTCCCAGACTTTAGCCTTCAGCGTTTACCCCAGTGCCATGGTCTTCAGAATACAGTTTATACTCCTGGCCCTGATAAAAGTCTCTCCCCACTTGGCCCCTTCTGGCCTCTCCAGACTCCTCTCTGGGTCTATCTTCCTCCCTCTCACCCTCAGCTTTAGCTTTTCCATTCTTCTTCCCTCTTCTGGCTTTTTTTTTTTTTTTCCTCTCAAGAAACTTACTAATCCTTTAAAAGGTCTAGGCACCATCACCTTCTCAACCTTGTCCTCAACCTACTCCCATGTTACTTAAGACCTCCAAAACAGCTCTCTCCTCATGCGGGAGGCTTCCTTCCAGCCCAGTGGGTTCTCAGACTTTACAGTATGTCAGAATCCCCTGGAAGCGTTGCTGAAACACAGCTCACTGGACTCCACTCCCACCATGTCTGCTTCAGAAGGGAAAAGGAGGCCCCCAAAATTGTCTTGTGTAACTAGTCCACAGGTGATGATGATGATGCTTGTCCAGGCACCAGAACTTAAGAATCACTGCTTTAGTCCAAAGTGCTATATCATAAGTGATTTCTTACGTCTGTCTTCTGGACGCTGACCTCTGTGTAACAGGGTCTGAACTGGATCCTAAAGTCCTCACATATGGTGAGTACAGTAAAAAAATCTCCTGAATAGAGGAACTCTTCCGGAAGTCTTCTGGCTCAACAAGCAAGTGGTAACTATGACCAAGGACACCCAACTTCCTTCTCCAGGCTCCATTCAGATCTCAGATTCCTGAGAGGTGACTCAGTATAAAATCCTGTGCAATGCCTTTGGCTGACATGCCTCAGGAGTCATGGGTATGAGCCCCTTGACCATGTGTGGAATTTCCCAAGGACTTTTAAAAATCTCCCTTTGAATCCCCTTTCCTCACTGAATTTTCCCTCACAGATGCCTCAAGAATAAGAATAATTAGGCATTGTTTGTCTATAGATAAGTCACCATTGCAGAAACTTCTCTCCTTAACTTTGTCATTAGGAGCCACAAAGTGACACAGAGGAATCTATATAAGGTTACCTTAGAATTTTGGTAAACATTTTCTTCACATAAAAATTATTTGTGTTTCTGGAAGAGGGTAGTAAGGAAAAAAGGTGGAATTTTGTGTCAACGCAAATATGGCACCATGGGAAGAAAAGTTCCTTTGAATATGACCTAATGGAAACTCTTTCTGGGAACAATTCTGTTCTATCCACTACCCTATTAACCACATCTGCTTTCACACACATGACATGTCCAATCTAAACCTAAATCTACTAAATTCAGGAAAACGATTGTTCATTCAACTTCCCAGAATCACATGAAGTCAGGGAGCAACGTGCAGTTTCCCTAAAGTGCTCTTGTTTCGTTTTACATGTTAAATTTCTAGGTATTAAGATAGTCTTTTAAAATATGCCAATAATTTGTATGTTAGTAATTTCATTTACAAGTGTTAACAATTTCTATAGTAACAGAATATAAAAGAACTCATGGTGGCTCCATATGTTTTAGGAACTCTGTGAAATAAATTTTATATTTTAAGGCAAGCTTGGACTGGCTAGGCTTAGAAGTTACCTTTCCTTCCTGATAGTGAAAAAAATGAAGGCAAGCCATAGGAGCATAGCTCCCTAAGTACATGTTTTTCTCTAATTTCATTGGAATTGTTACCTAGCCTTTATGAGGCCATCCAATTCTGATTCTTTTCTTCCTTTATTAACACCATGATCAACAGGGCGCAATGATGGTACATGGACACATGTGCAGGGAGCTGAACTCAGAAGTGAACATTCAGTGATGTACCCCATGGATGATCAACAATTAATGGATGGCTTATAAATATTTTATCAACAAAAAAAAAACAGCCATAAGCAAGACACATTTCAGCTAATTCTTACCTATAAACAATATTAAGTGTGGGATAAAACAAGACCTTTTACCCCACCCCTCCTGAAATATAAGAAGGATAAGATTTACCTTGAACAAGTCCAGTGACACTTTCTTGAGTTCTAACCTCTTACTAATGTTGTATATTCTACTAAGAATATGCAATAATTTAATAACCAATCACTTAAAACTCAGGAGTTCTAACCTGCCATTCTAGTAAAAAGTGGACGATTCTATGTCTCAGCCAAAAGAAGCACTCTCAACATTATTCAACTCTGTGCTGGACTTTAGAAAACCTAAAAAGCTGTACCATACTGATAGACACAAATGAAAATGTTTTCTAGTAACAGTTGGCCAAAATTACAGAATGACAAAAAGCTGAATTATTTCTAGAGAACCATTTCTTTGAAGATTTTGTGAATTAATCTTATAATATTAATTCACCAAAATACACCAATGATAGAAAATATCATGAATTTACCTACAACCTAATCACAGCAGTGCTTTCATTCATGTTTTTACAAGGGATTCTGTGATTAATTTGTTTTTTGTTGTATTTCTTTCATTCATCCATTGAATTAATGTTTATTGAATGCCCGTTAAGTGCTAAGCATGGCGTTGGGTACAAATAAATTCTTGTTAAAATGTGCTAACACTGTACAGTAACATTTTTTAATTTTAAAAAAATCTAGCTGAGTGTGATGGCACACACCTGTAATCCCAGTTACTTGGGAGGTTGAGCCAGGAAGATCACTTGAGTCCAGGAGTTCTGGGCTGTAATGCACTATGCCAATTGGGTGTCCACGCTAAGTTTGGCATCAATATGGTGACCTCCCGGGAGCAGGGGAACCACCAGTGTGCCCAAGAAAGGGTGAACCAGCCTATGCAAATTATCAGCTCATTTCCACAGCTAGAACACTGAACACTCGGAGTCAGTGAGGCCCAGACTGGAGCAGGGCAGGGTCAGGGAAGCCAGTCACTGGCACAGCTTTTGCACAACAACTTCCAAGAAGTCAGGCTCACAAGACCTTCTCATAAGTCTAAGCAGGTCAAAACTCTTTTGCTGACCAATAGAGGGATCATGCCTTCTAGTAGCCACTGCACTCCAGTCTGAGAACTACAGCAAAACTCCATTTCAAAAAATATATATAATAACTTTTAATATCTACTGAATTTGAAAATATTCATGACATCAATATTACTTTAAACAAAAAAGTTACATCCATAAAGTTAAACATAAAAAAGCCTTGAAGTGCAGCATATTAGTTCTGCCCAGAAATTATACAAATTATGTTTCCCTTGTTGCACAAACAAAAGCAATTAGAATACCGTTAGAAAAAACTCTAGTTCAAAAGTGGGAAGGAAAATGAAGGGGAGTAGAGAATTCTTCAGTTTAGCTTTATTTATTTCCAGAATGATTAAAGACTAGTATCTCCTTGTTTATGTTGCTTAAAACAGAAAAAAAAAAAAAAAGCTTTATTAATGTTGTTAGTGTTACAGAACCCAAATTCTATGGAACTTTAAAATAGCCTGAAAATAAAGAGGTTTAGATAAATCTTTCTTAAATAAATTTTATTGAGAAGATTCCTGAATCTTGGATAATCTTGTATATAACAAAATATTGGAATACAAATGGGAAAGCCAGGCCCTTACAGGCACACTTGACAATGCTAAGGTTCCTATAGGGTTATGATCACTGTGAACCTCCTACAGGGACTTAATTTTTCCCCAATCCTTTTCTCTTTCTGCCAGTTATTGATTCAAATGGTGTTGGAGTGTCAACAGATTGTAATTGGTGTATGGAAAAGAAAGCATAGGCCATTCTATCCCTTGCTTCCTTCCAGACCATGAATCATAACTTCTAATGGAATTATATAGGCAGTGGTGGGTGATGAATGAAGACATTAACACAGGAAAGGTTCTAGGTGTTAGGTTGCACACTTCCATACAGCTAAACACCAGACTAAGGCACCCTGATTCTCAGGGTTATAAGGCATTATATATGCTTATATAAGAAGCCACAGGATCAGCATAGCATCTCCCTGGATCATAAATTTCCATGGTTGTAAAGCAAATTAAAATACTGATTTTATGCTCCATTAAAATAAACAAGAAAAAAAATAGATGCTTTGAAAGGAATTTCACTCTTATATGGGCCATCAGGCTTTTTTTGCATGCTCTCTCCTATACCACTGGAGGCACATTGCTTGCAAGGGAGAGACGTGATGGTCTATCACCTCCCACTGACTTCTGCTCACTTCCATGCCTCTGTTGTGCTTAGCAATTTATTGTAGTTACATGTGCATTTATTTTGTCTCCTACTAGATTGTACACTCTGTGAGGGCAGAAACTGTGTCATTTCAGTCTTCTGCCTCCTCTATAGCCAGCATATGGCTTAGTGCACTGCAAGGAGTCAGACTCATTAATTCCAGGATAGATGTTGTTCTGGGAATATTGAGGTGGAAAGTTGATTACAAGGAAAATTGTGGAGAATGGGTGCAATGTATGTTATTTGGGTGATGGATATCCTAAAAGCCCTGACTTCACCACTACATAATCTATGCATGTAACAAAACTATACTTATACCCTGTAAATTTATACAAATTTAAAAATGTGGAGAAGTCTGCTATCAAAATTCCCAAACCACTTCAATTGCATGCTTCACTTATAGGGCCTGGAATCCTCATTTTCTCTTCTCCTTTCCCCTTTATCATTGAATTGTCTTTTACAAGATTATAGAAATGATTTTTAAAAACTTAAAGTGTTACTTCTAATAGAAACATGTGTGTTTCAACAGAGGACAACACCTTAAACTAAAGAAAACTGCAGACATCAGTTAGTGGGTGGAAATTATTTTTGACATGGGGCATTCCCAGATCTCCTAAAAAGACAACATAGACAGTTACATATTCCAATGACTTATAAGACCAGCCCTGGAGTGACCCTGTACTGGACCACATGAGTCAAACTGAACTCATTCTTTTATTGAAAAAAAATTATTTTCAAAGTTCAGGATGAGCTGTCATTACACACTGTAGAATACAGTGAGATTTATCATATAGATTTATATCTATGACAAACAAAGCTCTCTTCTCTGAAATATAAAAAGTGATTTGCTACTGATGAGTTTCACTTTTCATCCGTTAAATGAGAAACCTGGCCAGCTATAGCAGAGAATATTTAACACTGTATTTTCTATGTGCCAGGAACTATCCTTAGTGCTTGCCATGTATTAAGTCATTTAATCCTCTCAACAACCCTATGAGATCAGTACTATTATTATCCCAATTAGCTAATGAGTACATTGAGGCAGAGAGGATATGCAGTTTGCTCAAGGTCCCATAGGAGTATATGACAGAGCAAGATTCAAACTTTAATATCAAATTCCAGAGCCTGCCTTCTTAACCACACTCCATGAGCTCCCAAGACTTTTCCAGGACTGAGAACCTACAAGCTTTTCTCATTTATCCATGATACACACCCGATATTGCATCATTAGCCCATAAAGCATTATAATAAGGAAACTGCACAATATACAGCACTAGCATAATGAAGAAATTATAAAGATAATGATTATCCAAGATTCAGCAATCTTCTCAATAATAATTACTTGAGAAAAATTTAAATCTCTTTTTTTTTCAGATTATTTTAAAGTTCTATGGTATTTGGATTCTGTAATACTAAGACCACTAATAAATAATTATTAATATTGAAAAGTTTTTTCTCCCTTTTGCTGATCCTTTCTCCTTTTGCAGAATGAGTAAATGTATCACACTAATCCCATTGTGCATAAGAGATAGCAATTACTGAATTATTGATATGGTTTGGCTGTGTTCCCACCCAAACCTCATCTTGAATTGTAACTCCCATAATTCCCACGTGTCATGGGAGAAACCTGCTGGGAGGTGACTGAATTATAGGAGTGGGTCTTTCCTGTGCTGTTCTCATGATAGTGAATGAATCTCACAAGATCTGATTATTTTAGAAGATGGGAGTTTGCCTGCACAAGCTCTCTCTTTGCCTGCTGCCATCCATGTAAGAAATGACTTGCTCCTCTTTGCCTTCCTCCGTGATTGTGAGGCTTCCCCACATGGAACTGTAAGTCCAATTAAAACTCTTTCTTTTCTAAATTGCCCAGTCTCGAGTATGTCTTTATCAGCAGCGTGAAAATGAAGTAACACAATTACTTATTGTCATACTTAGGATTTGAGAACTATAGGTGTCTTTAGAAGTCATCTCGTCCAAATCCTACATTATAAGATTCTAATCTCCAGTTTTAACTTGTGCAAATGTTGTGTATTTCAAATCTAAAATAGAACTACAATATGAAGAGATGTAAATCTTTGGCCATGTTTTTATGGGCAAGAGATTTCTACCTACAAAGTGGACAAAGATTCTAAATGTCGAAAAGGACAACATTTTTAGTGGCACAAGAACTAACCTATGTGTTAAGACCTCTTTAGAGGTCTCATATAAAATTTGGAATTTTATCTGTAGACTAACCTAAACTAATAATTTGATCTTCTATTTCCCTTTCACTGAAAGATGTGGGCCACATTTTTCATGATAAACCATTTATAAAACTTGATTATTAAAATCATCTTGTTGTGTGCTTAGCAGACCAGACGAATCTCAGTTAATAGACTCTGTCCTGCAATATTAAAGGCTGATAATTAAGCATATTAATTTATTTTGCATAATTTCTTCTTTCCTTAAAGCACTTTGCAAGTGGTCTAAACTGAGCAGGACTTCAGAAAACTGGGTTCTGAGCACTGGCTCCATTGCTTGCTTGCTCTGTAACCTTGAGAAAGCCACTTAGTCTCTTTGGACATCAGATTCTTCATCTACTAAACTAGGGGGTGGGGTTACACTCATCCTCTTTATCGCTTTCTGCAGCTGTCTTAGTGATGAATTTACAAATGGAACTTCAACAGTGTTGGTCTCATTTGAGGGATATGTCAGAAAAAGTAAATAAGTCCTTTAAAGTTCTTCAGTCAAAAACCCACAAAAAGTTGAGATTTCTCAAAGTATAGCTATGATAAGGCCATGATATGATTTGCCTTTGTGTCATCTCTCTCAAAAAATGTGAAATTTTTTACATTTCAGAATTTAAATTCAAATTTCTGATAGGAATATGTGATTGTATTTAAAATCATAAAATCTTTGAGATATATGAGCTGTTACAAAACTAAGCTTGAATATGCAATTCTAAAGGATAACCATGTATTATCAAGAAAGTTTTCAATAATCTCTTTGTTCTGTCTAAATATGATATTTATTTGAGCTACCCTATTAGGTCAGCTTAATGGTGTGTCATTTTGACATTTTGCTTTTTAACTTAGGGTACCTTGATCAGCCTTAGGAAGAAACAAACAAAAAAATGAATTTAAAAAAGAGAAAGATTGCAATCTATTTAGTAAAGGTTAGCTGAACGAATCCCCAGATTAGATACTTTAACAAGCAAACAATCATTGCCAGCACCTTGAACTTTGAACAATTGTTAAGAATATAACTAACATGGCTCTAGGGAAAATTTTTATAAGCCATTCATTGTTGCTCCCAAAATACGTTTTCAGAATAGATTAACATAAGCAGGCACCATAATGTTTGAGCATCATCTTTAAAGGGGAAAATGACCAACACGCCCCAAATAATAACCAATTTTGGAGAACATTTCTTGAAAAGGGAGGTAATGCCAGAATATTTCATGGGAGACTTGAGGTACTTCTATTTAGCAATAACATTCTTACTTAACTTCCTTAACTCAGGTTCACTTGATCCCACTATTGGTATCTTGTGATTATCTTTGGCAGAGCAGTCGCAAGTTTGCCAGACATATCATTACCCACATCTTCTTTCTACGTTTTACCTATGTACTCATAATAACATTGAAATATTGTGAAATCCTGCATGAGGGTCGGGAAGATCTTCTTCCCCAATCTGTGTAAGATATGAGTATTAAGGATGGTTTCTCACGTTAGCCCATTCTTACATTATATAAAATAATTGCACCATTCAATTCCTCAGTTCTTATTCACCTTCCTTTCATAATCCCTTTAGTAGTTCTTTGTAAATATTTGTGCTCAGAATAGTTCATACATATTATTCGCTTCTCTTCCATCTTCTGGTGTTTAGACCAGGGTGTAATTCTAACGATTCTAGTCCTTCCATTGTGACTGTGTTAAAGGAGGAAATTGCCACAAACCACTGTCATTTTGCTAGAACATTAATACTCAAAACAATCTTTTAGATTTGAGTCAGCTTCTTTTCATGGCTCAATGACTTCACATTTTTCTCTTTAGAAACCAAAACACTTACAAGGTAATCTACTCTTTAGACTTTCAACATCACATTTTCTCTGAGACGACAGTTTTCCTTCCTCCTTGTGTTACCACTAGATCATAATAAAATGACAGAACTGAAATTATTATTCTTAAAAAATACCAATAATGGGAAAAATGGAAACAATGCTTTCAGGTATTTAGGCAGCATGCAGCAATGTGCAATAAAAATAGCACAGAGTTTGGAGTTAAGTGCATTAGAAAAAAATCCTAGACCTGCTGCCCACCATGTGACTTTGACCAAGTTATTTAATCTTTCTTCTCCCCAGGTTTCTCATATACAAATTGGGGCTAGTAATTACTACTTCACAGACTATTTTGAGAACTGAACAAGACAGCATAGGCAAAAATATTCAGTTAAGTGTTTGGTCTACTATATGTGGTCAGAAATATCTCTGTTTCCTCAGTCAACATAGAAATATCAAACTCTATGGAAATTAAGAGAGTCATCTGAGCAGACTAAGGAGAGGCCCATCAGTGACTGTTTCTCCCAGCTTTAGCAATCTCACTAAGAGTTTAAAAAACAAATGAAACGAACCACATAGTTGAAGAGAGAGAGAAAAACATAGGTTCATTGTGCAAGTTGTGTGAGGGGGGAAAAAAAAGAGTGAACACATAAAGTAAAAATATGGACATGTACCTTTCCACATGCAGCCCTAATTTGGCTCTAAAGAAAATGGTGGCAAGAGCACAGACCGTATGGTCATACAATCCCAGCTTCCAATCATGAGTCTGACACACTTACCAGTGGTGTGACCTCAGCCAATTATTTAATGATGGAGTCCATGGTTCCTTGTGTACAAAATTCAGATAATTGTAACTCCCTTGAAGGATTAACTGATATAATTAGTGTATATAGAGTAATCAATATACAATAGGCATTCAATAAAGAGTGCAACTGTGGTCACTACCATTTACAAAGAGAATTATTCTTAGTTGCTTATTTAGAAGACCTAAACAAATCTCAAATCAGCTACCAATGGGTAAAGAGCAGCAATGAGCCATGCCAAACATTCTACTTATTTGAAAGTACAAATATTTGTAATTTTTCAGGAAGTTGCTAAGGAATACAGCCTGACATGGAGGACAATATCCTCTTACCTCACACACTATTGGCATAACCATTTGACAGCATTTCTTCTGATGATGTAAAATGTCTGTTCCACATATGAGAACACAAACACTGTCATTCTGAATTGGATATGCCATCCATTCCACCAGAATTCTCTCAGAAAGTGTAAAAATTTATGGCTATCTTCTTTGACATCATGAGTCTAACTTTATAGGTTAGCAATGGGCTATAATTTTCTTAGTTCTTATTTTAAATTTTTTTTTTTTTTTGAGATGGGTGTGCAGTGGCCCAATCACAGTTCACTGTAGCCTTGACTTCTTGGGCTCAAGTGATCCTCTTGCCTCAGCCTCCCAAGTAGATAGGACTATGGACATGTGCCACCACACCTGGGTAATTTTTTTTTTTTTTGGTAGAGACAGGACTTGCCCTGTGTTGTCCAGGCTGGTGTTGAACTCCTGGGCTCAAGTGAGCCTCCCATCTTGGCCTTCAAAAGTGCCTGTATTATAGGCATGAGCCACTGTGCCTGGTCTGTTTTTTATTTTTTATTATTTCAGCATTTACTTTAGCATCATAAGCATTTTTACGTATGCTAAATTATTTCATCCTAACAACTCTGTGAAATAGACATTACTACTCCCCATCACTCTTGTTGGCTACTCATTGCCAGTGAGCTATCAGGGGAAGGAGGTGAGGTGCAAGGACATTTCTCCAGACAAGGACATTTCTCCTGGCAAAGAGGCAACTGTCAGCCATTATCAGCCAGCACTTCTGGTAGCTGGAGAGTGGGTGCACTCGTCTGGGAAAGGGGATAGGGATGGATGGGCACCAGCAGAAACTACTATATCCTCATTTTGCAATGGGGGAGTGGAGTGGACAACAAGGATTAGAGCATTTAAGTGACTTACCATCCTAATATATTTGATAGTGAAAAGCCAGATTCTAAATCAGACTGCCTGATTCCAGGTCAAGTGCTGTATCTCCCATACCATTGGTTTGCTGAGGGAAGAGGGGCAGCTGTGAATATGTATAAACCTCTTACAAAGTGGTAAGTTGGAAGAATGACTTCACTAAGAGCATTAATCACTGTAAAAAGTAGTAATCTCCTTAGGTGTGTCTACATTTAGTCATTCTCAACTTCACCTGATGCCCTGCTCATCTCATTTTCTGAGAACTAAAAAGCAAATCCATAAGCATTCTTTCCAGGTTAGCCACAACTTCATGACCTTTGATTTTGAGTCTTTTCAGAAGTGTATTTTAAACTCAAGTCCTGTCCTTTGAGCCTGATCTCGCAGAGTAGTATTTTTTATTTCTTTGGAATAATGGTCAATGCTGGAGCTTGACCAGGTGAAGCCTGATATCAAACAGACTTGTTCTCACATGACATAGGTCTTATACCTCCAGTTTAGATGACATCTATACCCAGCACTTGCACTGTGACCACTACAAGGCATCACAGTGGTGGAATCACCGCACTCCAGCTCCTCTTTGACATCTTAGATCTCACATCACAGGTTAGCAATGGCTTATACTATCTTAGGTTTTGTCCTTCCTTCCTTTCTTTCTCTCTCTCTCTCTCTCTCTCTCTCCTTATTTATTTATCAATTACTTAGCACCTCTTATGTGCCTAGTGACCTAGGCATTTTCATGTGGAAGAAATCTACTTTCAGCTACTCCAGCTTCCTGGTTGAGAGTAGTAAGGGAATAAGACAAGGTGATAGGGAGAGGAGTAAGAAAGAGATATTAAGTGTCAATCATCAGAAGGCATTCCTTTCAGGGAGCTGAATAGTCATGATGCCCAGGCATAATGTAGCTGGAAGTCATGATTCAGGGTTCTAAAAAGGTGAAACAGGTGGAAGAGAGAGGAGTGGTGGGAAGCAGCATTTATAGAAGCCTATTAGAACCAAGTGCTATGCCAGTTATTTTACTTGATTGTTATCTTCATTTAATTCCCTTATGTTACAAGTTGTTAAGTTTCCAAAAGTAAAGTTTCGCAGAACAAAAAGTGATTTTTTTGCTTGTTTTTTTTTTTTTT
>NW_012120710.1:4839244-4844375 GCF_000951035.1 Colobus angolensis palliatus | reverse complement strand
ATAAAATAGTTGTATCTTTATGTAAATAGTAGACACAGCTTGATTTATGGGCTATTATTCTGTTCTTATTGGGATTTTATCCATAAGTGGTTCACAAGTCTAAGAAACCACTGGTATAACAAAGTACAACCATATACAGTTCCTGGGGAGGAATGAAAGCTATTACTGATTTTACTGCTTCTTCAACATTAAGAGACCATATCAGACCTCAGTGGGGTCACTATCAGCTCTAACTTTGTTTCTATCCAAATAGACATAGTTGAAGATTAAAATATTTATTTTACAAATATATTATAAGATCACTTACTTTCTACAATGAGAATTAATATCTAGTTTAGTTTTTGATTAATTACTGTGTAGAACATAATTCAAGAAAGATCTGATATTTGAACATTTCAAGATATTATTTAAATGGCTGTAGTTTCACAAATCCATTCTTAAAACATTTGGTACACTCAAGATAGTACTAAATCTTTTTTTTTAATTTTAGAAAATCAGATTCTGAACACAATTTATTTACATTAGCTGTCCTATTGACTCAACAGTTGTCTATTAATTAAGAGTCTTTTGACACTCCTGGTTTTCTTTGAGTATAATATACTTTAAAATAATATTTATTGGGTATCTGCTGTGTTCTATGAGTCCATTCATTGTACAAAAATGTGAAGAAGAAAAATTTCCCCCAATGGAGTTCATTGCAAGCCCCTCATGACTGTTTTTACTTCTAGCACTTAAGACTGAGTAAGCCCATTTTTGTCATTGCTGTTTAATCAAACACCTTGTTTAATAAATTAGGTATTTAAAAAAACAATTATTGAACAACGGATATGGGCCAGGTACTATGAAGACTCTTGGGATTAAATATGAGTGAGATAAATACAGTTCCTGCCTTTACAGACTATACAGTTTAGTAGACTCAACATTCACCTCTAATTTAAGAATCCGAAGTTCAAGGCATGTGGACCTATATTTCTAGAGCAGTAATTCAGCATCTCTCTGTCCATTGATCTAAACTGGTGAAAATGAAAGGCACTAAAAGTATTCTATGTGAGCAGCTCTTCAGCCTACAGTGAAATTGAGAATTGGCAGGCCTCTGGAATGAAGCAGGATACATTCACGAAGCAAATGTTTATTGTGTACCAACTCTATACTAGATGATGGGGTTTACAATTTTGGTAGCAATAGACATATTCTCAGCCCCTCAGAGAGTTTTGCATTCTAGAAGGAAAGATGTTTTAAAAATAAGTAATTAAAATATCATGTAAAATAGCACAGATTTCAGTAATAGGTTTTCCTCTCTTTTCCCCCAACATAGTGCTGTAAGCACAGCATGACACAATCACCCAATGAGATTTTACACCTGCCATGGAACCCCACTTAGTGACTGTACCCTTGGAGAACCTAGTGCTCTATGGAAACTGTATCCACAAGTCACTATGATTATTCAAAATGTCTATGTTCAGTCTTTGTATTCAACTCCACAGGGAAAGCCTTAGGACCATTGCTCACAAATGTTCTAGTCTTGAGAAAATCTGTAGATGACACACGATGAGTGCATTTCTTAGTAAGCTGAGCACACCTGTTCACAGGTGTTGTGTGTGGACATCACAAGTCAAGAACAGATAGATCTGATATGCCTGGTTGTGTCTCTGGAATCATTTTCTGTCATTTGATTATGTGATTTGACCTTAGTTACCTTCAACTAAGAAATGAAGAACTTAGGTCAGAAGAGATAGAAAATTCTGATTCTGCATTTACCTATTCACATCCTTTTCAAACTTTGTTTGGTAGGGTGGCTGAAGACATTGGGACAAATTCCTATCTCCAGCCTTGGGTCACTTTCATTATTCAGGGCAAATAAGTAATGCAGCGTCTCACTTCATATTAATTGTTTTCTCCAAATTAGCATTTGGAGAAAATACTCACATGGAAGGCATCACAGTAGCAGGTACATTTGGGCTGCTCTACCTCCAGTGTTTGAGAAGGGCCATTTCCAACTTGTAGGGTTAATGTGCAGACTAAAAGAGATCCACACATAAAGCTCCCTGCAGAACGTGTCACACAAAGTATAAAAAATGTCTTGTTCTTCTTCTTTCATCATCCCTCTCTCCCTCTAGCTATCCTTTAATATATGATGATTTATTTCTAAAAATTTGATTATGCAACAGAATTCTATATATTAGATCTTATTTTCTCATTATTACCTTGTATAAAATTATACATAAATTTTATAAGGAAATTATTATACATAAATTTTATACATAAAATTCATTTCTCTCTCCTTCTAGCTATTCTTTAATATATAAGATGACTTATTTCTAAAAATTTGGTTATGAAACAAAATTCTGTATATTAGATCTGATTTTCTCATTATTACCTTTTATGAAATTATGCATAAATTTTATGAGGCAGAAAGAGTCTATCTTAAGCTTTTATGAAATATCTCTAAGAAATATTTTATTTTCTCACATTTAAAAAGTTTCATTGTGTTTGAGAAAATGATGTCCTGATATTAGCAGATAAAATGTCTTTATGAAATTATAAATGGGATTACATTTTGCTTTGAGAAGTTCAAAATATATTTTTAAATATTCATTTAAAACTTCATTGTAGAAAAGGAAAACAAGCTTTACCTGCTGTGCTCTGCCAGATATTATGCTGTTTTGTACAAATAGCATTTTATTTAACTCATGCTGTAATGCTGTGAAGAAAGTAGCTTATCTACAACATTTCACGCAGAAGCTTACTTTCTCTTCCTCTTCCTTTGGCTTCCAGGATGCCACACATTCTTGAATTTTCTTTACCATCCTGTTGCTGGTTTCTCTGTCATTCTGTTGCCGGTTCCTCCTAGATTTCTTAACAGTAGCCAACTCCAATCCCTTGGAACTGAGACCTCTTTCCTTCTCTACCTATCCCCACTTTTGTGGCTATAAATATCCTCAAAACCTGACAATTTGCACATTTATACATACAGCCTGGTCTCCTTTGCTGACTGCAGATATGACTATCCAAATGGCTCCTTGACAATTAGCTTGGGCAGCAATAGAAATCTCAAACTTAACTTGTCCAAAATTATATACTCCTCCCAAAGAGTTTTCCATTTCAGAAAACAGTAGCTCCATCTTTCCAGTCGCTCAGCCTAAAACTGCAGTGATATCCTCAACCCCTTTGCGGTTTCCATGCCCTCTTGATTTCCATTCAGTCTGTTTCAGCCACACTGATTTTTTTCCCCTTTATACCACAAGGCGTTGAGTCTTTGCACCAGCTTTTCCCTCTGCTGAAGACTGATTCCCTCTGCTGAAACAGTCTTCTCTCAGATAGCTGCCCTCCCTCTCCTGCCTTAGAATTTTTGCTTCTCAGTGAACAATTTTTGACTGCCCTATTTATAATTCTAACTCTCACGATCTTCAGCTCTTCATCTCTTCCTGCAGCAGATACTTCCTTTCACCTTCTCTGCATTATTTTATTCTTTAATACTTGTAAGCATTTGACATACTATATATTTTCCCCTTTCACCAATTTAGTAACTGACTTTCCATGTTCCCCTCCTTCTTCCTACACACACACTAGAATATAAACTTAAGAAGGGTGAAGATTTTTGCCAGGTTTTTTTTTTTTTCTTTTTTCACTGCTCTATGCAGTACCTAGGACAGTGCTTGAAACATTGTAGGCATTCAATATATATCTGTTGAAGGAAACCTCATTTCACAGTTGAAGTAACTGCAGCTCAAACCTTGGCTTAGGTGACATTGGGTGTGAATAACAGCTTGAATGACAGAACCCAGTTCTGTCTGTCTCAACACACATCCTGAGCCATCAGCATCACTTTCCTGTTAATATTTTCTATGTATGTATGTATTTATGTATCTATCTATCTATCTACTCGGTATCAACTGACTCAAGACTTGAATATATCCAACTGCCAACATGATATCTCACTGGGGAAATAATAGATATCTCACATTAACCTGTACAAAATCAAGTGTGTTAATTTTCGTTAGCAAACAGTTCTGCGAACTAGAGGCTGCCAATGACCCTTCTCTTAGAAATGTTAGGATCCCTGCTCTGGGAAAGGACAGGGAAGGGTCAGAGTTCCTTTCTCATGGGCCCAGGTGATTGTGTTCCTTACCCTCCTGCCATGAAGCTCACGAATGTGCATGCCACATGCCTTACTTTTCCAAGAAGTCTTGTTTGCACATTCTTAATGCTTTGAAGAAACAGTATGCATATGAAAATTAAATTCTAGGTAGGAATGATCTATAAACTGCAGAGTATGTTGTTAGAGGTTTCATCAGTGTTTGGAAAATCTTCCTCCTCATATGAGGTCAATGCACTGGCTCACACCTGTAATCCTAGCACTGCCTCCTGGGTTCAAGTGATTCTCCCACCTCAGCCTCCCAAGTAGCTAAGATTGCAGGCTCCCACACCACACCCAATTCCTGGGATTTAAATCCCAATTCTACTACCTACTCTTATGTGATCTTGGACAAGTTGCTTAACCTCTCTGCATTCAGTTACTAATCCATAAAACTGAGATAAAAAGAGCACTTACTCGGAGCGTTGCTTTGAGGATTTGTGTGTTAACACAGATGAACTGTTATGAAAGTGTTGTCATTGTTACTATGGGTCTTAATCTCCACATGTATAATGTGATTGGAAAACCCGGTTCAATGACATCATAAAGGAGCTGCTTAAAACTTATAGAGTAGTGCTTAAGAACACACTCTAAAGTTGGATATTGCTGGATTAAAGACTCATTTCCAAAACTTACTGTCAGTGTGGGTTTGGACAACATCTTATCCTTTCTACATCTCCTTTCTCAGTCTAAAAAATAGTGCCAATAGTATCTACCTCAAAATACAGCAAATAATTAAGTTAACTCTTGTCAAGCCTTCAGATGGAACTTGGCACACAATTAGTGTTAAATAATTGAGAGCTCTCATTCTTACCACACAGAAACAGAAGTAAATTATCAGACGAAAATTTTAAAATGTAGTCCAAAGAGTTATCTGATATATATAGTCTTACATACTATCCCCCTGCCAAAAAAATAGGGGGGAAGGAAAGAAGGAAGGAAGAAATGAAGGGAAGGAAGGAAGGGAGGAAGGAAGGGAGGAAGGGAGGAAGGGAG
>NW_012120710.1:4740880-4839050 GCF_000951035.1 Colobus angolensis palliatus | reverse complement strand
GAAGGAAGGAAGGAAGGAAGGAAGGAAGGAAGGAAGGAAGGAAGGAAGGAAGGAAGGAGGGAAGGAAGGAAAGAAGGGAGGAAGGAAAGAAGGGAGGAAGGGAAGAAGGGAGGAAGGGAGGAAGGAAGGAAGGAAGGGAAAAGTTATTTTACTTAAAAAGCATTGCACTTTCCATTTTATATAACACTGTTTTGTGATCCCAGGCCTAGAAGAAGCCAATTGCTCAGGGCACTGGTCACAATTAAAATTAAAATTCAAGAACTCTTGATAGTCTGAGGTTTGTTCCCCAAACCCAGCCAGAGAACTCATTTCCCTTTTTTACAATGACGTCAATTCAATTCAGCATCCTGGAAAGAAAACACAATGTTCTCACACTGGTCTCATAGTTATTTACCTTAAAAAGAGGCTGCATATTTTGGAATAACTTAAGCAATGGTGTAAATCAGAGAGACCAGACCTTCATCAGAGTGAACCTGACCCTTAGCAACCTTGTCCAATCTCTCTAGTTTTCAAATGAATCAATTAAATATCAATATGTATTGACATTTATTAAATTAAATATCAATATGTATGGTAGTTTTTATTATGTAAGTTGTCAGAGATTTAATCTTTTTCTTAAATGAATAATCCACCAATTTTTGCTAAACTATAATCTAAAGGAATGTAATGTTCTGAACTAAATTCTTAAATCTCCACTGGAGTTTTCTATTGTTGTTTTCTATTTTCTAAAAGGATCACAGGCAGAACAATATCTTTTAAGAAGGTAAGTGATCCTTGTATACTTTGGTATAGTTTCAGAATGTCTCTCCTGACCAAAAATTGTCATTTCTTTATTCAGAGAAATTGCATTTTAGTAAGACAGTTACCTAGGAGATTCTCTGACGGTGTGATTTATTGTTGGCAGCAGCCACCTAGTCCAGTTGAAACAGCACAGGTATAAAGTCCAACGGTTTATAAGTAGAATCCCAATCCCTCTGCTTGCTGCCTGTGTGACTCTAAATAACTGAGTCCTCATTATTTTACCTATCAAATATAACTAATACTCTCTTCTTATAAAACTGTATTAAAATCAAATAAATAGAACCACATATAAAGCCAGCACATGCCTAGCTTAAAGCAGATTCTTAATATATATTTGCATTTTCACCTTCTTTGTAACATTTGCTTTATTATACACTGAAAAGTCAGCAATATAGACATCAATATGCATATTATAATCATCCACATCAGTGTAATGAGTTAGATTTTACAAATTGTTTGCATTTATGTCATTGGAAACTTAGGCTCTGGGAAATGATCTTTTGCAAAGCTGCGAAGACACAGAGCTGAGACAACGGGCCCAGTTCTCCCTGTGAAATTGTTTTGTGGATTGGTATCATCAGCTCCCTGAAGCACCTTTATTAAAATAGATTTGGAAAGTAGCTAGTTTGGGAGCTATGTCTTTGGTTTTCAAAGCTGCAAGGTGGAAGAGCATGTTCAGGTTGATACAGGATCTGAATATGGAACAATCACATACCTGATATTATTCCTAAGGAAAGAGCCAGCCTGCTGGGCTGGATAAAGAAAATTCACTATAAAGTGTGTTTATCCTAAGAACAGGGACTGCCTGGCTTCCCTATAAATGCCAAGTGAAACACCTCTAATAAAGCAGCTGACATTCTTTATATGCAAGTTGTGAAACTGACTTTAAAATTTTATAAAGAAAATAAAAAAAGAGAAAGAAATGGAAAAGAAAATTCCAACAGAAATTCTTAAGGCAAGATTGCAAGAGGAAGTCATTTTTGCTTTCCTGTGCTAGTAGTTTCTTTCTCAAAGTGGTTCTTCCACCTAGTTCTGATGACTCACGTCCGTGGCTGCAGGCACTTTGTTTATCTTGAGTGCTATAAAGCAGAGGTCCCCAACCATTTTGGCACCAGGGACCAGTTTCATGGAAGACAATTTTTCCACAGACAAGGGGTGGGGAGACCGTTTAGGGGTGATTCAAGCACATTACACTTATTGTACATTTTATTTCCATTATTACTACATTGTAATATATAATGAGATAATAATAGTACAACTCACCATGATGTAGAGTCAGTAGATGCCCTGAGCTTGTTTTCCTGCAACTAGATGGTCCCATCTGCAGGTGATGGGAGACAGTAACGGATCATCAGGCATTAGATTCTAATAAGGAGCGTGCAACTGAGATCCCTCCCATGCACAGTTCACAAGATGATTTGTGCTCCTATGACAATCTAATGCCACAGTTGATTTGACAAAAGGTGGAGCTCAGACGGTAGTGCAAGCAATGGGGAGCAGCTGTAAACACAGATGAATCTTTTCTTGCTCACCCGCCACTCACCTCCTGCTGTGCATCCTGTTTCCTAATAGGTCACAGACTGGTCCAGGCCCGGGGATGGAACCCCTGCTGTAAAGCATCATGAAATGTGAGCCCTCATGGGATCTATCAAAGTAAATAGTAAGCAAACATCTATCCTGAGCACCTACTATATGCCACATAATAGGTACTCAATATAGATGTTTTAAACATATATTCTACTTAACTCAAATAGGATCCTGATTGTGACTTCTCAAAAGTCTGTAATCTACACATATAGTACATATTATAATCATTCGCATCAATGTAATGAGTTACAGTGTACAAATTTTCTGCATTTATGTCATTGGAAACTAAGGTTCTGGACTTATGTGGCCTTTAGCCTGATTTGCTACTAAGGATATCTGATATCTATCTCATGTTGTTTCTCCATCTGGATATAAGCTACTCTAGGGCAAGGATTAGGTCTTGTCCGTGGAAGAAAGAATATTTAGCACAGCATATGTGGAATACATGGATAACTTTTCTTTGACCGATTACTTTTGTCTAAATCATCAAGTCACTATTATAGACACAGCTGCTGCCTAGAAAAATTCAGACAATTTGGTTTATATATAGTGGCATTAGTAATATTTTATTTAAAACCTTCAGAACGCCAGTGTTCTAGGTTGTAATCCAGTCAGTAGAACGTTGGTTTTTTAAAAAAAAAAAAAAGCTTGAAATCAAAAGTAAAAAAGGCGGATGGCCTGAGGGGTTATTTCACTAGGGTTAAGGCGAGGCCTTTCCACAGAGAAGCCGCCTTCCAGTGGCCACATTGCTGGAGTCTGTTCAGTGCTCCCCTCAACTCCTTTATTTTCTATATCATGAGGTAATTAATTTTTATACAAAAAAATATTTACAGAAAACTCTGATTTACTATAACTCATTAGCAAAAAAAATATATAATCTAAAATATTATAAAACAAATTTTCCCAATTGGTTTTGGATAAATTTATTCTTTTACATTCTCTCCTGTTTCCTCCAGTTGCTTGTTGCATGCCTTTTTAGCATGCCTTCTAAACAGCCTACCCTGCCACGTGCCATGATTACTGTGACCACATGTTCAGAACCAGAAAACAGGATACCTGGCTCTAAGCATGCACTCATAGAGCAGAGTGTTTTAAATTCGGAATGCCACAGAAGACAGAAGATAACATGCTCACTACACTTGTAGAGCAACATGCAGCCAGCCATTTCCAGTGCAAATTATCTCATTGCATAGTGTGACAACTAAAGGTCATAACCATAATACAAATCGTGTTTTTCTTGTAATGAATCCTTCAGTTAAATGTGAACTCCAGGAGAGCAAAGACTGTGGGTATCCTGAGCACTGAGGTCTGTGACCAGCATATCATAAACTGTAGTTGTACATAGGGGAGAATCAATAACTATTTGTTGAAGTGAATACATTTTATTGCAGCCCTTTTCATAATATTAACACAATAGACATCATAGTGTAACTAACAGTTCCTTAGAAGTGGATATCAGGCACTTGGCTACCACCAAGAAGCAACTGTGAATGAGTAACTTCTCTGAATATCTCTTTGTTCATCAGGAAATTGAGAGAGATGGGGCAGATTTATTTTTTAGGTCCCTTCCACTTGTGAAGTGCTATTTCTCTCCACCTTCACTTAGGATCATTCATTCACCAGGGTATGCAGACATTAGTTATTGCTCAGAACTCAGTGTTTCCAGTAGACATGGATTGGGAGCAATAAAAGTGGACCCAGAGCTAGTTACTGTGAATTTCTACTTGTATACAGAATGCTATAGAAGTTCAAGATATAGAAAGAGATGTCTAGCCCATGTGGAATAAATACTCGATCTTTTAATGCTTCATTTCTAGAACCACAGTTTGTGTTAAAAGAACCACCTTCACCAAGCAGTCCAATGAGAACAAACTCTAGGACAAGCATATTCTTCTAACAGAGCTAACTAGATGGAGAAAAAGAAAATGAATTAAATCTAGGGAAAAAATAGAGCCACCCAGTACAGGACAGTGCAGGTGGAAGAGCAGTATGTTCAGACTGCATTGCAGGTAGAACTCAGAGGGACTGTAAGTGATGCCTGGAAACACTTGTTGACCAATAGTGAGCTCCTGTAGAACCAAGGGACTATCATTCTCCTATTGCAGAATAATTTTTCTAGATACTTGATTTTATTATAATGAAAGTTCCTTCTTATATCTTAATGACGTTAGGGAGTTGGTATTCATATCCTGTTAGTTGAGAGAAGAGAGTTTTTCCAGTGGGAACGTGAATAAATTTAAATGACTCATCGCTCAAGTACCAAGCACCACTGTTCCCAGGTTTAGATGACAATTACTATTCCTTCAGTGAACCATGGCCACTCTGAGACTGGGGGTGGGGAGGAGAAAGGAATGGAATGCCAGTGAAACCATCTTCTATTGTCATCCTGCTCTGGGGCCTCACTCAGTCGTAGTCTTGCATCTCAGACCTTGGCCTCTTTGTGAAATAAACATTTCTTGGCCCTGTCTTGCAGGAAAATTGGAAGCCCGACCCTAAAATAAGTGAATATCATCCATAGGCCAGGCCAAAAGAAAACTAGGGAACATTTGGCACAAAAGAGCTCTCTTCAAGAAATTATTTTCCATGTCATATTTGCATAAATTAGTCATGGGCCCGCCAATTCAATGAAAGAGGAAAAGAGCGTGCATGACCCTAGCGTGCTGGCATCCTGTTGTCCTTTATAGCTAAGGTCAGACTGTTTCTCCTTTTGCCTCATGTTGGCTCCTCTTAGTGGACTAAGACTGGCAAATCTGAGGCTACAGATTGTGCTATGAGTGAGCAACTGCAATTGCACAACATTTTCTTTGGCTAATATTTCAGTTTGTTGAGTCAGTGACCTGACAAGTAGCTACAGCCCATGAAACAGCATTTTCTGACTCAGTGCATGTGAGAAAGAAGTAGTAGCTAAAGGTTCAGCACAGTAGACACTGTTGGCACAGCCTTCTGACTCCACAGCGTTGTTCTAGGATCTAGATTCCTCTCTACTTAACTCAGTGGCTCTGCCTCCTATAAATTCTATGTAAATCTCAGACCCTCAGTAACATGTCCCAAGACACATGACGAAAAACACTTGGTATTCAGTTTTCTCCAGCGCTGTGAAAGTGTCCCACCAGGAAACAATTAGGGCTTTTAGCCTACTAATTCATGAGCAATTTGATGCCTCTTACGTGGTAAGTGCAAGTTGAGAAATGAATTTCCTGCTGCTAAAATTCCAACACTTTAGAAACTCTTCAGTGAACAAATAAAAGTTTATTCTTTGCAATAATAATGGAAACAAAGACTTTCATAAAACCAAACAACTGAAATGTCTTGATAAATGCCTGCAGAGTTGGCTAGGTTTCTAAACCATTAAATATTGAGTTTATCTCTTCTTACAGTTTTTCAAGAATCCATTGAAAAATCAAGATAGGAAAGAATATGATTCTTTGTTTTTCCTAGTCATGCTCCATTGCTCTATGTTATCATAAAAGGACTTTAATTCAAGTGTTAGTCTGTTAATTGCCCAAGAAGTCATATTTGAAAGAAATAAATGCTTATGCATGTGTGCTTACATGTCCCATCTGGAAGCCTTAACCTTTAAAACTGTACTCCAGCCCCTTCCCCAAATGTCCTTCCCCAACTCCTTATGCACTTACTGGATTCAAAGCACAACAGTGTAAAAGCTGTGAGAAGAAAAAAATATAAATTGAAAGAAAACTTTTTTTTCAGAAAGATAATTAAATTCAAAGTAACAGTAACTACTTGTTTTCAACTTCAGCTCTTCAACTATTTCTCCTAGAATTTTTTTCCAAATCCCTTACTCCAAGTCGAACACTCCATTTCATTTTTCTCTTTCATGATTATGTATTTTAACTCATAGGTACACTCTTTAACACAGGGGCTATCCCTGAGACCCATCCCACAGCCTGAGAAGGGCTTGGCACTCTCCTTGTCAGATAGCCTGTTGCCTCCTCAGCTACACTGTGAGCTCCTTGATAGAAAGAATTGTGTTATCTGTGGCTCTCAGAGCCCTATTCAGATATATGATGCATAACATGTGCTTGTAGAGTCGGTAAACTGAATATATGTGGAGCCTCCAGAACTGTGTTCCCATTGAGGATGACAAGAAACAGATCAATCCTTGTCCCACATGGCCTAAGTCTTAGTCTGACAAATAGCTGGAAATAATTACAAAAATATAAGATGGGAATGACTTGGGAGTCCAGAGTGATGTCTGAACCCTAGTCACTGCCTTGGGCACACATTTCTCATACTACTGCAATGTCACAGTTGTTGACTTCTGGTTCACTCAGTTGGTCATCTCCTTAAAGTTGGTTAAGGAACCTCATATCCCTCATTCTACTGTTTTCTTCTACCAGAAGTCCCCTTTGCTCAGGACTTCTAGTGGTTCCCTCCTTTTAACCTCAGTATCAGCCCTTTATCCCTAACTCTTTGCCTGCCAAATGACATAGGAGCAAAGGATGAGAGGGAGCTTTCTTGGAGGTAACTAGTACCTGCAAGGTAATCAGATCTTTCATACTACTCAGATCTTGTGGCCATATCATGTGTGATTATGTTACAAGAGTATCTGTTCCCCTTATCATTTCATGCTGTATGAACTCAATCTCAGGAAGAAGAAGAAAGAATTTTAAAGGCTCATCCTGCTACTGATGAGTTTTGTTTCAGAATGTTGCCTCTGAGATGCCTAACGCCATGCAGGAGAGAAAGCAGGCAAATTAAAACATATGCCTCAAAGCTCCACTGGGAGATGGGAAGTTCAGCTCTCTATGGCTCCATAGTGAAAGAGATCAGAAGCAACACCTCTCTGGACCACCAGGACTTCAGAGTTGCTTGCTCATAACCAGACAACTTGTGAAGCCTTCTGCAAAATTTTATGGTGAAGGCTGAAGAGAAAGACACTTAGCATATCTTTCACAGGGTTCTCTACTGCAGTCTCACCTCTCACCATGGATGTCTTTATTCCATTTTTTGTAAAAATTGTAAGATATGTCACATTCACCAAAAAAGTGAAAAGAACACATGTCTGGCAGGGTGCTGTGGTTCACACCTGTAATCACAGCATTTTGGGAGGCCGAGGTGGGTGGATCATCTGAGGTCAAGAGTTCAAGACCAGCCTGTTCAACATGGTGAAACCCCGTCTCTACTAAAAACATAAAACTTAAACGGACATGGTGGCACATGCCTGTAAATCCCAGCTACTTGGGAGGCTGAGGCAGGAGAATCGCTTGAACTCAGGAGGTGGAGGTTGCAATGAGCAGAGATCACTCCATTACACTCCAGCCTGGGCAACAAGAGCGAGTCTCTGTCTCAAAAAAAAAAAAAAAAGAAAAAAGAAAAAAGAAAGAAAAGAAAAGGACACATAGCTATAGTTTAAAACCATTATTATAAATGTGAAACACATATAAATGGCAAGTGTTCATATGTGTAACAACCACTCAGATAAAGAAATAACACATTACCAACATTCTCAAAACCCTCTTCCCTATTTCACCTCTTCCTGTTTCCTTTGAGTAATCACCTCCTGATTTTTTCCATAGTCATTCCTTTGCCTTTCTTTATACCTTTACTTTCTGTGTATGCATTTCTAAACAATCCAACTTACGTTGCCTGGTTTTGTGCTTCACATAAGTGAAATCATACTCTTTGTATTTTTTGTGCCTTGCTTCATTTGCTCCACAGTATGTTTGTGTAATTCATCCATGATACTCCATGCAGTCATAAGTGGTTTATTTTCTTTGCCATTAGGGATTAAGACCAGAGACTCTAAAGCCAGACTTTTCAGGTTTAAATCTCACCTCTATTATTGTTCAGATGTGTAACCTTGTGCAAATTATTTCCATCTTTCTGTACTTTAGTTTTAATTTACCTGGAGCTGATTGTGGGGTATGGTGTAAGTTAGGGGTCTTCGGTAGACCTCCCTGGGAAGATCTCTGAGATGGTGATTTGTAAACACGCGGTTTATTGGAGCATGAGCATGGGAACGATACCTGAAAAAAGGTGAGGAGGGCAGATCTGGGCAGAGGAGAAACTTGAATGGTGAAGCGTATGCAGCAGAGGCCCCAGCAGGTCCCCTAGGAGCTTTCAGCTTGTCTCAAATTGATAGAATTTGTATCCCCACATCAGCCAGTCTCTGGATGTGAGCTGCCTTCAGGGAGGGACCACAGCCTTCAGCAAGGCAGCTCCTGTAGGCCAAGGGCAATTCCTGAGGAGTGATTCAGCTGCGACCTGTCAATTAGCAATATTGCAGCTGGAACAATTAGTGTCACCATTCTGAAGGGGAAAACTGGGAAGGGCACCACAGCATCCGAGACAGGGTCCAATTTGATTTTTTCCCGTACAGATATTCGATTGTCCCAGCACCTTTTTCCATGTTATATAATGCTACCTCTTTCGTATCAAATGCCCATACAGTAGTCTATTTCTGATGCTATTAAAAGTTATGTTTCCGGCCAGGCCCGGTGGCTCACGCCTGTAATCCCAGCACTTTGAGAGGCCCACATGGGTGGATCACGAGGTCAGGAGATGGAGACCATCCTGGCTAACACGGTGAAATCCCGTCTCTACTAAAACTACAAAAAAAAATTAGCCAGACGTGGTGGTGGGCGCCCGTAGCACCAGCTACTTGCTACTTGGGAGGCTGAGGCAGGAGAATGGCATGAACCCAGGAGGGGGAGCCTGCAGTGAGCCAAGATCACGCCACTGCACTCCAGCCTGGGCAACAGAGTGAGACTCTGCCTCAAAAAAAAAAAGTTTCCTTCATCAGTTATCTGATTAAAACAAGTTGATATCAACATGTATATGAGAAAATTACCCAATGGAACAAAGAACAAAGAAAGAGGACTTGATATATTAGACATCAAGAGTTGCTGTAATTATTGCTTTTTTCACAATCTCTTTCCTTCCTTTTCTTGTACATGAAATGTCCTCACCTGTCTTGTCCACCAGGGATGCAGAATTCTTCTGTGAATTCTTCAAGACTAAGCTGAAACATGATTTCCCCTCAGAAGCTGTCATTAGCCCCGGGTCCTTCTTCCTTTGTCATTCTTCAGAATTGAGTGCTTTGTCGTAAACTGCCGGTTCAAGCCTTGAATAACATCCTATAGCTGTATGATCTTGGACTATCTTATTTAAACAACATACTTCATAATTTTCTGTAAAAATTCAAATTAACCCTTTTTCCTCTCTTTAGCGTGGGGCGCCCACAATTTGTGCGCTCTCTTTCTGCTGCTCCCCAGCTCTCGGATACAGCTGACACCATGGGTTTCCGAGACCTGAAAAGTCCCGCCAGCCTCCAGGTGCTCAACGATTACCTGGCGGACAAGAGCTACATCGAGGGGTATGTGCCATCACAAGCAGATGTGGCAGTATTTGAAGCTGTGTCCGGCCCACCGCCTGCCAACTTGTGTCATGCCCTACGTTGGTATAATTGCATCAAGTCTTACCAAAAGGAAAAGGCCAACCTGCCAGGAGTGAAGAAAGCTTTGGGTAAGTATGGTCCTGCCGATGTGGAAGACACTACAGAAAGTGGAGCTACAGATAGTAAAGATGATGATGATATTGATCTCTTTGGATCTGATGATGAGGAGGAAAGTGAAGAAGCAAAGAGGCTAAGGGAAGAACGTCTTGCACAATATGAATCAAAGAAAGCCCAAAAACCTGCACTTGTTGCCAAGTCTTCCATCTTACTAGATGTGAAACCTTGGGATGATGAGACAGATATGGCAAAATTAGAGGAGTGTGTCAGAAGCATTCAAGCAGACAGCTTAGTCTGGGGCTCATCTAAACTAGTTCCAGTGGGATATGGAATTAAGAAACTTCAAATACAGTGTGTAGTTGAAGATGATAAAGTTGGAACAGATATGCTGGAGGAGCAGATCACTGCTTTTGAGGACTATGTGCAGTCCATGGATGTGGTTGCTTTCAACAAGATCTAAAATCCATCCTGGATCATGGCATTTAAATAAAAGCTTGAAAGATTAAAAAAAAATTCAAATTAAATTGTTAACTATTACCACTTAGCTCTATACTATAGCTCAAATTATTTTTATTTGCCATTACAGACAATGAGTTTTTTCAGTGCAGCGATCATAGACCATTCAGCTCTGGATCCCTATCACTTGGCACAGTTTTATCATATGGGTATGACTGAGATTGACGATGGTAAGGCTCATAATCGAGAATACAAGTAGTACATTGGCTCACTGGAAAGAATGGTCAGACGTTCATATACAAGTCACTTATTTCTGAAAATAAAGACACAATATTGAATAATGTAGCTTCAAGTCAGGATGCTAGCGATTCTTTTCTTAATTCAAAGTTCCCATTTTCCACCTACTCTTTTCTCTAAGTAAAGGATGCCCCCACTCACCACCTTCAGTGCCCTACACAGAACTGCAGATTTCCCTGTAGGCTGGGGAAAACAGATAAACTGAAGGAGAAGGAGAAGCAGGAGGAGGAGAGGAAAGAACAAGAAGACAAAGAAGGGGAAGAGGAGGGAAAAAAAGGAAAGGAGGAAAGGATGGAGAGAAGAAGAAGAAGGAGAAGGAGGAGGAAGAGTGGAGAAAAGAGGAGAAGGAGAAAACTATCACCATATAAATTTAGGCATACCTTTCCCTTTTTAAGGTTCTAAAAAGGGTATTACATAATATTCCAGTCTGAAACCTTTGGAGTATTTTTCAAAACATCTAAGATTTCCTGAGGAGAAAAAATCAGTCCCAGAATTGACGTTACCTGTCTAGAGAGTGTGCCACTAGAACAATGAGCAAGTATGCGCTCCTCAAAAAATAAATAAATAAATCTGTGTTTACTGTGGAAGCTCAGGAAGTAAGTTTTGGACAGTTTTTTGTTTTGTTTTGTTTTTGAGATGAAGTTTTGCTCTGTCACCCAGTAACAGAGCTCAGTGATGTTAGCTCAGTGCAACCTCTGCCTCCCAGGCTCAAGCAATTCTCCTGCCTCAGCCTCCCAAGTAGCTAGGATTACAGGTGCCCACCACCATGCCTGGCTAATTTTTGTATTTTTAGTAGAGATGGTTTCCCCATGTTGACCAGGCTGGTCTTGAACTCCTCACCTCAAGTGATCCACCTGCCTCGGCCTCCCAAAGTGCTGGGATTACAGGTGTGAGCCACTGTGCCCAGCCTTGGACGGTTTTAAAATAATTACTTGATCTTGCTTCCAAGCATTGATCATTCAGCAATACTGAGGTCTACTTTAAAAAAAAAAAAAAAAAACTCAATTTATTCTGCTTTAGAATTTTTATTTTAACAAACAGGAAGGTAAAACACTGGACTGCTATTATAATGAATGTGTGAACTATACTGGCCTATACTCAGGAATGGAAAACCAAATATCCTATGTTCTCACTTATAAGTGGAAGCTGAGCTATGGGTTTGCAAAGGCATAGTGAGTGATATAATGGACTTTAGAGACTCAGAGCAGAGAGGGTTAGAGGAAGGTGAGGGATAAAATAACTACATCCTAAGTATAATGTATACTACTTGGGTGATGAATGCACTAAAATCTCAGACTTTACCACTATGTGATTCATCCATGTAATCAAAAGCTACTTGTACCCTAAAAGCTATTGAAATTTTAAAAAATAAAATATATAGCCAATATCTAAAAACTATAGTACAGAGTTGGAGAAACTCAAGAACTCATTTCTGAGTCTGTTCACAAGGTCAAGAAGAGTTTTTCCATTTGTTATAAGTCTTATGTTGTGAGCCCCATGAATTAGGAGGTTTATTTTTCCCTGAACCATGTTTGTCTTCACTGAAAGCACCATTAAATGGAGATTCCGGCCCAATTCAGTGAAGCAGAAATGTGCTTCCTCCTTTGGAGCTGAATCACCTGAGCAGCTGTTATTGTAGGTGATTGTATGACACAGCTCAGAATCTCAGTAATTTTAGTAGGTCAGTAGGGCATTAGAGAAGTAGGTCATTCTGGCCGCAGTCCTGCCAGAACAGGCCTTTGGAATTTGCTATTGTTTTCTTCCAGGAACAAGCAATAGGGTATATTGTTAGCCCTGCCACGTGTAACTGGATGCCACAGTAAGTTTTAGTGGCATGGCTCTATTTAGATAAGATATTGCCCTACTAAGGGAAATTACAGCATTAAGCATGAGAATTTCAGGGTGTGCTGCCTTTGTTACTCTCCTTCAGCACATGACTAAATGAATAGCAGGCAGGTTAGGGCCAAAGCTCAGATCAGCATGGAGATGGCCTTTCCAAGCTTGAGGAGGATACTTTATGGAGTCATTATCTTACATTTCGTGCTCCCTGCCCACTTTGTACTCTCTTTCCCTAGGGAGCTCTAAATTTATTGGGTCTAAAGCAGAATATGTCTAAAGGCTAGCATTTTATTTTTTTGTAAAAGCCTAAAGTAATTGAGAAAGTTATCACAGCAATTATGGAGTGGAAAGGATAAAGAGAGGAGTATCTTTGAGTTGAAAGAGACCGGAGAAGGAAAGAGAAGGTACATTATCCAGGACGAAGAAATACATAAGGCCAGGCACAGTGGCTCACACCTGTAATCCCAACACTTTGGGAGACCAAGGCAGGTGGATCACGAGGTCAGGAGTTTGAGACCAGCCTGACTAACATGGTGAAACACCATCTCTTCTAAAAATACAAAAAAATTAGTAGTGGCACACACCTGTAATCCCAGCTACTCAGGAGGCTGAAGCAGGAGAATTACTTGAACCCAGGAGGCAGAAGTTGCAGTGAGCTGAGATCGCATCATTGCACTCCAGCCTGGGCGACAGAGTGGGACTCCATCTCAAAAAAATAAATAAATAAAAGAAAAAAGAAAAGAAATACATAAACATATGACTTTCTACTCAGAATGAAGACCCTGGACCTCTCCTGTCAGGTCCCCAGAGAGGTGACAGGATTCTGGGGAAATGGTTGTATTTTATACATACGAAAGTTAGTCCCAAGATTGGAGTTTTCAACTTGGCAAAAATTTCTGAACCCCAGCTATGGTCTCCTGATCTGTGTTCCATGCTTGGGCTTTCTGTGCTCCAAATATGCAGCTCTGCAATTCAATGGACAGTGTAGGTTTGGAAAATGGGTCTTTTAGGAATAGCAAGACCAGGGGGACATTCTCCAAATGCTTTCTGTGATTTTGTCTGTTTGATTATTTGCACATTTCCTGGAACCTTAGAAGTGTCTAGGTGATAGAAACCAAGGAGCCCATTAAAGACTGAAATGAAACATCCCATAGCTCTGGTGGAATCGGGAGTAAGGGTCAAATTTAATACCATTTGAATATGTAAAAGGAATGTGAATTTTCCCATATACTTAATATTTTAATGTAAAACTCATATTCATCACACAAACCTTGTAGATACAAAAAAGGCCTTGACTCAAAAGCAACAAGTGTTTGAGAGGCAGTAGATAAAAGATGGACTTCTTATTAAAGGCAGGTTGGGAACCCAGAATTGTAAACTTATGGTATCGATTTTGCTATGGGTCTTGATCTTAAATATAACAGGTATACAACAGAGCAAATGACCACTTCTTATCTCATAAGAGCCTCATCTGTTATTCTGTGTGCTTTTATAACTCAGTAACACAAGATAAGGCAAATTGTCTGCATAAAAATGTGTCATGAAAGGATTGAATTCCAGATACATATGTGTAAACAAAGCTCTATGTACAATCCAAAGATTTATAAGCCTTAAGAAATGACACATTGATGTAAAATAATGTTGATTTAATTAAAATTTTATCACCACAAAAAAAATGAATAGTTCTTAGTAATATGTATAAATAATATTTGACCTGCAGGATTCTGAGAGTGCAAAACTGTCCTTCAAAACACAAAGCATTAAATAGGGTGCATACATATCACAGAGTTAGTAGAAACTGGAAATTTGCCATTTTTCTAGTATTTTAAAATTCACTTGGAGTGAATTTTGTTCCTGAAAACAACCATATGGAATCCTGAAACAATGAATGCAAAAAAGTAAAAAAAAAAAAATCCCCTGCAACTGTTACAGTAAAAAAAAAAAAAAAAAAAAAAAAAAGAAAAAGAAACTATTGGACCATTGATAATAGCAAGAAACACCTAGAATTTCATCTTCAAAATCTCCATGTTGAGTCATTTATTTAATAAGGTTAAAGTGTTCACAATCCATTGTTCCTCTACTTTCACTGTCCTTTATGTCCTCATGTTCTCACTTTGCTCCTAACCAGCTTAGCCTCCATGGTCCTTCAATTTACTCTTTCCCTTGCCCCATTTCCTTTGATTAAGTTTTCCGCCAAAGTCCTAATTCCAAGTAAATTCAACTGCACCTTGGTCTCCTGAATATGAATGGAGAAAAACATAAAACCATGCTAACTGGTGTCTCTTTAAATTTGTGACCACTAATTTCAAGGAGCTCCTTGGAAAGCTCTTCTACTCTCTATTACTCCAACACTGCTTTTGTACTTTCTCACACAGCCTAGAGTCCTCGCTTCCTATTTCACTTAACAAAATAAGCAATCAGATAAAAAATTTCATCCACTCACCACCACCACTCTACCAGTATGACAGTATCTGAACCAACTTCTATACCTTCTGCTACAGTGAAGCAACTACTATGCCCCTTTCTAAGGTCAACCCCTTCAAATCTATGGGATTTCTTTCACTTTTAGCTATTCAAGGTTATCACTGCAGAGCTGACCTTCTCTCTTCTGTTTCATTAACTTTTCTCTCATTAGAGCTATGCTGTCCAATTCACTAACCACTAACTCATGTGATTATTTAAATTCAAATGGCCTACAATTAAATAAAATTTAAAATTCAGTTCCTCAGTTATACTAGCCACATTTCAAGTGCTCAGTAACCACATGTGACCGGTGGCTACTCTATAGGATAGCGTGGACATGAGTGATAGAACATTTCTATCTCACAGAGAGTTCTGTTGGATAGCGCTCTTCTGGAAGATTATTCCCATCTATCCACAATGTTCTGTAATCTCACATCTTAAAAAAATCATAAATAAAAACTAAAAACTCTCTGGGCCTCTTCCTCCTCTACTACCACTTGCAGCACAGTTCTTCAAAAGAGAGTCTACACTTAGTGTCTTAGCTTTTGTTCCTCTTTTGAACTTACTTCATTAAGGCTTTCATCCTTATTACCGCATAAAAACAGTTCTTGTCAAAGTCAGCAAAGATGTGTTGCTAATGACAATTGTCAATATCATTTCTCATCTTAACCAATCAGAAGTGCTGGACACAACTGATCTAGAAGCATATTTCTTCACTGGATTTCTAGAACACCATTCTCTTTTGATTCCCTTTCTATGTTTCTGCTACTCCTGCTCAGTTTCCACAAATTAAATCTACTTCATTAACTTTAGGCCTTCTCTTCTCTTTTCTCCTGCATTCACTGCCTTAACAATCTCATGTCATTTCATAGTTTTAAATATCATCTTACGCTGATAAATCCAAAATTCATATCTACAGCTCAGACTTCTTTCCAAACTCCATACTTCTTTATCCAATTACCTCTTCACAATCACTACTTGAGTGCCTGATCCGCATCTCAAATATGGCAAATTCAACTCCTGTTTTCTCTCCTGCACACAGCCCTTCTTCTGCTTAGGTCTTCCATTTCAGTAAATCCTAGTCCCCTCCTCAAGTTGCTCAAGCCTCAACCTTGGTTTTGGTCAGGACTCTTCCCTTTGTCCCATGCCCACACACAATACACTAGCAACTTCTATCTGCTCCTATTTAACATATCTAAATTTCAATCACTTATTAGTTCCTATCCTGCTACCACTAAAGTCCAGGCCACCAACATCTCCTACTTGCAGTATTGCTATAGCCTACTAATTGGTCAAATTGTTCTGCTTATATTTTCCTTTACAGCCCTACACACTGTTTTCAAATATAAATGGATTCATTTTTGAATGAATGAAAGAAATAAAGGCTCCCGTAAAAATACAATGCTTATCATGCTACTACTTAGCTCAACATTTTAAGTGGCTTCCCATCTAACTAAGGTGAAAGTCAGAAGTGTGTACAGTGGCTTTCAAGAGGCCGTTTCAAGACTCCACTTCCAGTATGCCCCACCCCGTTCTCTGCCTCATCCTCTGCCACAACCACACTTTGTGTTGTGCTATCTGCTGCAGCCTTCTTGTGCAAATGTTCCCTCTTGAGAGAGACCTTCTGATCATACCATAAAAGGCAACAAGCCCCCTAGCTCTCGCTATTTCATTTACATCTCCATGGAATTTGAGTTACCAATGTGCTCACTCTGCCAACATTTTTTCAAAATGAAGCAGTAAAAGCATCTAGATTAAATAACATTTTTCAAAGAAACAGCAAATAAAGCTGTCAAAGCCAGCACAGATGTGTTGAACATCTTCGGTGACTTTGACAAAAACGCCATACTAATTTTCTTAATTTCCTTTCTTTTGTCACCTATAAATCAGCCAAGTCTAATATTAATCATCCCAATTTTTTAAAATTCTATTGTCCACACTCAGATTTCTGGGCTTTCATTTCTATATACTTCTTGCGTTGAGTGGCTCTACATGCTTCTCTCAAATGTAGACTTATTATAAAAAAGTTCAAGCATCTGTCTGCTTTGTTATGTATTCTAGAGTGCTTATATAATAAAATACATATTATTTAAATATAAATTGTTTTTCCTTTATTTCTACCTTATAGATAGATTATTATATTCAGTTTCACTAAATTTTGTGTGACCAGAGATAATATTGCTTCTGTAATATAATCTGGATAGTAAATAATAATATGCAGGGGCCATTGAAAACAATGTGCTAAGAATAAATAAGGCTCAAGGACAGTACCTCTAGCTAGTTGCACTTTTAATGAACTCCAGTAGTCAAAGATACTATCTCTAGTTGAACTTTAATGAACTCTAGTAGGCGCCAAGAAGGTGGACAAATAAGAAAAAGTTTAGAGACAAAGAACTAAGCCGAAGGTTACATCTGGGTGCAAAAAGTTTGTTTTGCATTGTGTTATTTCTGCTGACGTGGGGTTTATGGGATATCAATAAAATGAGGCGGAGGCTCTAGGGGCGGCCGCCATGTTCTTTTTGTCTTTGTCTCTTGTGTCTGTTCATTCTCCACCACCCCCGGCACAGGCCCCAACAATAATATAATTATTATAATTAATATAATTCTGGATAGTAAAGAATAATACAAAATTTTTATTATACTAGGGAGGAGTTTGAATTGTATGGTTATAGACAACTAATCTAACCCAACTCCTTCATCTATCTGATTAGGAAATAGAAACTCCACAGATGATAGCACTGGCAACAGAGCCAGGGCTGATACAGGGGAGGCCTGGAGTGCCTTTCATTCACTTCTCTTTTTCTACAACAGACTGCCTCAATATAGTTCAGATGCTAATAGCATTAATAGAAATATTTGCTAAATTACCCTTCTTGCCCAAGAATTTTTCTTTGAAAGGAGAAGTTTAATTCCAAATGACTTCCCTGAAATCAGTTTAATTCTTCATGTCTTTACAGTAGTCTATAATTTAAGAGACTTGACTTTTTATAAAAAATAAAGCATATCAGCTCACAAATAGAACTTTTCAAAGAGTCATTGCACACGGTCATATTGTTGCACTGTTGGTTTTAGTGTTTGATTTCTACTGATTGTTTAGTGAAGTCACCCCACAGACACTGTTGCATTTCTTTGCCAAATACACTCAAAATTTTTACCTGGTAGGAATATTTCCAGTTCCCATAGAATAACTCAATACTGTAGACATGAAACCAAATATTGCAAAGAGAGATCTGCAAAATACAAGCTTTTCAAATTTTAACAGGCAAATATGACAGTGTCCACCAAACAGAAGTTATAAATTCAGCCTCAGAATGTGGTTTAAGACTTATTTTGTTGTTGAATTCCTGCATCATGTGCAGCTTTGACATGGTTTGAAACAAGAATGTATATAAGATGAGCTTAAAGGTATTTTTGAGTTTCACATATGAATCTACAATTTTTTTTGCTTATTATTAATATGAAGTAGACTGTGTATTGTGTCTGTGTTCAGATATCTGAGTGTTTCCCTGCAGATATTATCAGCAGTATCTGTGCTGCTTTCACAGTACGAATCACAGTGTTTCTATTAAACTTTCTTGTATATGTGCCTGGCCTCAATGCGACACTCGTATGTTCATTAAGCAAATATTATTTAAGCACCTTTTATGTACCATGTGCTGGGAGTATAGATATAAATATGGTGGATTTTGACACTGCCTTCATGGAACTGTCTGCTTTTGAAGAAGAAAAAGCTATGCCTTTCATCTGTGTTCCTCCATATGATGGCTTAACATGGTTTTGCACAACTTGTGCTTGTATAATGGAACAAAAGAAAATAACAAATACAGTTAAGAAGAAAACAACACACATGCTGTTGGCAACTGAATCCACTAGGCCTAGCATAGTCTCAGAGTGTGAGACCTGGGATCTTTTCTGTTTTCTCTTTTTCAATTTCTTCTAATTAAAAAATAATAATAATATCCAGAATGGTAGTGAGAGATTCTACCTCCCTCTCTGGAAGACATCAAAAAGGCAGGTAAAGATTCCAATTTTAAGCCACTAAACACTCTAGCTTGAATCAAATCAAAAACATTATCTAAGCGAAACTGTCATACACTAAAATACCCTTGACTCTACTATGGCTATTTATCGCTGAAAAGCACTGAATTCGTGGTGTGTTTCCTTGCTTCCTAAAGATTTATTGATGATAAGAGTATACAAGTCAGCCAGTGTAGAATGCCAGAAAGAGATATATTGCAAGTTATCTCTTTCTCCTCCAGAATGTTATCCTTTCACCTCCTTCAATTTCATTTAAGTGTTGGCATCAGCTTTCCTCTTCGGCTCCTGCTGGAGATCACTCCCAGTGATGAGACAATAAGCCTGTCTATCCCTTTCTCCCCACCAGCCCTGTTAATTAGCTGTAAGAGGAGTTCAGAATTAAGAATACCCCTACGCCCCCCTTGCCCCTCACTATGGAGCTATGGAGATTTCTTTGGGCCCTGGCATCCCACCTCTGACATCTTTCCATGGCCCTTCCATTCCATACTCACATAAGTCTGTCTCCAAATCTTGTCAATAACTTTCTTCAAATAAAATATTATGTGATATTCTTACCACCTAGGCAGTGGTAATTATAATTGTTCTCAGTATTTGAAAAACGTATGCTTCTAGAGGTCTGTGAATATTCGTATTGATTAAACTACGTAGGATGAGCATGTATACAGATCAAGTACTTCTTCTTTCCATGTGACCACTCAGAACTGTTGACCCTGCTGCCTACACTCCTATTCCTGGACATCTTTCTTCCTTTAGCTTCCCTGACATTACACAATTCTGATTACACTATTTCCTCTGTAGCTACAATTGCCTCAGTTTATTTTGCAGAGTCTTCTCTTTCATTTTATTTTAATTGCTGTTCCTCAGACTTCTGTCTCTGTCTTTTTCTTTATTCATTCATTCAAATTCCTTTACACAAGTAACCATTTATCTACTAATAACTCTTAGACCACTCCTGAATTAAGAAACTGTGTTTCTACTGTCTCCTGGACATATACATTTACATGGTTTATGATTCACCTCACTCAAGTAAATCCAAAGTCAATGCATCATCTCCCTCTTGGCTCCAGATCTCCCCTTCTCTTGTTGTGAGTGAAACCACCAGCTACTTCATAATTCAACCAAGAACACCGGGCTCTCTTCTGGACTTCTCCCTGTCTCACCACCCAAATCCAATCAATAACCCTCCAAACCCTATTTGTGTCCACTGACATTTTACCTGTCTACATACCCATCATCCCTTGCCTGGATTACTAGAAAAATCTCATTTCCTGCCTCAAGTCTTGGTACACTCCAGGCCATTCTCTACACTGTAGGCAGAAATGATCTTCCTAAAATACATATCAGATAATGTTATTTCTCATCTCCAAATTTTGTGATGGCTTTCCCATTGCTCTTAGGATATAGGCTAAAGTTACATTGGGTGTTATAAGGCCCTCCATTAATAGGCCCCTACCAAGTTCTGCCTAGACTTCTGCTACACTTACACCCTAACATTCTGTCATTCCTGCAGTTCTTACAAGTGATACATTACACTATAACATTCTGTCATTCCTTCAGTTCTTAAAAGTTCTGTTCTTAAAAGTGATACATTTTCTAGAATTCTGTGCTTCAGTAAGCTTGTCCGTTTTCTGGGAACACTCTTCCTTCACCCACACAGGAAGGCTTTCCACACACATTTTTACAATATTTATATAAGTTCTTGGACTAAAGCAGTTCAATTTTGTCTTCTTCTTTTTGCTGTTGTATTTTAAATGTTTAAATGCAATGAACATGTATTACTTTTATTACTAAACAGCTAGTCATCAACAGTATATGCATACCCTGTGATTCCACTCTGGATAGACACACAATAGAAAGGAATATTTTTTCACCAAAAGACTCAATTAATTGTGAGAGAGGTTTTCCCTTTCAAATTAAAGGTAAATACATTCATATTTTTAAAATTCTTTTATTTTATGTTCAGGAGTACTATATGCAGGTTTGCAATATAGATAAACTAGTGTCATGGGGGTTTGTTGTACAGATTATTTCGTCACCCAGGTACTAAGCCTAGTACCAGATAGTTATTTTTTTAGGATCTTCTCCTCCTCCCAACATCCACCCTCAAGTAGGCCCCAATATCTTGTTGTTTGCCTCTTTGTGTTCATGAGTTCTCATCATTTAGCTCCCACTTATAAGTGAGAACATGCAGGATTTGGTTTTCTTTTCCTGCATTCGTTTCCTAAGGATAATAGCCTCCAGTTCCATCTATGTTCCTGCAAAAGACATGATCTCATTGTTTTTATGGCTGCATAGTATTCTGTAATATGAATGTCCCATATTTTATTTATTCAGTCTGTCATTGACGGGCATTTGTGTTGATTCCATGTCTTTGCTATTGTGAATAGAGCTGTAATGAACATTTGTGTGCCTGTGTCTTTATGATAGAACAATTTCTATTCCTTTGAGTATATAATTATTATATAACCCAAGTTCTACAGTATTTCTGGGTTGAATGGTAGTTCTGTTTTTAGCTCTTTGAGGAATCACCACCCTGCTTTACACAATGTTTGAACTAATCTATATTCCCACCAATAATGTATAAGGGTTCCCTTTTCTCCTCGGTCTTACCAGCATCTGTTATTTTTTACTTTTAAATAATAGTTCTTCTGACTGGTGTGAGATGGTATCTCATTCTGGTTTTGATTTATATTTCTTTGATGTTCAGTGATGTTGAGTTTTTTTATATGATTGTTGGCAGTGTGTATGTCTTCTTCTAAGAAGTATTTCTTCATGTCCCATGCCCCCCTTTTTTAATGGAGTTGTTTTTTTCTTGTAAATTTGTTTAAATTCCTTATAGATACTGGATATTACACCTTTGTTAGGTGCATAGATTGTGAATATTTTCTCCCATTCTGTAGGTTGTCTGTTTATGCTGTTGATAGTTTCTTTTGCTGTGCAGAAGCTCTTTAGTTTAATTAATTAGTTTAACTCTATTTGTCAATTTTTCCTTTCTTACAATTGCTTTTAAGGTCTTTATCATGAAATCTTTGCCTGTTCTTACATCTAGAATGGTATTGCCTAGGTTGTTTTCCAGGGTTTTTATAGCGTTGGGTTTTACATTTGTCTTTAATTCTTCTTGAGTTGATTTTCGTATATGGTGTACGAAAATAGTCCAGTTTCAATCTTCTGCATATATCTAGCCTGTTTCCCAGCACCACTTATTGAATAGGGAGTCCTTTCTCCATTGCTCATCTTTGGAAGCATTTTCAAAGATCAGATGGTTATAGGTGAAAGGTCTTATTTCTGGATGCTAGTTTCTGTTCCATTGGCCTATGTATCTGTTTTTGTACCAGTACCATGCTGCTTTTGGTCATTGTAACCTTGTAGTATAGTTTGAGGTCAGGTAACATTATGCCTCCAGCTTTGTTCCTTTACTTAGGATTGTCATAGCTATTCGGGCTCCTTTTTGGTTCCATACACATTTTTAAATGTTTTTTTTTTCTAGTTCTGTCAAGAATATCAATGGTAGTTTGATAGAAATAACATTTACTCTGTAAATTGCTTTGGGTAATATGGCCATTTTAATGATATACATCCTTGCTATCCATTATCATGGAATGTTTTTCCATTTGTTTGTGTCATCTCATTCCTTTGAGCAGTGTTTTGTGATTCTCATTGTAGAGTTCTTTTACCTCCCTGGTTAGTTACATTTCTAGGGTTGTGTGTGTGTGTGTGTGTGTGTGTGTGTGTGTGTGTGTGTGTGTGTTTGGCAACAGTGAATGGAATTGCATTCCTGATTTGACTCTCAGTTTGGCTGCCATTAGTGTATCAGAATGCCAGAGATTTTTGTATGCTGATTTTGTATCCTAAAACTTTGCTGAAGTTGTTTATCAGCTGAAGAAGCTTTGGGCCAAGACTACAGGGCTTTCTATACATAGAACTGGGTCATCTGCAAATAGGGACAGTTTGACTTCCTTTATTCCTATTTGAATGCTTTTTTTATTTCTTTCTCTTGCCTGATTGTTCTGGCCTGGACTTCCAATACTATGCTGAATAGGAGTGGTGAGAGCGGACATCCTTGTCTTGTATCAGTTTTCAAGGGGAATGCTTCCAACTTTTCCTCATTCAGTATGATGTTAGCTGTGGGTTTGCCATAGATGACTTATTATTGTGATGTTTGTCCCTTCAATACCTAGTTTACTGAGAGTTCTTAACATAAAAAGACATTGAAATTTATCAAATGCCTTTTCTGCATCTATTGAGATAATCAGGTGGTTTTTGTCTTTAGTTATATTTATGTGACGGATTACATTTATTTATTTGTGTATGTTGATCCAAGCTTGCATTCCAGGGAAAAAGCCTACTTGATCATGGTGGATTAACCTTTTGATGTACTGCTGGATTTGGTTTGCAGGTAGTTTGCTGAGGATTTTTGCATTAATATTCATCAAGAATATTGGCCTGAAGTTTTCTTTTTTGTTGTGTCTCTGCCAGGTTTTGGTATCAGGGTGATGCTGGCCTCATTGAATGAGTTGAGAGGAGTCCCTCTTTCTCAAATTTTAAAATTAGTTTCAGTAGAAATGATACCAGATCTTCTTTATACATATGGTAAAATTTTGCTGTAAATCCATCTGATCCTGGGCTTTTGCGGGGGTTGGTAGGGTGTTTATTATTTATTCAATTTCAGAGCTCATTTTTGGTGTGTTCAGGGAATCAAATTCTTCCTGGTTTGGTTTTTGGAGTTTGTATTGTCCGGGAATTTATCCATCTTTTTTGGGTTTTGTAGTTTGTGTGTACAGAGGTGTTCATCATAGTTGCTGATGGATATTTTTTTTTTTCTGTTCGGTGAGTGGTAACATTTCCTTTGTTGTTTCTAATTGTGTTTATTTCGATCTTCTCTTTTCTTCTTTATTAGTTTAGCAGCCTATCTATCTCGTCAATTTTTTCAAAAAAACCTACTCTGGGCTCACTGATCTTTTGAATGGTTTTCCATGTCTTGATTTCTTTCAGTTCAGCTTGGATTTTGGGTTTGGTTATCTCTTGTCTTCTGCTAGCTTTGTGGTTGGTTTGCTCTTGCTTCTCTGATGCTTTCAGTTGTAATATTAGGTTGTTAATTTGAGATATTCCTAACTTTTTGTTGTTGGTGTTTAGTGCTATAAATTTCCCTGTTAACACTCTTTCAGCTGTAGCCCAGCGATTCCAGTATGGTGTAACTTTGTTCTCATTAGTTTCAAAAACCTTCTTGATTTTTGCCTTAATTTCATTATTTACTCAAAAGTCACTCAGAAGCAGGTTGTTTTATTTCCATGTAATTGTATGGTTTTGAGCAATTTTTAAAGCTTTGACTTCTATATTTATTGCACTGTCGTCCAAGAATGTGTTTGGTATGATTTTGGTTCTTTTGCATTGCTGAGGATTGTTTTAGGTCTGACTGCTAGTCAATTAATAGAGTATGTGCCTTGTAGCAATGAGAAGAATGTATATTCTCTTGTTTTGGGGTGGAGAGTTCTGTAGAGGTCTGATAATATAATTCTCTACAGATCAGATTCATTTTAACATTGAATTCAGGTCCAAATATCTGTTAATTTTTCACCTCAATGATCTGTCTAATACTATCAGTGGAGTATTGAAGTCTCCCACCATTATTGTATGAGATTCTAAATCTTTTTGTAGGTCTCTAAGAACTTGCTTTATGAATCTGGGCTATCCTGTGTTGGGTATATTATATTCAGATTTTTAAAATAATGCCTTTTACCAGATTAAAGGTACACTGGACTCTTCTGTACTATCTTTGCTATTTCCTATGAATGTGTTCCAAAATAAAAAATATATATATTATAGGTACTGACATAAATATTATCTAGAAATTTAAGATAGCATTCCTCTGTTAATTAAAATTCAGTTGGCAACTGAGTACATAATAGAAAATAAATCATTCATAAGGTCTGTCTTCAGTGTTACTTTATGGTTTTAGAAAATACTTTAAATAAATCATTCAAGTTATTCTTATTGAGATATAAATATTAGAGTGGTAAATGTCAACATGTTAGAATAAATATTTTCTTTTCCTCGTTCCTAAATCTCAATGAATCTAGAAGTTCAGAGACTAAGAATGACAACTGGAATGCAAATATATCAAGTGTGATAATATCTCAAAGATAAATAAGAATTGCATAAGAAAGGAGACATGGGCCAATTATTGCTTACCTTTTTTGAAAAGTGCCTCATTTCAGTCCCCATAAAGATAGTCAGAGGAGGACATGGGAGTGGAAAGAGAACTGATTTTCCTCTCAGGGGTACGTGGCAGAGCCAAGGCTCAATTCTGCGTGGCAGTCACCAACATTGATCTCATCTTTGATGAGGACATTTTCTCATCTTTGATGAGGACATTTGAGGACATTCTCCTTCCTGCTTCTGTGTCCTCTCCTCTCTTCACTTATGTCTCCTTCATGTCCAGCTCTCCCCATCTGCCCATGCAATCAATCCATCAGTCTCACAAATAAAAATTGTAACAGTGTATGATATAATCTGTAAACAGAAGGTATCGTTAGCAATAATGCTCCACTTGGAAGTCATAGGGTCTCCTCAGGATGCTATGGCCAAAACAGAGCTCTTTCCCTCTGCAAACCAGCTCACACCCAAGGCTTCCTCAGTTGGGTACATGAGACCATTATTCACCTAGTTGCTGAAGTCATAAACCAATAACTTATCCTCAGTTTCTCACTATCCTTGCCACAATGCCTCTTGATACATCAAGTCTCTATATATTTACATTCAAAATGCATCTTTAGATGTCTGCTTTTCTCTGTCTTCACTGCAACTACCTTATTCTAAACATTATCATTTCTTACTTGGATTATTACAACAGTTTCCTTGCTTCTATTCTACAAAACAGCAAGGGTGATCTTTAAGTAAATAAACAAACAAACAAACAAATAAATAAATAAATAAATAAAATCACATTGTTGTCCTGCTTAAATAATGCAACAACTTCTCACCATAGCTAGAATAAAGTACAGAACCTTTACCATGGCCCTTCACGGTTCTCAAACTCTGGCCCATCCCTGCCTATCATGTGTCACTGACTCTGCTCCAGCTGCTCAGGCCTTCTTTCTCATCCTCAAGCATGCTAATCTCCCTTCTGATGGAGAGTCTTGTGCTCAGACGGGAATGCCCTGGCCCCAGAGTTAGGTATGGTTTCAAGTTACAGTTAACTACCATCACCAGCTGAGGTGTTTTCTGAATTCCTAAGCCAAATTAACCCCTACTGTATGAAATAATTACTGTGTTCATTTAGTTATTGTCTATTGCCTGCCCATGCCATGTAAACTCAAAGTGAGTGAGGATGACTGGTTTTCCTAGTCCCTAGAATAGTCTGGTACATAGTAGACTCTTTAAAAGAATGTGGTGACAATTTATTTTGTCAATTTTTTCCTCTCTTGACTTTCATCAAGATGACTAAACTTGGAGAAAATGAGAAGAAAATAAAAGAGATCAAGAAATAATAATCTCAAGAGAAATAAAACAGTTCTAGATTCAAACGTTTAATATGAAATAAAAAGTAAAGAGCGGAGTGTTAATACTGAAAGAGATCTATGCAAATCATGTGCAGGCAGAGTTCAATGGAGACATCTATTCATTTTTGCTTATTATGACTGTTATGTGAACGCTTTTGTTTTCTTGTTATTATGAGTATTATTTTCCACAGTAGATTTGGGTGAAGTAATAACTGTGGGGTTTTTTGTAAGGAGTATTAACATTTTATACTTGAGCAAGAAAAAATTGAAATCAAAATATTGCTTACTCTGTCACTACTTCCATACTGCCCAACTTCCCCTGATTGCTATGAGTCTGTTTCTATCTGAGATATCAAAGCTTCTTTTTTTGAAAAAGAGACCACTGGAGAAGGAGAGGGGGAGATTTAAGTAATCATTCATTGAACTTTGCATATAAAATTGTACTATACATTACCAAGGCCCACCTTAGGACTGGGCAATTTCTCTGTCTCATTTTTTAATGTATATTTGTTATTTATGAGTCATATATATTAAAAGTTACCCTTTATAAGACTTCAGTCAAAGCAATGAATCAAAATCTTTACATTTGTTTTAGGAGCAGAGAGGTTTCTATGTACCTAAGATGTGTTCTTTTGTCTGTAGAAAAACAATTGCTGACATGAATAACAGCTTTGTTACCTTATTACCCAATGCAAATAAGAGAATAATTAACAGTTATTTCATGTGACTAGTAAGAAAGAAATTAGTTACTATGCTTAAAATATTGACTGAGCTATTCTGTCATTCCACAGAAATCTGAGCCAGTTGTTGAAGAGCTCTATTTAGTCTGATCATAAGTTAGAAAAGCTCATTAAGTTGTATCTGATGACAAAATAAGTTTGGTCAAAGAACAACCCAGGCAGTCGATATAGTAAGAAGGAAAAGCAGGCATCTTTAGTTTGTCTGAAATAACTATTCATTTGTAACACCAGGATAACATGTTATATCTAGCCTCAACCTTGGGCCAAATTATGACCCAGAGGTTTAGTAAAAAGAAATTTGTTCTCTTCAGAATTTCAGATTTACTGGTGTATGTTTTATCTCTTTATTTTCTGATCAGAAAAAAGGAAGCTGCCTCTGGACTATGAAGCAATAATGGGAATCCTTGAAGGACAGAATGCTGTAATGAAAAAAAAAATCCCAACTTGATAATCAGGAACTTGTTTTCTAACCCTATGTAACTTATCTGGACCTCACATTCCTGTATGTAAAGTAAGCATAGGAATCTTTTAGGTTCCATTAAGCTCTAAAAAGGAATGAGTCGTTGCAGTAGAGCTTTCCTAGGCAGTAAATTATTAAGATTATATCTATGCTGAGTTATTAAGAGAATAACGAAGGCATTATATATTTTTAATAAGTATCTCATTTACAAAATTGTTCCAAATGTTGTTGTTATTTACTGGAGGTACTTATTAAAAATATTATTTACCAAAAATGATTGCAGCACAAAGAGTGGAAAATCTGCCAAAGTTCAGTTCAATGTAACCAATATTTATTGAGATTCCAATTCCTGGGAAGCTTTAACTTGACCTTAGACAACACCATACAGAGTTATTACTCTGTATTGTGGATTTATTATACATAGTGGATTTATTTGTATTGTTAGAAACAGTTTCCCTCATTCTTTAGTAATACACATTGAGCTCTTTCAGAAGGCAGGAGAGGGGGACAATTTCGAATACCCTAAACTTTCTAAATTATACCCTTTGATTCAAAAACTTTACTTTCAACAAATGCGCTTTATACTTACATTCTCATATATGGAGGAAACCTTGGGGCAGCAGAGCTAGTTCATATACAGAGAGAAAATCTTTGCACCAAGGTTAGATTAACTGAAAGAAAGAACATGTGGAGAATACGTATCTATAAGGAGACTGAAGCCAGTGATAAAGTAGTTTTGAAATTGTCAGAGCCCAGACAACATGGTTAAGCCTGAAAGTCTGAAATCTGGAACAGCACAGAGATCTTTTGGTAAGCAGGTCAGTGGAAGAAACAAGAGTTTTGCAGTGTACATCATGATCTCAAATGAGTATGCTTGGATTTGCATACTTACATAAATTCAAAAACCTTTTCTTCTCTTTTATTTTTTAATTGACAGATAATACTATATGCATTTATGGTGCACAACATGACGTTTTGTAGTTCATATACATTGTGAAATTGTTAAATCTAGCTAATTAACATGTGCATTACTTCACATAGTTATTTTTATGGTAAGGGCACATAACATCTACTCTAGATTTTTCAAGAACATAATATTTCATCATTGATCATAGTTACCTTGCTTCATAGTAGATCCCTTGAAATTTATTTTTTCTATCCTGTTGTAAGTATGTATCCTTTGGCCAGCATCTCCCCCTACCCCCACCATCCCCAGCCTCTCGTAACCACCATTCCACTCTGCATCTATGTGATCAAATTTTCAAGATTCCACATATAAGTGAGATGATGCAGTATTTGTCTTTCCGTGCCTGACTTATTTCACTTAACACAAGGTCCTCCAAGTTCATCCAGGTAGTCACAAATGACTGGATTTCATTCTTCTTTATGGCTGAATAGTATTCCACTGTGTATATATATCACATTTTGTTTATTTATTCATCCATTGGTGGACACTTAGCTTCCATCCAGGTTTCTACCAATACCCTCTTTGGTGTATTCTATACCAACCCTGGCTAGTCCCACAGCACTGCCACGAGATATTACTACTCAAGTGGAAATGAGAGCCCAATTCCTTCTATTAACATGCCATTAATACACAGAGAGTGGCTGCAGGGCCTTTGCATACATGCTGTTTCCTTTGCTTGGAATGTTCTTCACCCAGATATATATATGCATGATCACTCTCTCACTTCCTTCAAGTCCGAGCTCAAATATTGAATGAGAGGCCTACCTTCCTCCTTTTAAAATAAGCATTCTCCTATGAATATCTATTTCTTCATCAGCTATATTTCTTTCATAGCCCTGGTAACTCCCAACATATATACTTATCTAAATATATTCATTTGTTTTTATTTTTTGCTTGTGTCTGAGACTAGAATGTAAGCTCTAGAAAAGCAGAGACATTTATTTTCCATTGTTGTATCCCAGATCCCATAATACTGCTGGCATATAGTAGGTACCTAAAAAACATACACCTGTCTAATTTGTTGAATGCATTAATTAAATACATTCAATACATTTGATCATCCTTTAAAACAAGCTAAAACACTGGGCAAGTGGAAAAACAGTCAGAGCCATTTCTGCCACCTGGTCTTTCTTCTGCTAGCCTTTCCAAAGGTTTGAAAATGACTTCATCTCAAAAAACAGTTACAGATCATGGACAATGTAAAAGCGTATTTGTTCCTTATTTTCTGGAGATGACAATAAACCTGTGATTTTCCTAGAAGGAACATTTATAAGGTGGGTTTTAAATCTTTAATTGTTCTGATAATGAAGCAGTGGCTAAAGTTTAGGGATAGGGCCTCGATGAGGAGGTAGCTGACATATACAATGACCTCCATCTCTCCATCCCTCCTTTATAAAAAATTCCAATCTTGGTTTTGTCAGTCTGGCTTAACTGGTCAGGTTCAGGAAGCTTGTTAAAACTTTCAAAATACTAATAAATCTAACAGTTATTTAGATACTCTTCTTCAAGCTCTGCTGGAGGTCACAAGAAATGTGCAGTGTAATTTCTTAGCTTGAGAGATCCCAAAGAGAATAAAATGAGAAGAGGAAGAAGATCATGTTGACTTGATCCTTCCGTCTTGGGTTTGGATGCAAGTGACTAATAATATTCTGGGAGCATTCCCAAGTTTTAGTTTCCTGAATGATCCTTGATAGAAGACCCCCTCAGCAGAGATTTGCAAGGTATTTTATTGAGTTCCTGCTTGAGTCAAAAAGTATGTTCTGTTCAGGTGATTTGAAATCATTATTTCATTTCCACTTCTAGTTTCTAGATAGCCTAGTGAACTCATCTGCCTGAAAGTTCCATTCACATCTTGAGAATTCCTTAGTCCCTGCATTAAACTACAGGGGGTCATGGGGCTGCACATACGTTTTGTGTGTATATATTAAATAATACTGGGCCAAGCAAAACAATGTATCTGCTTCATCCAGGAAATATCCTTTCCTGAAAGTTAAGGCTGTGAGCCAGACAGCTTGTTTATGAAGACTGAATAGTTTCTCTTCCAGACCTGCTCCAAGACCTTTGCTTCACTGTCCCCACTCATCTCTACTAATCTCCTTCTTGCAAAACCTGCCTTAAAATCACTTAGCCCAGGTCCTGAAATGCTATAAATTCTTTGCCTTAATTTAGCAGTTTGAGATATCACTAAAACTGGATAGTGCTCTAATAAACTTAACATTGTATGATCAATAGGTTTTTCTGGTAGTATTTTTGGGAATGAATAGCCAACAGCCAGAGTGCAGTTTTAATCTGACCTCATTATTTCCTCTCCTAACTTACTTTCTCCTTTGATGACATCAGAATCCACCCAACAGAGTCCATAAAACAGAATCATTCTTCACTACTCCCTCTGACCTTCAATAACTAACCAATCCTAAAGTTCTACTGATTTTGTCAACTTTCCACTTTTAATATATTCCTGCTGTCTTCCCACTTCTTTTTCATCCCCATCCTTGAATATTCTATGTAATCAACTCCACTTACCTGGCTGGTGTAGTTGCAGACTGGCATCACGTATGCTGCCTAAACCCTGTTAAAAGAAAAACTGCAGCCGAATTTTTTTTTTTTTTTTTAAGATGGTCTCGCTCTGTTTCCCAGGATGGGGTGTAGTGGCGCCATCTTGGCTCACTGCAACCTAAGTCTCCTAGGTTCAAGCCATTCTTCTGCCTCAGCCTCCAGAGGAGCTGGGACTACAAGCGCCCGCCACCACACCTGTCTAATTTTTGTATTTTTAGTAGAGACAGGGTTTCACCAGGTTGATCAGGCTGCTCTCCAACTCCTGACCTCAGGTGGTCCGCCCATCTTGGCCTCCCAAAGTGCTGGGATTATAGGCTTGAGCCACTGCCCCCAGTTGCCTAATTAAATTTAAAGGAGTTTAATTGAGCAATGAACGATTCACGAATTGGGCAGCCCCCAGAATCACAGCAGATTCAGAGAGACTCCAGCACAGGCACGTGGTGGGAGATTTATGGACAGCAAAAGGAAAGTGAGGTACAGAAAACGAAAGTGAAGCACAGAAACAACTGGATTGGATAAAGTTCTCCAGTTGCCTTATTTGAACAGGATTTGAGTAGTTGGGTGCATTCGATTAGACAAAACCCAGTGATTGGTATAGCTGTGGGCTATGGTTGGCTTACAACTCCACTTGTTACAGTTCACAATGTACAGAAAAACCTTTAGGCTGAATTTAACTATGTAAGGGGGCAGCTTTAGGCTCATCTTGATTTAACAATTCCATAGATGCTGTCTAAATCCATATCTCCAGGGATGAGAGTTTTGGAGACTTCCTCCCCCTTCTCCTTTCCCCGTGGATTGGGAAACAGGAATTGCTGGGCTCTCCTGCCTGAATGATATATTCCCTTTCTTGTACAATACCACTACCTTGCCTTCACTTCCATGGTTACCATTATTGCTGCTGTAATATTGGTTGTAACATGGGGGATTTTGCTTAGGCCATGGTGGAAGGAAGATGAGTTGTAAGCACTAAAGATGATTTTGAAGGAATAAGTGGTATCTATCTACTTATAGTCCCATGGCTACCTCCTCATTTCATTTGCCACAGTTTTAAATATTTTTACCAACAGCTTGACATTCCTTGATTTGTCTTCTTTTTTCTAAAACAATTTGTCCTCTTTTTTCTAAAACAAAGTGCTGATTTGATGTCTGGAACTGCAGTGTCTAGACCTTGGCTTGCAGAGTTCTCAGAGGAAGGAGCAATTGAGGAGGGCTTCAGTCACCTCCCTACCTAGGCAGCTCTGCTAGAGAGCCTTCTCATGGAAGAAAATTTGAGTCCCTGGTGAGAAGTTCCCAGGTCCTGAGAACTCAGAATTACAGATTTATAATACGAACTATCTGTAAGCTGGGAGAAGAACCACATGGACCTCTCTTGTCCTATAAAAAAATTCTTACTGATCTTAATGCTTACACTTTTACGTCAATAGCAGGATGGACATGGCCTACCACAGAAACAATGAGTTGATTTTTGTTTTCGTTGTAAGGGCTTTTCTCCTCCTTTATCAGCAGATGACAATACAAGAGGAGATTAAATTCTATGGGGGTGAAGAAACTAACCTCAAAATTTAAGACTGAAGTATCATATTTTAAAGATAACAGTTAACATCTGTGGGATGCTGACCTGACCATATTTACAAGGCCTTAGGAGATAGACGTCATTATGACATTAATTTTACTGATGAAAAAAGAGAGGTAGTACACAGTGTTGAAATCACTTTCCGAAAGTCACACAGCACCTAAATGGCAGAGCCTGGCTTTATCCCAGAGCCTACGTGCTAAAGCATTTTTACCAGGGTTTCTGAAAATGTGTTCTATAGGAAAGTAGTCCCACAAGATGCTCCAATAAAAAATGATTTTAGAGTCTTTTGAGCTCCCTTAATACCTAGCAATTCATTAGGAACAATGGCAAATAAAGGCTCTGAAGAAACTTGTTTAACTTAATATTACACAGACTTTCATAAACTTACTTGAGCATGGCACACTTGTCCACCTAACTATCACTAATACCTTAGCAAACACATAGTAGCAGAAACACCTGTCAGAGGACAGTGTCTCAGACTCCCTTCACATCCTTTCTGGCTCCAGACCCAGCATATTAAAAAGGTGCTCCATATTTCCCAAGTGAGTCATGAAATAGAAACTCTGTCAGGAGTCTCTAAACATGTATGGCAGATTTGTATGTGTGGTCTTTAGTTTTACCTGGTTGCAAAGTCCTCCAAGATAGGCATACCAAATTCCATTCACAAGAGCTCAAGGAAAGTGCTAGGCAAGGGTCAGAACTGCTCTGAGCCTTTCTGAAAATCTGTGTCCAGCTGGCTGCCCTTTGAGGTCAGCCAAAGTGTCTACTGGCAGGCGACATGAAAAACTCAGCTAACAAGTCTGTAAAGAAGAAAAAGGCAAAGTTTAGCAGGCATTAGTCCTTTTGCTTTCCAAAATATAGGCATCCTACAGGACTCAGAGGGACAACAAGTATCAGGCACAAAGTTCTTGCATCTCACATCATAGAGTGTTCAGAGCACACAGTGGTGCTTTTCAGTTGAGCTGATTTGGACACATTATTCACGTCTCTTTACTTTATTTGGACAAATTATACACCTTTCTTTAGTTTCTTCCAATGAAAATAATTAATGAAAATCCCATTCCGAAAGGCTGTTATGAGGGTTGAGCAAGATAATGCATGTAAGGTGCCAGCACACAGTAAAATGCTCATTAAATTCGGCTATTATTAAGGCAGTCCAAGCAGTTGTCCAAAAATTCAGTTCTACAAGGACTCAGGCAAATTACTGACTCCTTTCAGGAGCCTCAGGAGCCTGCTCTCAAGACTTGAGAGTTTTCCCAGTAGCTCCTTGGCCTTTCAAAGAAAGAGGTGGGGAAAGAGTGGTATCTTTAAATGGAAACAATATAGGAAGGTGACAGCTACTCTGAACCTGACTCACAGGTTCTGACAGAAAGAGGGTGGGTATCCAATTCCAGGACTTTCTAGTCTCACCAGTATTCAAAGCATTTAACGGAAATACAAATTAGAGTTCCCTGAATAAAGAGATCTTGGTGCTAATCAGGAACAGACTTCTTTTCGTCATTATGTTATTTACCAATGCAAGGTCAAGGTGGAAAGTGCCTTCAAATGATAGTAAAAAGTAGTAATAGCTAAAATGTAGTGAGCTCTTACTGTTCAGTCTCTGAGCTAAGCACTTAATAATTTACACTTTCATGTTTGATGTTCTCAGCAACCTAATGATGTATGTACTATTTTTATATCAATTTTCCAGACAAGATAATAGATTCTTAGGTTAAGGAAGCAGCCTGAGGTCACATACCAGGTAAATACGTTGGTGCCTTCATCTGATTCCAGGAGTTTCCATCCTAGAGCCAGTACTTTTAATTACTTTGCTCTGCTACTTACTCAAGCCAAACCCACTACCCTGCTGAGATAATTCAGTTTAAGTGGCTTCTAAGAAGCTGTGTACATATGATGTATAAGCAGCTTTTTAATAACCAGAGAAACAGTCAAAATGTTATCTTTTAGCTCAAGGTGTGCACCTGTGTTTCCCTGACACTTTATCCACATTGTACTCATTTCCAACCATCAGAAACTCTTGTGTTACTTGAGTAGTGCCAACTGGATAATTCACTTGTCAAAGAATAATCCTAACTGCATATTCCCTATTTGTGAGTCTTCTAAATCTCTAACTAGGGTTAATTCCTCAGTATCACAGGGTTAATTCCTCAGTATCACAATCACTGTTTTCAGCTACACAGTTAATAATCCAACCATGCACTGCTCCTTAAAAGGAGAGGCGGTGATGCAGTTGCCCACCCCAGAGTCATATGGGTGTTAGGTGGATGTATTATGTAATAAGGTAATTAGATTACTATACTGAAAGCAATCAAAATCAACCCTAGAATCTCTGTCTCCTGAAACTAGGAGTCTTGTGACTAAATTGATTGGCTATTTCTTTTGGTGTTTGAAGAGTCTTGCCTCTTGATAGATTTCTTTTTTAAAATTCTAAAAACAGCCCGTTTTTTAATTTTACATATGTAACACTTCTGCTTCACATATATAAAGAATTTAAAAGAACAAAATCTTACGTTTTAATTTGAAAATAAAGTATAAGTAAGATATTTAAGAAAATTTAAAACAAAAATGTTGATGCAAATGGTGACCACAACCCAGTAGCTATATTGCCTCCTTCAGCCCCTATCTTGGGCAGCCCAACGATCCTCTTACTTGATGCTACTTGTCATCTAGATTTGCTAAAGTTGATATATAGCATGTCTGAATTGAGATGGAGGCAAGTGATGATAGTCTTACTTACATGGTGTTTTCTATGTGGCGGATACCATTTTCATTTAATCTTTATTACAGCCCTGTGGCAAAGGCAAAGAAAGTGAGGCTATGAGGCAAAGGGATGTGCAGCAACTCTTCTGAGGTCACACAGCCTGCTAGAGGCAAAACTGGGAATTAAGCCCGGAATATGTGGCTGCGAACTCTGAGCTCCTCATCACAACTCTCTGACTCAGTGTGTCTCTCAAAATGTCAGCCTCAAGCCCAAGGCAACTCCTTGGAAATACGGGGCCCTAGGTAAGAAAGTTCATGCTCTGGACTTCCAGTCAGGAAAGATTTCAAGAGCTACCAAGACTAAGCATGACTGGAAAGATACAAACTGACTGGACTGGCCAGGGCCTGCCAGAACAAGCCGGGCTCGCAGAACTGCCTTCCTTCAAGAGAGCACTAGGTCAGGAGGACAGCCCAGAGGTGCTGATGGGTGCACGCCCCGCCTTACTGGTCTGCAGTGTTCATGTTTCAGGAGAGAAGAGTCTCTGGTGCATCGAGACCCCCTCCCTGCCAGGGTTGTCCTTAGAGAATGTGCAGCGTTACATCGAGTGACTGATGGAGACTGAGGGTAATCATAGCTTCCTGTTTTCAAAAAAATAAATTATATATATATATATATATACACACACACACACACACACACAAAAGTTCCTCATTGGTAGCTATTCTTGATTTTCACTTCCTTCAGGCTTGCCTAAAATATCTCTTTTTATTTTTTATTTTATTTTATTTTTTTTTGAGACAGAGTCTGGCTCTGTTGCCCAAACTGGAGTGCAGTGGTGCCATCTCGGTTCACTGCAAGCTCCGCCTCCTGGGTGCACGCCATTCTCCTGCCTCAGCCTCCCAAGTAGCTGGGACTGCAGGCTCCCGCCACCTCACCCAGTTAATTTTTTGCATTTTTAGTAGAGATGGGGTTTCACTGCATTAGCCAGGATGGTCTCGATCTCCTGACCTCGTGATCTGCCCACCTCAGCCTCCCAAAGTGCTGGGATTACAGGCATGAGCCACCACGCCAGGCCAAAATATCTTTACATACTTCATTTTCATAAAAATTCTGGTATTACACATTGATTTTGACTTTTCAAACTGATAAATATGTTGACCATTAAAGTCAACTGGTTAACCCATGAAAACCAGCTAAACAAGTTACAGTGGATACTGTGCATGTATGCCTTGCTTTGACTCAGACACAGGGCATCGCTGAGGTTTAAGATGTGATGAGCTGGCTCCTAAATCCCTGATATTCTTCAACCATGGTCGCTGAGACTGATGTGTACCAATAAGCTTGGGATGAATAGGGGCTTTTGTGCTATGAAAACAGACTAATCTCTATGCCTACCCTATACCAAATAATGTCAGTTCATGAGCTGACGCTGCCAACACCATTTGTTGCATTCACAGCAAACTGGAAAATCATTGCTAAATTGCCTGAAGTATAGTAATAAAAAAAATTAGAAAGTGGCTGGGAGTGGTGGCTCACACCTGTGATCCCAGCACTTTCTGAGGCTGAGGCGAGTGGATCCCTGAGGTCAGGAGTTTGAGTCCAACCTGGCCAACAGGGTGAAAACCCCATCTCTACAAAAAATACAAAAAAATTAGCTGGGCATGGTAGTGGGAGCCTATGATCCCAGCTGCTTGGGAGGCTGAGGCAGGAGAATTACTTGAACTCAGAGGGCAGCGGTTGCAGTGAGCCGAGATCGTGCCTGGGTGATGAGAGAAACTCCATCTCCAAAAACAAAAAGAAAGAAAAAGAAAAAATTAGAAAGTATTAATTAATGCCAAAACAAGAATCTTGTCTTATGACTTTGCCAAGTAACTTACCATGTGTACAGAGATTATTTTCAATGCAAACTTTCTTGAACATCTGTGAGTGAGAAAATGTGTTAGCTTCTTGGAATATAAAGTAAGTCACTTCCAGTAAAACACTGGTGACACAGTGTTGGTGGAAGCAACAAATGTCCATGACATTTAATTAAAGTGGAGCAAAACTGTCTTCTTTCCTCTCTGACAGAGACTTAATTTGATGTTAACATAGAATGCTGATTTATAAATAAACAGCTTACTCTCTCAGCCTTAGAATTTGAACAGAGAGATGGAGATCATACTGTTCTCAACTCCTAGGCAAAAACTTTTTTAAAGCTTTTGATGGTGACAAAGTTATAATAGAATTACTCATTGGAAGAAAAATAATGTTTATGATGCAAGGTAAAGACATTCTCATGTAAAAACAAAAACAAACAAACAAAAAAACAGCTGAGGGGTAACAAGCCTGCTGCTCCTTCCCCAAGGGTCATTGTCAAATTGCCTAGTTCTGAGTCTGAACAGGGAGGCAAGACATTTATCAGTGGTGTAATAGAGGCTGATGTTGTCAAACCAATATTATCCTACCGTTTTTTTCCCTTCTAAGAGGGTTACAATTTGACCATGTGCTCTTTAGTGACAATGTGAATTCTGTCCCCTCAGGAATGAATTATGACTAATTTAAGTCCATAGTGATAATCCTACTCTCTTTTGTCAGTGATTGGTTTAGGGGTTGGCCTGTGGCCTATTTCTGGCTAGGTAGATGAGAGGGAAATCTATTAGAGGCTCCTGGGAAGGACTCTTTTCACTGATACATATATTCCCTCTCTACTGAGGAATTTGCCCTGTAAAGGTGTAGTGGCTGGAGTTACCACAGCCATCTTATACCCATGAGGAATGACATTGTCAATGTGATAGGATCAGAAAAGCCTCTAGAATGCGGTCAAGTTGCTGAGCCGCTCTTAGAACCAGCCATCTCATGACTTCCAGTTATGTGAAATGATAATACAAAACTATTTATGCAAATAAGCAAAAAAAAAAAAAAAAACATGTCTCTGGCTCAAAGAGAGCAAAGAGGAAGAGCTGAGATTTCAAACCCAGACACATCTGACTCAAAAGCTGTTCTCTGTGGGCGGCAAGCCACCCGGGTGTGGAGGCAAGAGACCACGGGCACCAGCTGTTTCAGTATGATAAAATATGTAAAACAACAAGAGTTATACTAGATCTAGATCATAGACATGATTATACATGAATATCATTAATCATTAGTTTGTAGCAATTACTCTTTTTTCCAATATTATAATAATCCTCGCTCTACAATCATAACCTAGGAAAAGCCAGGCCATACAGAAATAGGAGCTGAGGAGACATGGTGAGAAGTGACCAGAAGACAAGTATGAGCCCTCTGTCATGCCCGGACAGGGCCACTAGAGGGCTCCTTGGTCTAGCGGTAATGCCAGCGTCTGGGAAGACATCCATTGGCAAGCGGACCGTGGTCTAGTGGTAGCGTCAGTGCCAAGGGAAAACACCCACTACTTAGCAGGGGGAGTTTAGAGAAGACTGTACTCCTCCACCTCTTGTGGAGGGCCTGACATCAGTCAGGCCCGCCCACAGTTATCCGGAGGCCTGACCGTCTCCGTGTGATGCTGTGCTTCAGCAGTCACGCTCCTAGTCTGCTTTCATGTTCCACTCTGTTCACCTGGCTCTGCCGTTTAGATAGCAGTAGCAAAATTAGTGAAAGTACCAAAAGTCTCTGGTATCCAGTAATAATTGTGTAAACTGTCTCCTCTCTCTCTCCCTCCCTACCTCGGCTGCCAAACAGGGAAGGACCCCCTGTCCAGTCAACACGTAACCCACATGACCTTCGGTATCACTGGAGATGGCTCACACTCCTTACCCTGCCCCTTTGTCTTGTATCCAATAAATATCAGCGCAGCCTGGCATTCGGGGCCACTACCGGTCTCCACGTCTTGGTGGTAGTGTTCCCCTGGGCCCAGCTGTCTTTTCTTTTATCTCTTTGTCTTGTGTCTTTATTTCTACAATCTCTCGTCTTCGCACAGGGGGAGAAAAACCCACCAACCCAGGAGGACTGGTCCCTACAATTCTCCTGGTCTTCTGGTCCAGCTCTAAAGAAGTAAAAAACTAACACAGTAAGAAATGGATATTTAATATCCTGGCTATGTTCTTTGAAGGGTGTCGCTGTAGACCACTGGGCAAGTCCCAGATTTGTCCAGGAATTTCTGCTTCCTATGCCCTAAGTCAAGGTCAGCTGTAGAGCAGCAAGTAACATTCTGACCGGTGAAGTCAAATGATCCAAACAGACTGTTTTGTTTAAAGCTGCTTTAGGGATTCAAATCCAAATATCAGAAGGATCAACAATTCTTGATCATTTTCAAGCTAAACAACCACTACCTGCTTGATTTTTGGTTGTGCAAAATGATTGACTTTAAAAACTTCCCAGAGCAGTCAAATAAACTTCCAAAGATGTTTGAGTTATGTTAAATACTTTTAACAACTCCCTTTATGTGATGAAATTATGATCATTTTGTACTGAAGACAGAAGCATACATTTCTCATAGATCAAAATTACTTTAAGAAAAGTAGAGCAATTTGAAACACTCAAGGAGAAAGGAATAACATTCTACTCTCATGAATAAAACTGACTGGGGCCTGTCTCGGCAGAAAAAGTAATTCCTGGGAAGAGAAGTATCTCTTTTGAAGGGCTTTTCCCCAAAACTGGATGGTTGTGTGGGAGAGGAGTTGGAGGGTGTGGAGTAAGAACAGAAAGCAGGAAATAAGCATTATAGGATGAGTGAGAACCCCATACAGAGCCCCACTCAAGGCTGCTATCCAGGAACTGGCAGCATCAGCATTGCCTAATGTTGGGAATGCAGGATCTCAGGCCCCACTTCAAACCTACAGGACCAGGATGTGCAAGTTCACAAGACTCCAAAGTGATTCAAACACACATTACAGTGTGAGAAGCAACGGTTTAAGACAATGGTTCTCCACCTTGGCATCACTTTGATTTCTGTAGAACTTTAAATTAGCACTGATACTTGGATCCAATTTCAGAACTTCTGATTTAATTTTTCAGGAGTATACCTGGGGCTCTGAGGATTTTTAAGCTTTCTCAAGCGATTACAATGTGCAGCCAAGATTGAGAACTACAGATTTAGTGGACTGATAATGGTAGTTTCTGTTTATTTGCTCTCCTCAATGGCACTAGGATGTATGTAAATTTATGTTTTAGACTTGAAGCCATGAGGCCCTGTAAGAGGAGAATGTTTTATGATCAGGTGTAGGACACTCGACAACAGGTCATGGAAATCTGAGTGGTTTGCATTATATAATAGAGCTTTCCTTACACAATGTACATGTACAATACATTTTTATAAATAAGAATTATTTTGCACTCTTAATATTTCTCATACACTGTACTAGACAACCATGCCCATTATTTCTAATCATCCCATAAGCTCTACAAAGAAAGTATTATCATCTCTCACAGATTTGGAAACTGAGGCTCAGAGATGTCAAGGGATTGCCAAGGTGACGCATCTGATAAACAGTGCTGTCAGGACTTCAGTACAGGTCTTCTTTTCTCCAAGTTGAAGTTCTTTACTCTGCCCTTACTGCTTCCCTTAAAAACACAAATCACATTTCAAAACCACCAAGTTTGTCATTTTAGCAAATACACAAGATAAATTTTTGCAAGGCAGAGTTACTTGATGCAATCTCTCCTAATTTGCCTACTTTACACATTACAAAGTTTATGTAGATTTTCCCAAATGTAATCCAAGGTTTGATTTTAGCCCTCACATGGTGAGTTTTAAAAACAAGTAACTAACTAGTTACTTCTCCTCCTTTCTTCCTGTTTTCCCCACCTTAACTCCAAGTCTTTTATAGAGTGAAGTTCAATTAAAATAAAATGAAAGAGTTACTGGCCAAAAAGAAATCACTAGAGTATCACCAAGTAAGTATATTTAGCCTTCCAATTACCTGAAGGAAGTAATAAAGGAATAATTAAAACATTATGGTTCTGTTGGGTTTAGTGGGTTTGGATGGTAATTTTCCTGACAGGAGCACACAAACTAATGCTCAGTAAGATGCTGCTGTACCCTGTTCTCAAACCACTTAAGAATGATATTCACATTGCAAAGGAAACTCCCTATTGGGAACCCCTGGTGGGGCTTCCTTTTGAACATTTATACCACGATGCACCAGAAGACACTGCTTTTACAGTATCAGACCACTTTCCAGTCTTTGGGTCAAAAGTCTGCTTAAAATAAATCCAGTAGCTGATAAAAATGACCTGATGATAGAAACAGAAGCTCCCAAATCACACTGGACACCACACAGATGCCCGAGCAGATAAAAGTGATGCCTTAGAGAGACCATCAAGTGGCTAGTTCACATGCAAATATGTTGTTCTGAGTACTTACAAAGTGAGGAGCTCTATACTAAGTGCTTTATATGCATTCTTCCACTGAATCTTCATAGCAACTCTACAAGAGTCTGTTAATTTTATTTTACAAATAAAAATGCTGAGACGTGGAGAAGTTGAGTGACTTTCACAAAACCATGTTGCTAGTAAGTGATGAATGAGGAATTCAATGGCCACAATCTAAGTCCATAGCCCATGTTTATAGCTCATGTTTTTAGCCCAATACTGCCACTTATAGGTAGGAGGTAATATCATTTTCTATAGGCTACAATTAAAATGGCAGATGCTAGACAGGTCTAACCAGCACCTATTCCCCCTGTTCCTCTCCAAATGGAACCCTATTTTCCTTTAAGGAAATAACTGTAGTAACCACCTAGTAATTATGCAGTAACCATGATTTCTTAGTGGACTGAGCCACTTCCAGCTCAGCAGAAGGTCAATCAGCATATTCTCACACCCCTTGCAATGATGGTCAATTTACCTTGGTTCAATCTGAGTAAAGATGTGGAATTATCATTTGGTGATTGTGAGAAGTGATGCTTTCTACTTGGGAAATGAATAAGGAAGCATGCAGCCCTAGCTCTTATGGCAGTCATCTTTGTGACCATGAGGTTACAGCCAGGCTGAGGATGAAGCCAGCATGAAGACAGAGGCCACAATCTTGACCAAAAGAAGTCTGATGCTGCCTCTTCCTTTGGTTTACAGTTTCATGAACCAACAACTCTGCATTATTGCTTAGTTCCCAAGGAGTCGGGTTTTCTGCAACTGAAAAGTCTTATCTGATACAAGGATACCAATACTGTATGATTTGTTGTCTTGAAATAATTCTAAATGAGGAATTTACTTTCAACGTGCTATGGTTTTCATAGGAGCTTCATTGTGTACATCTTCCTGAAGATGAAAACAGAATTGTCTCTAGACAAGCTCAGTGCTCACATAATTGCTCTACTGCTAATCTAGATTCTATAATTTGAAATTCATCATAATAGCTTACTATGAATAAAGGCATTCACAATGAGTCAATTATATTGCTATTCATCAACTTGTGTAAGTGCCTGAAGCACAATTCATGTCAAACTCAAGGAACACGAGCTTCATTTCCTGAAAATTTGGGGAAAATGCTATTAGTCATAGGTACCTTTTAAACTAAGAGCAGGAAATTCTGTGGTGAAAAAAACATGACCAAACTAATTGTTTCTCATTTTATTCAAAATCATTTCCCCCATGAAGCTTTCCTGAGGAATTGAAAGAATGATATATACACTTCATGACTCAGTCTTTCCACTGACCTCACTTATCAAGAGCTGCAGAATGTGGCTCCCCACATTGGCTATGATGCTCACCACAGTCCTTCTAATCATAACAGACCTCTCCCCTATCCACGTTCCACGTGCACTTCAGCATGCTTCCTGTGGGTGTCCATTGGTTTTTCTGTTTACTCCCAGATAGTTGGATCAGCTGTGCTCAAGATGGGAGGTAACTTCAAAATGTAAAAATGCCTATAGAAGCAAATGGCAAGAAGTGTACCAGTCAAATGCAAACTGGATTGTCATCTCCATGAAAGTAGTTCTATACTCAAATTGCTTAAAGTGACAAATATACACATATATAATGAATATGCATGTATATGTGCTTATACATATATATTACAATTTATTTGGGGATGAGGAAGATTGCTGAGCATTTGAAAAAACGTTGTTGGACTGTTAACTTGTCTGAAGAAAAGTATAATGGAAATTGAGGGAATCAGGAAAGGAAATATTGTACAAGTTAGGAAAGTTAACTTGGAAGGCTAGCTTATGATAATTGTGGGTTTTGCCATCGAAACCAGTGTTAAAAAACTCAACTGCTTTTGCATCAACCTAATACATTATCCTATAATTATCTCTGGGAATTCACCTGAGGGAGAATTGTTTTGCTCTCCAATGAATCTAGCCAAGTTAACCTGAAATTACTAAAAGGTAAAATTTTAAAGTTCTCAATGTCCTCTTTCAGGAGTGGAGAAGAGGGGTGTCTTACTAAAAGGGCATTAGAAAGAACTTACAGAAGGTCGCCTTGTGTCACGTGATTTGGAGGAGGGTTTGAGAAGCATGGCTTTGCTCTAGATTGGATGTTGTTAGGAAGTGATATAATGTCATGACTGGATCTCTCAATAATTCTTATCTAGGAAGAGGGAAGACTAGAGTCAAGCTAAAACTGTCAGCAATAAACAAACAATAGTCACTCTAATTATCCAGGATTGGGGAATGTTGGGCCATGTTTGTGACTTAAACAGATTTTATTCTTTGCCTGTGTTCAGGCATGGTTACGGAGAGGTCTTGTTTTTGTCTTGATTCACCATGGTCATAGAGTGGCCTTGTCTGATGTCAGTATTCTGTGAAATCATGTATTTGAAGAGGAGATCACTAAGACATAGCTGGAGTGCTGGGCTAGCTTCTGGATGTCAGAGACATCTTTTTCTTTCCCAAAGCCATACAAATTTTTCCATGTCTAATCATATAAGGCAAATCCTTTCACTAAATAACAACAAAAACAGGCCCCAAAAAACTGAAAACGATATGTATAGATCTATTGTATGAGTAGGAAATTGTTTTTTCAGGTTACCAGTAACTTCCATTAGAGAAAGCTGGTAAACTGTCTCATCTTCCTCATTCAAATTTGGATTAAATTTTTAGACTTTGTCAACACAAGTTTTCAAAATTAGCTAGACAATTCTTTATGCCAAAAAAATGAACAGAATTTTTGAGAGTCTACAAATACTTGAGCTAGAAATGCCAACAAGGTGTGGGCTATACAGAAGCATATATGTTTATATATGCCACAGCAAACCTGTGAGACTCTTTTGAAAAGCAATTAGGTCAGGCATGGTGACTCACGCCTGTAATCCCAGCACTTTGGGAGGCTGAGGTGGGAGGATCACCTGAGGTCAGGAGTCTGAGAGCAGCCTGGCCAACATGGCAAAACCGTGTCTCTACTAAAAATACAAAAATTAGCTTTGTATGATCCCAGCTACTCAGGAGGCTGAGGCAGGGAGGATTGTTTGAACCCGGGAAGCGGAGGTTACAGTGAGCTGAGATTGCGCCACTGCACTCCAGCCTGGGTGACAGAGCAAGACTCCATTTCAAAAAATAATAAATAAATTAATTAATTAATTAAATTAAATGAAAAGCAATTAGGCCATGGAGTTCAGGAGGTATGAAAATATACATGTGCCTTGAGTTAGCAACACTGCTCTTAGGACTTTATCCTATAAATATTCTTTCAAGAAAGAAAAATTGCATGCTTAAGATGTCTCCATCATACTGTTTTTAGTAATGAAAATTTAACAGCATTCTAATTTCAAACAATAGCAGAAACTTTAAATAAATGCGTACATCTACTTCTCCCAGACTGTCTATTAAGCTGTAGCTTAAATGATCATTGCTGCTGCTTTAATGGCACATCAGAGTTGCTCTGCTTTGAATCAAGTGGGTCTTTGTCCCTTCACCTTTATCAGTTATCAGGCCCCAGAAGGGTATGATCTTGGGTGAGGTGACCCTCTAGCTGGTGCGGTTGCTGAAGTGCTCCAGTGGCAATGAAAGAGAATCTGGGTGGCACAGCTGCATGTTCACTTCTGTCCACCCGTAGCACTGCTGGGATCCACTTTTTTTCGGTATACAGGGTATAGCTCTTCCAGAATTCTATAGGCCTCTCTTCCCGGGGCAAACTTAGGAAAGACAATTAAGTGTGAAGAACTATAGTCCTTGCCTCTACAACTAAGTGTGGAATTTCAATTGATTGTCTCCCTCCTTCATTGTTCACTGTAGATCTCCTTTCTTTTCAGCTGCCACCCCTGTTTGTCTTAGAGGCTTTCCTGGTGGTGTGACCCAGAAACTTGTTCTCAAAGAGCCTAAATCACTGATCGCAGTGACTTTCTCAAGCCAGGATTTCTACACTTGTCTATTTACCAGCAAAAGTGGACAAGAGACCACCAAGAGGCACTAAAGTAGATCTTCTGAGTTCAGTGCTTGGGTATGGGATGCCACCTAACATCACACTCAATCAGAGACACACATAAGAGACAAGGGAATTGGCTCATGACCATGAGATTCACTGATTGTATCAAAAACTGAATCACGCAGAGGTCAGCAGCCCAATAGAGCATTAGAGTGACCTGCCAAAGGCACAGCTGAAACACTTAGAGGTGATATCTTACCACAAGAATGGGAACCATCATCTAGGTAGTGTATGTACTTTGAACCAAAGACCTTATATAGTGCAGTGTCCTTAACCAGATGATTACATTAGTTTGAGAATAAAGAGGTGAAAGCAGAAGTGGCCCTGCTTAACATCAATCCCAGTGATGCACTTGGGGAATGCATGCTTTCTTTTCTGGCAATTCTGGATTCTTCAAGTATAGAAATTTTGTTCCCTATCAAGAACACATTCAATAGGCCACAACTAAGTATCCTGTTGAATTATAAGATATGTCCTCTGAAAGCGCTTCAGTCTTTTTATGTCCAGGGACCAGCAGGCAAGAAAAGGAATCACCATCGTGGCCTGGTGATGCTGATCATGGATTTGACCCCGACCATAAGGAGGAGGTGGAAGGAGATAGGCCTACTGATGTATGTATGATAGGGGGAAGAAGGAATATGCTGGCACTGGTATGTCAGGAACTTAAATCTTCAAAGGGTTTCTCTTCTACCCTCTGGAGCACATTTTTCTTAAAGCCTCCAATGTGCCAGCCAGTTCTTGCTCATCTGACCTGACTAGCATGTCATTGACAGTGGATCAATGTGATACTCTGGAAGATATCTAGACAGTCCAATTGCTTTAGACTACATTATCAGAAAAGGTTAGGGCAGCCTCAGGGAAAAACTCTGAATGGATATGATTATCCATTCTATGTGAATGGGAAATCTTTTTTGATAGGAATAGAAAAGAACACTTGCCAAATCAGTATCTCCCCACCACATATCTGAGACCAGGTTCATCTGCTCTGTCTGGCACAGTGGCTGCAACTAGGGGTGTTGCTACCACCTGGCTGAGTTTGTGGAGACAATAGTCCACCAGTATCATCTGTTTCCTTCAGGGGCCGTACTGCTAAATGAAATATGACAGGAACCACCCCAGCCACCTCTTTCAGATACTTGAGAGTGACAACAATTTTCAGCGACCATCCCTCCTCTAAGATACTGCTCTGCTTTTTACTTACTCTTTTGACCAGGAATAGGTGGGTGGGAGTGAATCATTTAAGTGCTTCTATTTGACACTCCCCTCTGTGACAGTTCTTACCCTACCCACCAAGAACATAACATAGGATTTGTGCCAACTATCATGTATATCAAGCCCAGTTACATACTTGGAAATAGGAATGACTCCCCGGTGAGTCAATTAATGGGTTCCAGTACCAAAAACAGGCTTAGGTCTGGAAACTGGGAAAAGGACCAAGACATTTTATTGGCCCAACCACACTCAGTCTCTTGACCATCCAACCTTGATTTCTTCTGACGTACAGGTTGAGTACTGTCCTTGTTGCTGGCCCCGCTATTCACCTCTAGGATGTACTGTGTGCTATTAACCATCACCATCATTCTCTGCAGGTCAGAGTCCTACACTGACCACTCTGACCTTGCCACTCATTATATCGATCACATCCACTTGTTCTTGATAGCTAAGTACAGCCAGATGGCCTGATGCATCAGCTCCAGCCAGCCTGGGAGATATACCACTGAATTTAGTGATGTTGATGCCAGTCTCACCAACATGTTCCCAGGGGCCTTCACAAGTGATCTACCCACCAGGACTTTCTATGCGACAGACTCGTCTTGTGTGGTTTTCAGTCTTACACAGTATGGAGTAGTCCAGCATACCCACTTCCCTGACTCCTTTTTTGTAAAAATCAACTTCACTGAGATATAATTCACTTATAATCAAATCACCAAATTTACAAGAACAATTTGGTGAGTTTTGGAAAATGTTTACAGTTGTATAACCAACACCACAATAAAAATATAGAATATATTATTCACCTCAAAACATGCCTGTAATCCCAGCACTTTGGGAGGCCCAGGCAGGCGGATCACAAGGTCAGGAGATCAAGACCATCCTAGCTAACACGGTGAAACACCGTCTCTACTAAAAACACAAAATTAGCCGGGCGTGGTGGCGGGCGCCTGTAGTCCCAGCCACTTGGGAGGCTGAGGCAGGAGAATGGCGTGAACCCGGGAGGCGGAGTTTGCAGTGAGCTGAGATTTGGCCTTCTCACTCAAGCGGGGGGAGAAAAGGCAGACCCAAATCAAAAAAAAAAAAAAAAAGAAAAGAAAAGAAAACATTCTCCCGTATCCCTGTTAGTTAGACATCTTTTACCAACTCAGCCTCTGACAGCCCTTCTTCCTGCTTTCTATTCCTACAGTTTTGCCTTTTCTAGAATTTCTTTTTTTTTTTTTTTTCTGAGGCGGAGTCTCGCTCTGCCGCCCGGGCTGGAGTGCAGTGGCCGGATCTCAGCTCACTGCAAGCTCCGCCTCCCAGGTTCCCGCCATTCTCCTGCCTCAGCCTCCCGAGTAGCTGGGACTACAGGCGCCCGCCACGTCGCCCGGCTAGTTTTTTGTATTTTTTTAGTAGAGACGGGGTTTCACCGTGTTCGCCAGGATGGTCTCGATCTCCTGACCTCGTGATCCGCCCGTCTCGGCCTCCCAAAGTGCTGGGATTACAGGCTTGAGCCACCGCGCCCGGCCTAGAATTTCTTATAATTGGAATTATATAATACATTGGGGTTTTTTGTATCTGACCTCTTTCACTCAGAATAATGTTTTGAGATTAATCTATGTGTGAGAATTAGTAGTCTACTTTCTTATTGCTGAAAAGTATTCCACTGTATCAATACACAACAATTTATTTGGCTATTCAATATTTTTTAGGCATTAGAGTTGTTTCCAGTTGAGGGCTATTATAAGTAAAGCTGCTATAAGCATTTTCATCCTAGTCTTTGTGTGAACTTCGTGGGAGAACACTAATATTGCATTATGATTTTATTTGCTTTTATTTGATAACAAGTGATGTTGAGCATCTTTCTATGTCTTTATTTGACATTTGCATGCCTTCTTTTATAAAATATTTGCTCAACTCTTTTGCCCAATTTTTAAATGGGTTGTTTGTTTTCTAATATTGAGTTGTAAGAATTTTGTATATATTCTATTTCTTTATCACACATATGTTTGGCAATTATTTTTCCCAGTCTTAGCTTATTATTCTCTTTAAAGCATCTTTCAAGATGTTTACACTGTTTTTCATGCTTAAGAATTCCAGTTATTCAGTTTTTAATTTTATGATTTGTGGTTCTTTTATCCTATTTATTAAATCCTTTCCTAACTCAAGGTTTTACGTTTTCTTCTAGAAATGTTTGCAGTTTTAGTTTCTCTTTGATCTTCTTCTAGTTAATTTTGTATACAATGCAGGATAGTGATCCAAGTTTATTTTTGCATATAAAATACCCAGTTGTTTCAACACCAGTGCTTAAAATACTTATTTTCTCCATGGTCAAGATCAATTGATCATAAATATGTGAGTCTATTTTTGGACTCTATTGTTTTTTGTTATCTCTCTTTTTGCCAATACCATAGTTGTGATTATATTGTAGCTTTATACCTAAGTCTTAAAATCAAATAATGTGTCTTTCATCTTTGTTCTTGTTTTTCAAAAATTTGTTTGCTGTACTTAGCATTTTCATATACATTTCAGAATCATTTTCTAAAATCTTTTCTAAAAAGAAAAGCAAACACAGTGGAATCTGGAACTCTCCTTGTTCAAAGACTCCTGGACACTCAAGGGACTCAAGGCAGGGACACTCAAGGCAGGGACTCCATTATTTCTGAGTCAGAAAGATTATAGGCAGGGTAACGACATGCGCCAGCTTGTTCCAGACAGTTCCTATTGACACCTATTATTTGGGCATAATTATTAATAGCATCTCATTTCACTTTCAATAATGTCCCTGTTTGGATGATAAATTATATGGACCCTTGAGCCTTGGATGCCTTTTCCAAGCCTGGAAGCTCCCACCTCTATGACTGCAAGATGTACTAATACCTCCTTGCTATCCTTCCAAGAGGCTGCCAGGGAATGAGGCACTGCCACCCTCAGGATGCACTGCCACTGTTGCATTCACATTCTGAGGAAATGTCTCCTCTTACCTCTTCTTATGCTTCAAAGCTCTGCTCTGTATTTCCCCCCTTCTTCCCACCCTCAGTACAATTTATTAGATAACTCAGGCTTTAAGAAAGCAAAAACCTAAATGAAAGTTGCCTCTAGCAACTTATTTTCCACCTCTCTTCAGACAAGGGAACATAACAGCTGGGAATCCAAAAAGGAAAAAAAAATATGGGGAAACATAAATCAGTATCTCACTAAAGTATCCTTCTGTGTCTGTGTCTTCAGAGTCTGCTACCAGTGAATGGCACAGAATGGAGATGCTCTGTGAATACTAGAAGGAAGAGAGAGAAGAGGATGGCAGGAGGGAGCTCACATTAAGAGAAAAAACACATTATTTAATGAGTCCCACAGCTGATGCCACAAGAAAACAGCCTCCTCTGAACGTTTATGCTCTTTTAAATCCTCAATCTATCCCACCACTCTGCCTACTAACGGGTTCAAATCATGCCCTGCTGCCTACCTGCAGTGTTACCTTGAGCCTGTTATTGACACTTACTCAGTCTGAGTATCCTAAAATCGTGTTGCTAATACCTACCTCATTTGTTGATTATAAGGCTTAAATGAAAACAGTAATGAAGTGTTTAATACAGTACCTGACCTCAATAAAGCCCTTATTACCCTCAGCAAGTGTGTGAGAAAGGAAAAGGAGCCTATATGCTGATAAAATGGCTTAATGTGTATTAGCATGCTTGTGCTTGTATTTCATTAGAGGCTGAAGATTACTAGGTGTTCAATAAATTATTAATACGCATGCATATTTTTTAAAATAAGGATCTTTTATTGTTAGCATTCTCTTTGTTATCTCCAGATAGCAAAGGAGCAGTTGCTCTTCAACCATGGAGGGGAGATGACTCTACATTCGAGGATACAGTGTTTTATTTCTGCTATATTCTATTATCTACTTTATTTGTATTTGTTTTATATTAATCTTTCATAGGGTTTCTAATACTCCTGTATTGTCACTCCAGCCCCCTGTTCTGCAGGCTAAAAAATCAAGCTGATTACAGTTCTTCTTTTGTTTGTCAAAAATCAAAAGAACGTAGTGAAGACAGTTAATACTATGAAAAGCACAATTAGTTACTTTATCACTAGGTCAGGTGGCAGCTCAGTAAAATCTGTTAATCTAGAATTTCTTTTGACATATAACATAGGAGTCAGCTGGGCCTCAACTCGTTTCCATTCGAACAGACTGTTGACAGTTATTCCGTGCCAGGTGCAGCTGTAGCCATCACACACGCGCCAAAAAAAAAAAAAGTTTGCGTCACTAGAGGGCGCTACAACCCAAGACCTGAAATGAGGACGGCGCAAACCCCACTGCACTGAAGTTGCAGTGTGATTTGTACTACATTACATTGTGTTTTGCTGTATTGTGCCGTAATGTATTGAATTGCATTAGATTAAATTACATCATTTGATATGGATTAATACGGTATTTAAGTGTGCTGACTTACAGAAAGCACAATTTGCTATTATATTTTTTGATGCCTATAGTTATCCTTTTCTTACATAACAGTGGCTGAAATAGATGCACAGCAAAGCATAACTCACCTCAAGAATTTACCAGTCATTGGCAAAGAGACAGCAAGTTGTAGTTGAAAGGCAATTGGTCATTCGGTCGATCTTGCCTCTTCGGAGCCTAAATATTGCTTGTGCACAGTCGACACTCAAGAACATATTTGAAAGACAGACATGATTTGTATTTCTTATACGCCATTCTCTGGGCAAACTTGGGTCAAGTGCGTAATCAAATATATCTCAAAGTGGATCCTCTGATTACCATACTTAAATCATCTGGATTTTTTTTAAACGCTGTTTCTTAACCTGCCATAGACATAACAAATCAGGACTCCTGTGAGGCGATGGTGGAGGTGGTGGAGAATCTGCATTTTTAGAAAGTATTCCATGTGCATATTGAACTATTGGCTTAACCCACTTCCTGTCTTAATTCCCTCCCTTTCTTTTTCTAAGGAAGCAATGAATTAGCTCAATCAATTATATGGTACAGGTGCTTCTATGGAGTCATCACCACTTGCAAGGGAAAGAAAATGTCAGTTCTCCTAGTTTCAGAAGCAAAGCTCAGCTGGGAAGGAAGAGACTTGAGCTTACTGCCACGCATTCTTGTGTAGTCCTCACTCTTAGCCACAGCAGAGGTCCTGAATGTGAAGGCGAGAGGGCCAGCGCTCAGGCACAGAGTTCAGCAGTGAAGGTACAGAAGTGGTTTGTGTCAAGCCATAGAAAAGAGAAGCCGCAAACAGTGGTCTACATCCTATTCTAAAGTCTGGTTCCAGAACCAGCGACATCAGAATGCTCTGGTATATTTCCCCATCCTCTCCTGGAAGCATGAGTGGGGTTTTCTCCAACATCAACTCTGAGAACCTGGTGGAGCTCTTAGAGTTAAAACCCGCAAAAGGTGAGAACCTCCCATTGACTGTCCCCTACCCTAGATATTTTAACTCCCAGGCTAGTCCATGCTGAGCCTCCAGCAACTCATCAATGCAGGTCAGATTCCTCTACCCAGCGCTGGTGCCCACGGTGGTTTCTGCTAGTGGATTTCTGCTTAGGTAAGTTGTGATTCCCTGTGTCTGCCTCTCTGTCTCTCAAATTTGGGGAGCAGCATTTACTCTGTGACTTACTTCTCTAAGAAGAGTTGTTGATTGTTCAGTTTGTTCAGATTTTTACCTATTGTTAGGACAAAGTAACAAATTCCAAGCTCTTTACATGCCAGACCAGAAGCCAGACGTCTCGATTTTATTTCTTAGATGCATAACATATTTTTGACTGAAGAGGAGTGCTGGCAGAGGAGGGACCTGTCTTCTCCAGGAAGAACTCTCTGAGGCCTTGGACTCAAGCAGTATGATTTGGGCCTAGTAGCAATATGCATGAGGGAAGCAGGAACCCTCTCCTCACTGATGTATGGACCACTTGGGCCCTTCCAGGGTTCACAATTTTGAAAGCCTCAGGATAAAACACCTTTGTCTCAGACTTGGACATGAGCTTTTCCATAAAGAAACCCAGCAGCAGAGGAAGTGGTATGGCCTAAAATGTTGCAGATGGGGGGCAGGGAGAAGAATATGGGAGGGCTGGGTTGAAATCTCGCAGATCTAGAAAACCGTAGAAGGGATTTTTCTGGGGACTGACTTCTCATGCTATGTAGTTAAGGAACAAATGCCAATGAAATATGGGGGTTACCATTAATCCCAGGTCGAGTCTACACTCCACTCCTACATGAATGTCCACATTTCCTTTTATACAGGTTTCTAGGTGAAGACAAATTATTAGAGCAAAGAAAGTTGGGAACATGACAAATGTCAGTTGTGGCCAAGAAAATGTGTTGAATTTGGCAATGTAGAGAGCGAGGAATAGGACTTGAGTAGTAACATGGAAGTATGGAAATGAGAAATGGGTGATATGTGTGCTAGAACTGCAGCTTCAACAAAACTGAGCACAAGTTCTTGCAGCCTTAAGTTCTTCAACTTCATAAAAGAATGGCAATAAATAAATAAACAAAACTGATCCTTACAGTGACAGGTTGACAGGAAACAAGGTGACCCACTGGCTGTAAGGTTGCAATAGAAATGTGAGCCTAGCAACTTTGCCTTTCAGAGTCCTGTATTATTAGGAGCCTGAAGTTAAGAAAGTCAACCAGCTGTTTCAGATAACAGCTCATGTGGCATTTGAAGAAGAGGTGCTAATGTGTCTGTTAATTCCTTCTTGTGAACCCAAAGGCAAAATTACTCAGAAACCTGAAGATTGGAAAAACTTGAGTTCTTACTCAGGAGAGCTCAGCCTTCTGCAAGCAAAGGTGGTCATGGGACCTTAGTCTGGATACAGGAAGCACAAGGAATACACTGGCTTCTCAACTCCCCTCCCTGCTATCTTCTATACCTTCTCCTCAGGCCTTCGTTTTGCTGGAGTGGGTGCCAGGGCCATGGGACAACTGGTAAAGTTGATGTAGATTGATGTTTACACATATTAGGAAAGGGAAGAAGAACTATCCCCAAAATAATCCTCTCCCACTCCTTTCTACCTTCATAACAGCACTAATTATTATGAAACAACACTAGATCCTAGAAAGATGCTGTAGAAATTAAAACATTGTTCTTCCTTTTGTCTGTTGTCTTTAATAACTATGGTATTTGAAAACTTACTATATTCAATGTCTTTCTAATTATACAACACCCTGAAAACATATCCTTCCTGACAAGATCATACAAATCTTGTGTGCATTTACATATATACACATTTATTTCTATTTATGTGTGTATATGGACATGTGGGTGTGCAAGTATATATGTTTGAAGGAGGGAGGGCAAAACTGGCAGCCATTTCAGGCATCATAACACCAGCTAACACCTGCACATGCTTACTCTGTGCCAGGAGCTATTCTAAGGGCTTTACACATCTACAGTGTTCACTGATTTAATCCTCACAACAATTATATGAAGTAGGTATTACGATATTCATCATTATCCCCATTCATCAGATTGGACAACTAAAATACAGAGAAGTCAGGAATGAAGACAGGATTTGGTCTGAGGCTGTGAGTGCCACAGTTCCTGGGCTAAAGGTCCCTCTCCTTGGAGTCCATTTGAATGTCACCAGACAGGCAAGACTACCTGACTATGCAATTGAATTCAATTCCACTGATGATGCTAGAAAAAAATTTCCCATAGTAGTTTTGTTGTTCAGAACATTGCTTGCGGAAACATGTTGGGAAGTTGAAACCTTTGCCTGAAGGATAAAAAATGGCAGTTGGAGGAAAGGAATGTCACATTTCAAAACATGTCTGGGGAGAAAAAAGACTTTGAAAACTAAGTTTCTTTGATTTCTTTCCTCCTTCCTTTTAACCACACCTTCCCAACATACCTTTTTCCACTGACAGGCCTCTACATAGTCCAAGACTGAAAGAAAACATTCCATTTTCTCCACAAACTACAGGTCTGCTTAGCATTGCAGGGCTGTAGGGACTGAGATATATTTGTCTGCCAGTGGTCTGATTAGATTTCTTTCCTCTTTCCTTTTAACCACACCTTCCCAACATAACTTTTTCCACCAACAGGCCAATATATAGTTCAAGACCAAAAGAAAACACTCAATTTTCCCCAAAAACTACAGGTCTGCTGGGCATTGCAGGGTCATGGGACTGAGATACAGTTGTCTGCAAGTGGTCTGCCTTAAAGGATGAGTACATCCCAAGTGTTAAAAGAAGGTAGATCTGACATTATGTAGTTCAAAGAACAGTTTTCACCACTTCAGCAATTATAAAATGATCCCTGTAGCCACCATTTAATGAGTAGCCACTGCTGGTTGGAGATTATCAAATGCTCTCACTAATCCATTAAATAACCTTGTGTGCTACTATCCCTAGTCTACAGACAAGAAAGTCTTCTGCATTCTCACTCTCTTCACCTGCTCTTTTTCAGGCTTTTAATGTTCCTTGCTCCTTCCTGCCACAAATCTTTTGCATTTGCTGTTTCTTCTGACTATAATACTCCCCACACTCCCATTAATAAAGCCTAGAACTTATTTCAATGTGGAATTATACATTCATTTGTGTCATTCTTAAATAATGCCTGTGTCCCACTTGATATGTAAGGTCCATAAGAGCAGGTATTATAGGTGTCTTTTGCTCACTATCATGTCATTAGACAGCAGTGCAAGCACAGGTAGGAACTCAATAACATAGGACACATTAATTAACTTTCCCAAATTGGCTGAGCTGAGGGTCAAATTTTATTCAGCCAAGATCCAAAGCTGAACTCTCTATTGAGCTGTACTGCCTCCAACATATTCATGGCACTTTAGGAAAAGAAATCAACCTTAAATTAATAACCTATAAAGAAATGCCAAGAAAATGGAGACTAGCAGATGACATGACCACCACAGTTGCAAAACACAGGCCTTGGGCTGAATGATATTGCAAGGTCTTTCAACTTTTGAGCTTGTAAAGATGCTCCATCTTATATACCTGTCTTCTGTCATAGCTATCTCTCAATATCTATCTAGAAATCTGTAGTTTTGGCTTTCACCACTCTTCCTATTCTTTCCTCATCCCACACTTAATTTCAATTGCCCTCAGTTTATGTTTGTCAGATAGACATACAGATAGATAGATATGTGTGTATATGCCTTTCAAAAATCATTAAAATGAATATTTGAATCACAATGGAAAAACAAAATCTTCAAACTCTAATTTTTTTCTAAAATATTTTTCTTTTTATTGTTCACATCTACTTTCATTTTTCTTTTAGTTCCATCTCTCAGTTACCATTCATAATTTCTTTGCTGGAGTCATAAATTTTGAAAGCATAAGTTTCTTGCTCTTGAGATCTTTGCCCTCTCCATCTCGTACCTCAGTAAACAGCAGTAGCAATTGCCATTTATTAAGCACCTATTATGTAAGGCAGGTGGTGTTTCAATTCCATCTCTCTGTACAACAGGACTCCCACCTGAGGTCTCTATCAAAGTCTTCATTCTACAGGTGAGAAAATAAGGGCTTCAAGAGGTTGAGTCTGCCTAAGGTAATGCATTCAGTATGGAACAGGGCCGGAATTTAAATCACTCCTGATCCTAGTGTCCTTGTTCCTTTTGCCACATCACAAAACAGCTAGAACAGTTAAACCAAATTTAAAAGAAGTAAGAAAACAAACAATCTCTAATGCTAATGACTACTTGAACCTATGAATCAGTAAGGGCAGATATCAAGCTACACTTACCTCTCCATTGTCTCTCTTAATCAAACTTTTTCCACCTCTCACTTCTCCTCACCACTTGCTCCTACAGAAAGAAAACTACGAGTACTTGACTAAAACAGTCACCTGAAAAATGTCTAAAGAACTGATTCTTTATTATCCCCCAGAAGAAAGATAAATAAATACCATTTACTGAGTTTCTACTTTTACCAAGTACTTTATAAATGTTAACTCGTTTATAATAATGCATATAATAGTATTCACATTTTGTAAGTGAGAGAGACTTGGACAGGTTTAAAAAATTAAATCTCAAGTTTTAGTTATGAGTCCTTTTGTTTCCCTTTATAAACTCTCTCTGGACAATTTCATCCACATGCATATTTAAATCACCAGATAACTGCTGGTTACTCCTAAATATAAAACTCAAGGTCTTACCTTTCTCTTTGTTTCCAGTCATAGATTCTTAATTGTTTCAGCTTATGGAACCATGTCTGCTCTTCAGAATTTTTGAGGACCCTAAAAAACTTTTGCTTATGTGGATTATATTTATTAATGTTTACCTTGTTAGAAATTAAAACTGAGAAAAGTTTCAATATTTACATATTAATTTATTTAAAATAATAATAAACTTGTTACATGTTAATCTTACAACATATTTTGTGAAAAAAAACTATTTTCCAAAACAAACAAAAAAAGTGTACTAAAAAAAAAAACGTTGTGTTATGGTTTGAAAATCTCCTTAATATTTCGCTTAATAGAAAGTATCTAGATTTTCATATCTGTTACTGCGTGCAATCTGTAATAGCGAGAAAAACTGGCCTCATATACATATGTACTTGGAAAGAGGAATATTTTAATTGTTCCTCCTTTTTAAGATTTTCAGATAATTGTGGATATTCTTTTTTGATATTACACCAAAACTCAAAAGTAGTAGTTCCTTAAGGGTTAGTTGCAACATGAGACCTGAAACCACATCAGTGAACTTTTCATACTTTATTGTAATAAAATATGCTGGTCCATTTTGAAATTTGAATTGATCTTTTACCTATGCAAGATTTTGTGACAAACATTGGTCATTTGGAAGACACTGGTTTACTGAGTTATGCAGATGTTCCGAATGTTGACAGATTTTTTACATCATATGAAAAAATAACATTTGTTAATATCACCACTGATCTCACCAGACAAGTGTTAAAGTATTGGTAAACCTTTTCCAAATTCTATTTTTTAATTGAAAACTGAATTTTCGCACAAGCAAAACATGCAAAGGAAACATTGCACGTTTCCTTTGCAGCAATAGGCTCATTTTGTTCATTTTTGAGAAAACGTCAACCAAATATACAAACCATAGTTTACCTGTCTGTTGTTCTTCCAAATAAAAATGACGTTCCAGGCCGGGCGCGGTGGCTCAAGCCTGTAATCCCAGCACTTTGGGAGGCCGAGACGGGTGGATCACGAGGTCAGGAGATTGAGACCATCCTGGTTAATACGGTGAAACCCCGTCTCTACTAAAAAATACAAAAAAAAAACTAGCCGGGGGAGGTGGCGGGCGCCTGTAGTCCCAGCTACTCCAGAGGCTGAGGCAGGAGAATGGCGTGAACCCGGGGGGCGGAGCTTGCAGTGAGCTGAGATCCGGCCACTGCACTCCAGCCTGGGCGACAGAGCGAGACTCCGTCTCAAAAAAAAAAAAAAAAAATGACATTCCATAAAAAGTTGCCAGCTCAAATGGCATTTCAAATAATTTTCACAACTGTTATTCCTTGCAATAAGCATTATAGACTTATATGCAGCATAAATGACTTATGAAATTTGTAGAAATACAATTTTCAAAGCATAAACATAGGAAACATGAAAAGAGAAACCTGACAAAAGATGTGCATAACTTAACATTGAAAACTATGAACTATTATTGAGAGAAATTAAAGATTATTTTAATAAATAGAGAATCTATGGTGTTAGGTCAGAAGACTAAGTATTATTTAGATTTTAATTCTCCCCAGACTGACATATAATATTAACTCAAACTTGATCAAAATATCAGCTAGAGGAAAGAGGCGGAACAAGATGGCCAAAGAGATGGCTCCACAAACTGTTTCCCCATGTGGAAATACTAAGTTTAACAACTGTCTACACAAAGGGAGCATCTTCATAGGAACCAAAAATCGAGTGAGCACTCACAGTGCCTGGTTTTGAATTCACGTGGCTGAAAGAGGCACCAAAGAGGGTGGGAAAGACAGTCTTGAACTACTGATGCCACGCCTCCTCTACTCCCCAGCAACGACCACTTCTGTGAATTTGGGAGAGAGATGGGGTAGCCATTGTGAGGCTTTCCGTTGAATTCCGTGCTGCCCTGTCACAGTGGAAAGCAGAACGGGGCTGTACTCAGCTGATGCCCGCACATGGAGGAAACATTCGGACGGGCCCCAGCCGGAGGGGAATTGCCATCCCAGCAGTCAGAGCTTGAATTCCAGAAAGTGACATAAACACAAGCTGGAGTGCTCTGGGGCCCTAAGTGTACTTAGTGGGCAGCTCAGGACCCAAGGACTGCAATTCCTAGACAAGTTCTAAGTGCTCTTGTTCCTCAGGGAAGAATAAGCAGCCATACCCATATAGTATGCTGTGGGCTTTTGAGACTCAGATGTGCTGGTTTGAGATAAGAACCAGCTGTGCAGAAGCTTTTTAGTTTAATTAGATCCCATTTGTCAATTTTGGCTTTTGCTGCCGTTGCTTTTGGTGTTTTAGACATGAAGTCCTTGCCCATGTCTATGTCCTGAATGGTACTACCTAGATTTTCTTCTAGGGTTTTTATGGTATTAGGTCTAACATTTAAGTCTCTAATCCATCTTGAATTAATCTTCGTATAAGGAGTAACAGGCAACCTACAGAATGGGAGAAAATTTTTGCAATCTACTCATCTGACAAAGGGCTAATATCCAGAATCTACAAAGAACTCAAACAAATTTACAAGAAAAAAACAAACAACCCCATCAAAAAGTGGGCAAAGGATATGAACAGACATTTCTCAAAAGAAGACATTCATGCAGCCAACAGACACATGAAAAAATGCTCAGCATCACTTGCCATCAGAGAAATGCAAATCAAAACCACAATGAGATACCATCTCACACCAGTTAGAATGGCAATCATTAAAAAATCAGGAAACAACAGGTGTTGGAGAGGATGTGGAGAAATAGGAACACTTTTACACTGTTGGTGGGATTGTAAACTAGTTCAACCATTATGGAAAACAGTATGGCAATTCCTCAAAGATCTGGAACTAGATGTACCATATGACCCAGCCATCCCACTACTGGGTATATACCCAAAGGATTATAAATTATTCTACTACAAAGACACATACACACGTATGTTTATTGCAGCACTATTCACAATAGCAAAGACTTGGAATCAACCCAAATGTCCATCTGTGACAGACTGGATTAAGAAAATGTGGCACTTATACACCATGGAATATTATGCAGCCATAAAAAAGGATGAGTTTGCATCCTTTGTAGGGACATGGATGCAGCTGGAAACCATCATTCTTAGCAAGCTATCACAAGAACAGAAAACCAAACACCGCATGTTCTCACTCATAGGTGGGAACTGAACAATGAGATCACTTGGACTCGGGAAGGGGAACATCACACACTGGGGCCTATCATGGGGAAGGGGAGGGGGGAGGGATTGCATTGGGAGTTATACCTGATGTAAATGACGAGTTGATGGGTGCTGACGAGTTGATGGGTGCAGCACACCAACATGGCACAAGTCTACATATGTAACAAACCTGCACGTTATGCACATGTACCCTAGAACTTAAAGTATAAGAAAAAGAAATAAAAAAATAAAAAAATAAAAAATAAAAAAGAACCAGCACATTCCCAGCTATGCTGGCTATGAGAATTGACTGCTAAAGCTTGAGTAAAGCAGAGGGAAAAGTAAAGGAGAGGACTTTGTTTTGGACCTTAGATACCAGCTCAGCCATAATAGGGTAGAGCACCAAGTGGGTTCTTAGGGGTTCCTGATTATAGGCCTTGCCTCTTAGACTGAATTTCTGGACCTGTCCTAAGTCATAGGGGAGCCCACTGCCCTGAAGGGTGAGTCCCAGGCCTGGCAACATTTAATACAAGTTAACTGAAGAGCGCTTTCCTTGGGCCTTAACTGAATGTCAGTAGTAGCCTAGCAGTGCTCCATATGGGTCTGTGGTGGTGGTGGCAATGGGGTGAAGCTCCTTGGCCTGTGGCAAGTAGAGGGAAGAGTGGGAAGGACTGTGGCAAGTGGTTTGAGTGCCAGCTCAGCTGCAGTAGGATAAAACATCAGGTAGGTTTCTAAGTATTCGACTCCAGTCCCTAGCTCCCAGAAAGCATCTCTGTATGTCTCTGGTGTCTTGGGGAACTCATCACCCTGAAAGGAAGGAAACAAGGATGGCTAGCTTCACCACCTGCTGACTATAGAGTCCTGGGGCCTTGCACAAACATAGGCAGTAAACAGGAGAAAGAGAGATATGTGACCTTTCAGAGAATTCAAAATAACCTTTTTGAGGAAATTCAAAGAAATTCAAGACAATGCAGAGAAGTCATACAGAATTCTATCAGATAAATTTAACAAAGAGATTGAAATAATTGAAAATAATCAAACAAATTCTGGAGTTTAAAAATGCAACTGATATACTGAAGAATGCACCAGAACCTTTAAATGGCACAATTTATCAAGGAGAAGAAAGAATTAGTGACAGGCCATTTGAAAATACAAAGAGGAGACAAAAGAAAAAAATAGAAAAGAATGAAACACGACTACAAGATCTAGGAAATAGCTTCAAAAGGGCAAATATAAGAGTTATGGGCATTAAGGAGAAGATAGAAAAAGAGATCGAAGTAGAAATTTTGCCCAAAGGGAAAAATAACAGATAATTTCCAAAATACTGAGAAAGACACCAATATTCAAGTACAAGAAGGTTACACACTACCAAGTGGATTTCACCCAAAGAAGACTACTTCAAGGCATTTAATCAAACTCCCAAAGGCCAAGGATAAAGAAAAGATCCTAAAAGAGGATATGTATATCATATATATACATACACACACACATATATATATATGATATATACACATACACCATACAATGCAGCAGGCAGCAGACTTTTCAGTGGAAACCTTACAAGCCAGGAGAGAGTGGCATGACATATTTAAAGTGCTAAAGAAAAGAAATTTTACTCTGGAATAGTATATCCAGTGAAAATATCCTTAAAACATGAAGGAGAAATAAAGACATTCCCAGACAAACACAAGCTGAGATATTTCATCGACACCAGACCTGTCCTACAAGAAGTGTTAAAGAGACGACTTCAATCAGAAAGAAAACGATTTTAATTAGAAAAAAAAAAATCATCTTAAGGTATAAAACTCACTGGTAATAGCACATATAGGGAAAAACACAGACTATTATAACACTGTAACTATGGTGTGTAAACTACTCTTAAGTAGAAAGACTAAAAGATGAACTAACAAAAATAATAACTACAAAAACTTTTAAGACAAGCAGTACAAAGATCATTGAAACAATAAAATTTTTAAAAGCAGGTGATAAAGTGTAGAGTTTTTCTTAGTTTTCTTCTTGCATCTTTGATCAATCGTTTATACAAGTACTGTAAGTACTGTACAGCTTAAAATAATAGGAAATAAGATAGTATTTGCAAGCCTCATGGTAACCCTGAATCAAAAAAATATACAGCAGATACACAAAAAATAAAAAGCAAGAAATTAAATCATACCACTGGGAAAATTATCTTCAGTAAAAGGAAGACAGGAAGGAAAGAAAGAATGAAGAAAAGACCACAACACTATCAGAAAATGAATAAGAAAATAACAAGAGTAATGCCTTACTTATAAATAATAATATTGAATGTAAATAGACTAAATTCTCCAATCAAAAGACATAGAGTGGATGAATGGATAGAAAAGTAAGACCCAATGATTTGTTGTCTGCAACAAACACAAACTATAAAGATACAAATAGACTGAAAACAAAAGGATGGAAAAAGATATTCCACAACAATGAAAACCAAAAAGAGAAGGAGTAGCTATACATACATATGTATGTATAAATATATATGAAATATATATATGAAACACATATATAGAGAGAAATCCTTTTTATCTCTTATTTTATTGATTTCGGTCTTCTATCTTTTTTTCTTAGTCTGGCTAAGGATTCATTAATTTTGCTTATTTATTCAAAAAACCAACTTTTTGTTTCATTAATGTTTTGTATTTTTTCATTTAAAATGTATTTATTTCCACTCTGATCTTTATTATTTCTGTGTGTGTGTATATATATATCTATATATATATATATATATATATATGTTTCACGACAAAACTCTAAGAGACAAAAAAGTCATTATATAATGATAAAAGAGTCAATTCAGCAAGGGAATATAACAATTGTAGATACATGTGCACTCAACACTGTAGCGCCCAGATATAAGAAGCAAATATTATTAGAGCTAATGAGAGAGACAGATCACAATACAATAATAGGTGGAGACTTCAACACTCTACTTTGGGCACTGGAAAAATCTTCCAGACAGTAAATCAATAAAGAAACATCTGATTTAATCTGCAGTATAAAGCAAATAGACCTAATAGATATTTACAGACCATTTCATCCAGCGACTACAGAATATATGTTCTTTTCCTCAACACGTGGATTAATCTCAACAATAGACCATATGTTAAGTCACAAAACAAGTCTTAAAACATTAAAAAATCTTGAAGTGATATTCATCATCTTCTCTGACAACAATGGAAACAAACCCTAGAAATAAAAAAAAAAAAAATGAGCAATTTTGGGAACTGTACAAACACATAGAAATTAAACAATATGCTCCTGAATAACCAGTGGGTCAATGAAGAGGTTAAGAAGGAAATTTAAAAATGTCTTGAAACAAATGACAATGGAAACACAATGTAACAAAACTAATGGGATACAGAAGAAGTAATACTAAGAGGGAAGTTTATAGCTATGAGTGCCTACATCAAAAAACAAGAAAAACTTCAAATAAATAACCTAACAATACATCTTAAAGAACTACAAAAGCAAGAGCAAATCAAACCCCAAACTAGTAGAACAGAAATAATAACGATCAGGCAGACATAAATAAATTTTAAATGAAAAAAATTTTAAAAAATGAAACAAAAAGTTGATTTTTTGAATAAATAAAGTTAATGAATATTTAGCCAGACTAAGAAAAAAAGATAGAAGACCCAAATGAATATTATAAGAGATAAAAAAGGAGACATTACAACTGATACTACAGAAATTTAAAGAATCATTAGTGGCTACTATGAGCAACTACATGCCAATACATTAGAAAATCTTAAAAATAAATAAATACATTAATAGGTACATAAAATCTAACAAGTTTGAACAAAGAAGAAATCCAAAACCTGAACAGACCAGTAACAAGCAATAAGTTCAAAATCATAATAAAATTTCCCAGTAGAGAAAAGCCCAAAACCTAAGCCCTCCCTATTGAATTCCAACAAACATTTAAAGAAATGATACCAATCCTTCTTTAATTATTCTGAAAAATTGAGCAGGAGGGAATACTTCCAAACTCATTCTATGAGGGCAGTATTACTCTGCTACCAAAATCAAACACACACACACACACACACACACAGAGAGAGAGAGAGAGAGAGAGAGAGAGAGAGAGAGAGAAAACTACAGGCCAATATCCTTGTTGAATATTGATGCAGGATATCCTCAACAAAATACTAGCAAACCGAATTCAACAATGTATTTAAAAGATCATTCATGATGGCCACGTGGGTTTTTTCCAGAGATACAATGATAGTTTAACATACACAAATCAACTGAAATGATACATTATGTCAACAGAATGAAAGACAAAAACTATATGACCATTTCAAATGATACTGGAAAAGCATTTGATAAAATTCAACATCCCTCATGATAAAACCCTCAAAAACCTGAACATAGAAGGAACATATCTCAGTTCAGTAAAAGCCATATTAAAGAATCACAGTATCATACTAAATGGGGAAAAGCTGAAAGCCTTTCATCTAAGAACTGGAATATACCAAGGATGCCCGTTTTTATCACTGTTATTCAACATAGTACTGCAAGTCCCAGATGGAGTATCAGTGAAGAGAAAGAAATGAAGGGCATCCAAATTAGAAAGAAAGAGATCAAATTATCCCTTTTTTAGATGATATAATCTTATATTTGAAGAAAACTAAAGACTAAACCAAAAATGATTAGAACTAATAAACAAATTCAGTAAAGTTCCAGGATACAATATTAACATGCAAAAATTAGTAGCATCTCTATATGCTTACAGCGCAATCAAAAAAAGAAACCTACAAAGTAATTCAATTTACAATAGCTACAAATAAAATAAAATACCTAGGAATAACCAACTAAGTGAAAGTTATTTACAATGAACGCTATAAAACATTGATGCAAAAGGTTGAAAATGACACAAAAAAGAGAAAGTGTTCCATGTTCATGGATTAGAAGAATCAATATTGTTAAAATGTCCATGCTACCTAAAGCAATCTACAGATTCAATACAATCACTTTCAAAATACCAATAACATTCTTTATGGAAATAGAAAACACAGTTCTAAGATTCATGTGGAGGAATCACATTATCTGACTTAAATTATACTACAGAGGTATAGTAACCGAAATGGAATGGTACTGGCATAAAAACAGACACATAGACCAAAGAATAGAGAATCCCAAAATAAACCCAGACATCTACAGTGAACTCATTTTTGGCAAGGGTTCCAAGAATATACATTGGGGAAAGGACAGTCTCTTCATTAAATGGTACTGGGAAAATTGGATATCCACATGCAGAAGAAAGAAACTATACTTCTATCTCTCACCATATAAACAAATCAAATCAAAATAAATTACAAATGTAAACTGAGACCTCAAGTTATTAAACTTCTATAAGAAAATATTGGAGAAATTCTTCAGTACGTGGGTTTGGGTGAAGATTTCTTGAGTAATACCCTACAAGCATGGACAACCAAAGCAAATATGGACAAATGGAATCACATCTAGTTAAAATTCTTCTGCACAGAAAAAGAAAAATCAATCAACAAAATGAAGAGAATGCACAGAATGGGAGAAAATATTTGTGGACTACCTATCTGACAAGGGATTAGTAACCAAAGTATATACGGAGCCCAAACAACTTCCTAGGAAAAAAATCAGATAATCTGATTAAAAAATGGGAAAAGGATGTGAATAGATATTTGTCAAAAGAAGACATATAAATGTCAAGCAGACTTAAGAAAATGTACTCAACATCGTTGATTATCATATAAATGCAAATCAAAACCACAATGAGATATCATCTAACCTCAGTTTAAAATGGTTTTTATCCAAGGGATAGGCAATAACAAATTCTGGCAAGGATGTAAAGAAAAGGAACTCCTTTTGGTGGGAATGTAAATTAGTACAACCACAATGGAGAACACTGTTGGTGGGAATGTAAATTAGTACAACTACTATGAAGAAACATTTGGAGGTTCCTCAGAAAACTGAAACTAGCACTACCCTATGACCCAGCAATCCCACAGCTAGGTATATAACCAAGAGAAAGAAAATCAGTGTTAGTGTTATCTGCACGCCCATGTTTATTGCAGCATTATCCACAATAGCTAAGATTTGAATGTAACCTAAGGGTCCATCAACAGACAAATGGATAAGGGAAATGTGGTGCATATACACAGTGGAATACTATTCAGCCATAAAAAAGAATGAGATCCTGCCATCCTGTCATTGCAATAATATGGATGGAACTGGAGGTCATTATGTTATGTAAAATAAGTCAGACAGAGAAAGTCAAACTTCACATGTTCTCACTTATTTGCGAAAACTAAAACTTAAAACAATTGAACTCATGGAGATGGAGTAGAAGGACGAATATCAGAGAATAGAAAGGGTATTCGGTAGGGTTGGTGGGAACAGGGTGATGGTTAGTGGATACAAAATAAGTCAGAGGGAATGAATAAGACCTAGTGTTTGCTAACACAACAGGGTGACTATAGACAAAAGTTACTTTAAAATAACTAAGAGAGTATAATTGTATTTTTTAACATAGAAGCTTGAGGGAATGGATACCTCATTTGCCCTGATGTGATTATTGTGTATCACATGCCTGTATCAAAATATGTCATATAACCCCCAAATATAGACACCCTACTATGTACTCACAAAAAAATTAAAAATTACATATATATGTACATGTATGACACATATATCAGCTAAATTTTAAGTAAAAAATGGCAAGCTAATCTTAAAATTTATATGGAAATTCAAAGAACCTAGAATAGCCAAAACAACTTGGCAAAATAATAATAATATTAGATAACTAATACAACCTAACTGCAAGATGTATTATAAAGGAAGAGTAATCAATGTTATGTGGTATTGAGATAATGTTAGGCAAATGTATCCATGAAACAGAATAATTTTCTGGAAAAGGCCTACATACAAATGAACAGATTATTTTCTACAAAAGTAGTAAAATTCAGTTGAGAAAGATAGTAAATTCTATTCATGCAATCTAAATTAAGCCTCCATAAAGTTTAGTTAAACAGAAGAAATAGCTGATAGTGCCCTCAAAATTTGGGAACTACTCAAGATTCCTGGGATTGGACCAGGAATCTTGGACCAACATGAAATAAAAGCAGAAAAAACACAGAACGTTAGATGCCAAAAGCGAAGGTGAACTATGAAAATTAGAGGGGAAAACTACATAGCCTAAATAAGAGTGGCTCAGATAGACTAGTATTCATTTCACATTTGTGTATTGTCATAACGTACATGCAGACTCTGCCCATAAGGTATATAATTACATCACTCAAGTGTTTACCATACTTCTGTCAGTATACCATGATCTGCTTGACATCACAAGAATTTAGCCCAGGAAGGAGCCCTTAGTGCAAACCGGATATGCTCCAGGAGCAGTTTGTTGCGGTTGTAACCAACATAAACTCAACTATCTCGTATATTCTGAAACTATGCAAATACCTATGACCCACTTGTAGCTAGAGTTATTAAGGATGGAACAGAAAGCAGTTGTGAATCCACCTAAAAACTACAATCAATGATTTATAACATTTTTAAAAATATTTTTGAATTTAAATAGCTTTCGGAGTACAAGTAGTTTTTGATTACATGGATGAATTGTATAGTGGTGAAGTATAAGATTTTAGTGCACCTGTAACCCAAGTAGTATTCAGTTTACCTAATATGCAGTTTTTTTATCCTCACCCCCATCTTACCCCCTCCTTCTAAATCTCCAAGGCCCATTATATCACTCTATATGCCTTCATGTACCCATAGCTTAGCTCTCACTTGTAAGTGAGAATATATGGTATTTAGTTTTCCATTCCTGATTTAGTTCACTTAAAATAACGGCCTCCACCTTCTCCAAGTTACTGCAAAATATATTTTTTATTCTTTTTTATGGCTGACTAGCATTGCATAATGTGTATATACCGTTTTATTTATCCACTCATTGGGCAATGAGCACATAGGTTGGTTCCATATCTTTGCAATTGTGAATTGTGCTGCAAGAAACATACACATGCAAATGTCTTTTTGATGTAATGACTTCTTTTCCCTTGGGTAAATACTAGTAGTATCTGATATATCTATCATTTTCTGAATCAAATGGTATATATACTTTTAGTTCTTTAAGGAACCTCTATAGTGATTTCTGTAGAGGTTATTCTAATTTACATTCCCCATAGCAGTGTGTAAGTGTCCCCTTTTCACCAAATCCATATTCATACCAATATATACTGTTTTTCACTTTTAATAATGACCATTCTTGCAGGAGTAAGGTGATATCTCATTGTGGTTTTAATTTACATATCTCTGATGATTAGTGATGTTGAGCATTTTTTCATATGTTTGTTGGCCATTTGTATATCTTCTTTCGTGAAATGTCTATTCATGTCATTTGTCCCTTTTTTAATTGATTGTTTTCTTGCTGATGTTTGAGTGCTTTGTATATTCTGGATATTAGTCATTTGTTCAATGCATAGTTTGCAAATATTTTCTCTTATTCTGCGGGTTGTCTGTTTACTCTGATGAATATTTCTTTTGCCTAATGGAATTTTTTTCGTCTAATTATGTCCCATTTATTGATTTTTGTTTTTGTTGAATTTGCTTTTGGGGTCTTAGTCATAAATTATTTATCTAGGTCAATGTCCAGGAGAGATTTTCCTAGGTTATCTTCTAGAATTTTTATGGTTTCAGGTCTTAGATTTAAGTTGATTTTTGTTTAAAGCGAGAGATAAGGACCCAGATCATTCTTCTACATGTCGCTATCCAGTTTTCCGTGCACCATTTATTAAATAAGGTGTCTTTTCCAGAATTTATGTTTTTGTATGTTTTTTTGAAGATCAGTTGCTCTTAAGTATTTTGGCTTTATTTCTGGGTTCTCTATTCTGTTCCATTGATCTATGTGTCTACATTTATACCAATACCATGCTATTTTGATAACTATAGCCATGTAGTATAATTTGAAGTCAGGTAATATGATGCCTCCAGATTATTTCATTTTGCTTAGGATTGCTTTGGCTATTCAGGCTCTTTATTGGTTCCATATAAATTTTAGGATTGTTTTTTCTACCTCTGTAAAAAAAAAAAAAAATGTGTAGGATTGTTTTTTCTACCTCTGTTAAAAAAAAAAAAATGTGTTGGTATCTTGATAGGAATTCCATTGCATCTGTAGATTGCTTTGGACAGTATTGTCATTGTTATGATATTGACTCCTCCAATCCATAAACATGGGATGCTTTTTCATTTATTTGTGCCATTTGTGATTTCTTTCTGCAGTGTTTTGTGGTTCCCCCTTTAAAGATCTTTCATCTCCTTGGTTAAGTATATCCCAACAATTTTTTTTTTTTTTTGCAACTATGGTAAAATGAATTGAGCTCTTGATTTTATTCTCAGCTTGGCATTGTTGGTATATAGCAATGCTACTGATTTTTGTACATTGATTTTGTAACCTGAGACCTTACTGAATTTATTCATCAAATCTAGTGGTCTTCTGGAAGAATCTTTAGGGTTTTCTAGGTATATGATCATATCATCGATGAGCAGTCATAGTTTGACTTCCTATTTTCCAATTTGAATTCCTTCCTCTCTCTCTCTCTCTCTTTCTTCCTTTCTTTCTTTCTCTTGCCTAATTGTTCTGACTAGGACTTCTAGTACTATTTTGAATAGAAATAGAGAAAGTGGACATCCTTGTCTTATTCCTGTTCTATGGGAAAATGCTTTCAACTTTTTTCCCATTTAGTATAATGTTGGCTGCGGGCTTGTCAAATATGGCGGTAATTATTTTGACGTATGTCCCTTCTATGCTTCTTGAGGATTTCTTGAGGGTTTATATCATAAAGAGATGCGTATTTTATCAAATGATTTTTCTGCATCTGTTGAGATGATTATATGGTTTTGTTTTAAATTCTGTTTAGGAGGTGTACCACATTTATTGACTTGTGTATGTTAAACCACCCCTGCATCTCTGGGATAAAACCCACTTGATCATTTTGTATTATCTTTTTTATATATTGTTGGATTTGGTTAGTTAGTATTTTTTTGAGGGTTTTTGCATCTATGTTCATCAGGGATATTGGTCCATGGTTTTCATTTCTTGTAATGTCCTTTCCCAGTTTCGGTATCAGGGTGATATTGGCTTCTAGAATTATTTAGAGAACATTTCCTCCTTCTCTGTATTTTAGAATAATTTTAGTATGATTGGTACCAACTCTTCTTTGAATGTCTGGTAGAATTCAGCTATGAATTAATCTGGCCTTGGGCTTTTTTTTATTGTCGGCAAGCTTGAAATTACTGATTCAATCTCACTGCTTGTTATTGGTACGTTCAGGTTTTCTATTTTTTTCCTGATTTAGTTTGAGAGGGTTGTATGATTCCAGGAATTTGTCCATTTCCTCTAGATTTTCTAATTTGTGCGCATAGAGGTGTTCATAGTACTCTCAAATGATCTTTTGTATTTCTGTATTGACATCTGTTATGTCTCCATTTTTATTTCTAATTGAGTTTCTTTGAATCTTCTCTCTCTTTTTCTTGGTTATTCTGGCTAAGCATCTATCAATTTTATTTACTAATACAAATAACCAGGTTTTTATTTCATTGATTTTTGTGTTTTTTGTTTCAATTTTATTTAGTTTTGCTCTGATCTTCTTTATTTCTTTTCCTCTGCTAGCTTTAGGTTTGGTTTGTTCCTATTTCTCTAGTTTCTAGGTTGTAAATTTGTGCTCTTTCAGACTTTTTAATGTAGGCATGTAGCACTATAAACTTTACACTTAACATCCCATTGACTGTATCCCAGAAGTTTTTATAACTTGTGTCATTTATTTCAAAGAATTTTTAATTTCTATCTTGATTTTACTGTTAACCCAAAAATGCAGGAGCAGGTTATTTAATTTCCATCTATTTGTATAGTTTTAGGAGTTCCTTTTGTGGTGGATTTCTAGTTTTATTCCACTGGGGGCTGAGAAGACACTTGATGATTTCAATTTATTTTAATTTATTGAGATTTGTTTTGTGGCCTATCATGTGTTCTATCTTGGAGAATACTCCATGTGCTGATGAGGAGACTTTATATTCTGCAGTTCTTGGGTAGAATGTTCTGTAAATATCTGTTATGTTCATTTGCTCTAGATTTAGTTTAAGTCCATTGTTTCTTTATTAACTTTCTGTCTTGATGATTAGTCTTGTATTGTGAGTGGAGCGTTGAAGTCCTTCACTAGTATTGTATTGCTGTCTATCTCATTTCTTAGGTCTAGTAGTAATTGTTTTATGAATCTGGTAGCTCTAGTGTTAGGTTCATATACATTTAGGATTGTAATATGTCCTTGTTGGATTGATCCTTTTATCATTATATAATGACTTTTTTTGTCTTTTTTACCATTGTTGCTTTAAAGTCTATTTTGCCTGATACAAGAATAGCTTCTCCTACTCACTTTGGGTTTCTATTTGCATGGAATATGTTTTTTTACCCATTTACTTTAAGTTTTTATGAATCCTTATATGTTCAGTGAGTGTATTGAAGACAGTAGATATTTGGTTTGTGATTTTTTTAAATTCATTCTGCCAATCTATATCTTTTAAACAACATTTAGATCATTTACATTCAACATTAATATAACCATGTGAGGTACTGTTCCAGTCATCATGTTAATTGTTACCTAGACTCTTTTGTTTTCTTCATTGTGTTATTTGTTTTATAGGCCATGTAAGTTTCATGCTTTCAAGAGGTTATACTCAGGTGCATATTGACTTTTTATTTCAAGATTTAAAGCTCCTTTTAGCATTTCTTGTAGGGTTGATCTGGAAGTGACAAATTTCCTCAGCATTTGTTTGTCTAAAAATGACTTTCTTTCTCTTTCAGTTATGAAACTTAGTTTTTTTCTGTTTAAGGAGGCTAAAGATAGGACCATAATCCCTTCTGTCTTCTAAGGTTGCTGCTGAGAAGTCTGCTGTTAGTCTGATAGATTTTCTTTTATGGGCTACCTCATGTCTTTGTCTCACTGCTCTTAGAATTCTTTCTTTCACTTTAGATAGCCTGATAACTACATGCTTTGGTGAACTGGTTTTTTTGTTTTGTTTTGTTTTGTTTTTGCAATAAATCTCCCAGGAGTTCTTTATGCTTCTTGTATTTGCACATCTAAATCTGTAGCAAGGCCAAGAAAGGTTTTCTTAATTATTCACCCAAATAAGTTTTCCAAGCTTTTTGCTGTCTCTTCTCCTTCAGGAACACCAATTTTTCTAGGTTTGGCCATTTTATATAATCTCATATTTATTGAAGACTTTGTTCATTTCTGTTTGTTCTCTTTTCATTATTTTTGTCTGATTGGACTAATTAGCCTCGTCTTCAGGTTCTGGAATGCTTTTCTCTACTTGGTCTACTCTATTATTAAAACTTTCCACTGTATTTTGTAATTTCCTAAATGTGTCTTTATTTCCAGAAGTTCTGATTGGTTTCTCTTTGCAATATTAATCTCTCTAGAGAATATTTCATTCATATCCTCAATTTTTTTATTTCTTTATGTTGGTTTTCACCTTTCTCTGGTATCTCTAATAGCTTAATAATCAACCTTTTGAATTCATTATCTGGCATTTCACAGATTTCATCTTTGTTTGGATCCATTGCTGGAGAGCTAGTGTGATCTTTTGGGAGTGTTACAGAATCCTGTTTTGTCATATTATCAGATTTATTTTCCTGATTCCTTCTCATTTAGGTAGACTACTTATTCTGATAATTCTTAAATTTATTTTTATTGACTTTTTGTTCAATTTATTTTCCCCTTAAGGATGTGACTTTAATGTTTATAATTTATTGTGTACTAACTCAGTTCTTGGTGCTTTCAGGGATGAAGAGTCTATATGGGTTCTTTGATTATAGAAAGTCTTTGGATGATGGCTTTCTCAGATGCCGGTTGTAGTAGCAATGTGCACAGTGCATGAGCAAGTTCACCTTCTGCTGTAGAATTGGAATGGCAGAGATCTTTTGAAGTTTATCTCATTCTCCCATTGTGTGTATTTTTTAAATTCATTTTCCCCAATATTTTATATACTGGGTTGAAGAGTTTAGGCTTTAGGCCAGTTGGGGGAGATGTCCCTGTGTAGAAACTAGTTTTGGCTAAAGCAGGTGGGTAGATGCAATGCCCAATGTTGGGCAGAAGTCTCAGCCTTGACAGAGGTGGCTGGAGGAGCTCTCAGTGAAATGCGCTGAGGTCTTATAAGGGCAAATGGTGGTAACCACCTCAGCTCTCCTGCCAGTCCAGCAGGAAAGCTATTCACCTCCTAGACATACTCCTTACCCAGGGTTCTGGCTAGTCACATCAGAATACCTATTTCATTTGCAGAAACATTGATGTTCCAAGTAAAGAGACATTGCAACTCTATCCCTCATACAAGCCTAAACCTAAAAGGTACTCCTTCTGCACCAGGGGATGCAGTCACCCTGAAGTGTTCCAGAAAGGCTACCTATCGGTGTAATCATGCTGAGCTCCCACGGGCAAAGCCTCGGCTGTATCTGCAGTGGTGGACGATGGGAGAAAAAAAATTTCCTTCTCCAAGATCCTTCAGAAGCACCAGGGCTGCCTGACTTTTGGGGCAGAACTGCAGACTTTCCCCAATGAGCCCAGCACTGCACCTGTTCCTCTGCCAAAAGCAATTTCCCATCCACAAAAAGTTCTGGGACTCAAAAAGCATGTCATCTGGATTCTTTTGTCCCATGCATGGGACAGTCCCTTGAGATGGTGCATTCCCCCTTCCCATAGGAGTAGGAGTCCCTGAGAGCCAGACTACTGTGAATGCTGCTGCTCCTCTGGATGTAGCCATCTAGTGAGAATGCTACACTCCAGACTGGTGCTGCCAAATGTCTGCAAGGGATCTTGTGATGTGACTCTTCTTCTAGTGTCTCAGCAACAGGTACGAGTGCCAGCTCTGTTGAGAGTGGCAGGGGAGTGGCGTACATTCTGTGAGATTCCTTGGTCATAAATAGCCTTAGTGAGTTGACTTTCTGAAATGCAAGTTGTAGTGGTAATAAAGTGGTCACATGGACAGACTCAGGACCTCTTGGTTAGTCAGGTTGCTGCAGGCAATGGTGATAGCTGAGGTCACACACATGTTTTCTCTTTACTGGGCACAGTGTTAGTCTACCTGGAGATGCTGTAATGGACTGTGCCAGATGACCTCTAGCCAGGAGGTGGCACTTGCAAAAGAGTGCCAGCTGCAGTTGTAGCGGTAGGATTTGTTCCTGCTTTGTTACTCAGGGGAGGTACTCTGGTTTCTCAGGTGATAGGTGAGGACATGAAGCATCCCAAATTTTCTGTCCTTTGTGTTAAACTACCAGGGTGGATGGAGGGGTAAAGCCAGGTTGGGACTGGGTCAGGCAGGTCTATGCTCTGGCTCTGTGTGTGCAAGGAAAGCAGTGGCACCTGTGGGGGTTGGAATGTAGTGCTCTGGCCACTGGGGTAATGTTCCAAAGGGGAGTGTGTAACTGCTTCTGCTGCACAGAAGAGTTTGCACAGGGAGTGAGGAGTAGCAGAGGTTAGTAAGCCCCACTGAGCTCCTAAGATTTTGTCAAGGCAGGTCCCACACCCTCAGTGTTCCACTGGCAGCAGCTAGCTAGGTTCCAGGCAGTCTGCACTCAGAACTCAAATCTGCCCCAGGCCATAAGCCTTCCTGGGGAGACAGTAACCATGGCTTTGGGTCATGCCTGCAAAGCTGGAGCACCCAGATCCTGTGCTCATGGCTGCAGCACACTTCCCATTTGCCCCCTGGTTCTGGCCAAGAGAGTTTATCACCACTTGAGAATATGTCATGAATTTCAGTTGGGAGTTTCTCTCAACCTGTAACCACTGCCTGATATAGCTCGCAGACTTTTGTGAGGTCCCATCTGAGGCGGAATCAGAAATAGCTTCCCTCTGTCCATACTGGAGACTGGAAATGGACACAAGGCTCTTCCTGTGCTGTTCCTACTTTTATATTACCCACTGCTCCCTAAATCAGTTCCAGTGCTAGGTAGTGTTAAGGCCTTCCTCTGCAGCCTAGATTGCAAGGTTCCCAGGGGGAGTGTATATCCTGGACGCAGTTTATGTCCCTCTCACACTATAAGGACTTGTTGTTTTCTACCTGGTTCATGGTGTAGGCTACAGTCTGCCACTTCTTTCAAAGTGTCTTTTGGTGTCTTTCAGTTTTCCTCTTAAGTTCCTGTATTGCTTCTTAGAAAAAATTCACAGTGTGAATCTCTGTATACCATTCTATCTTTCCAAATGTAAAAGACATGCTAACACTGCCTTCAATCTGCCATCTTGGAAGTCTTCATAACATTCTAAGTGTGTCAATATGCATGAGCACTTCTAAATTAAAAACTAAAAAAAAAATTAAAAATCCATAGCCACACACACACACCTTCAAGAATAACTACTGAGCCAAGTGTGTACTGTAAGCAACAGGATGATTAGATAAATGATTTCCTAGTGAAATACTAATTTCATGTATTTTAGCTCAGATTTCAGACCATATTAGACCAACAAAATATTCCAATTTTTTGTTTGTAAATATTGTCACTGTAACAATGCATTCCTAAGAATTTTTAGTCTACCATGACATTTAGTATCATTCAACTGCTGATATTCAGATAAAAGTACATTGACTTACATTTCTTACAAGCTGTTGGCCCTTGGAGTTAAGTGTTTTATATAATATATTATTGTTTAATTTATTTCCCCAAAAGTTTGTGTTATCTTCTATAATATTAAAAACTCTGTGTGTGTGTGTGTGTGTGTGTGTGTGTGTATGTATGTGTTTAAAACAAAGGAATAGAGAAACAGAATACAAATCAAAACTGGCTAGAGCATGATGATCAAGTAGGGACCTCTTGCACTCATTTATCCCACAAAGACAGCAAAAACAACAAAAAGCAACTATATTTTGATGAAAATAACTAAAGGAGACTGCTTGAATACATCAAAGGAGCAGCAGAAATTTTGTAGAGCATAGAAACCTAGGATGGCCACATAGAAAAGAGAAAGAAACCCATAGCCTCTGCTACTCCACTCCCCAGTCAGCTCCAGATAGCAAGGAACTTCTCCCTGCAGAGAAAAGGTAAACTAAAGGGACCCAGCAGACCCCATTGCCACCCTGGGCACCTATAATCCCTCAGCAATGGGGACTCCTGCAGTGTCTCAGGAGCTAAGCCCAGCTGAGGGAGCTGCCTGGAGTCCACACAGATGCACTGCCCCTGGAGAAGCTGCCAACACTCTGTCCCACTCCCCGTGGTCTGTGTGGCTACTGTGCTACGCCATTATTGAACTAGAACTACTGCTGGAGTATTCCTGCTTCGGGGTGAATATCCATCCCTGAGACTTTGTCACTGCTTTAGCACCCCCACCTGGTGGCCTGCCATTCCTGAAACAAGCTGCTTCTACACCTTATCCTGTGGGGGCAAGTTGCTGTGCCCTACCCATCTCAATTGCTGCTGCACTCTGCCCCTCAGGCAGAAATTAAACAACATGCTCCAGAATAATCAATGAGTCAAAGAAGAATTTCTTTTAAAAAATTGAAAAATACTTTGGAACAAACATTGGAAATACAACATAACAAAACCTACGAGATACAGCAAATTAAGTTATAAGAGGAAAGTTGATAGCAATAAATACCTACATTAAAGAAGAAAGATCCCAAATAAATAGCCTAGTGTTATCCTCAAGGAGCAAGCAAACAAGGGATAAACTAAACTGAAAGTTAGTAAAAGAAAAAAAATTAAGATAAGAGCAGATATATATCGAATAAACCATCTGATCTTTGACAAACATGATAGAAACAAGCAATGGGAAGACAATAGATGTTGGCAAGGCTGTGGAGAAATAGGAATGCTTTTACACTGTTGGTGGAAATGTAAATTAGTTCAACCATTGAGGAAGACAGTATGGCAATTCCTCAAGGATCTAGAACCAGAAATATCACTTGACCCAGCAGTCCCATTACTAGGTATATACCCAAAGGAATAGAAATCATTCTACTATAAAGACACATGCACATGTATGTTTACTGCAGCACTATTTGCAATAGCAAAGAAATGGAACCAACCCAAATGCCCATCAATGATATACTGGGTAAAGAAAATGTGGCACATATACACCACGGAATACTGTGTAGCCATAAAAAGGAATGAGATCATGTCCTTTATAAGGACATGGATGAAGCTGGAAGCCATCATCCTCAGCAAACTAACGCAGGAACAGAAAACCAAATACCACATGTTCTCACTCATAAGTGGGAGCTGGACATTGAGAACACTTGGACACAGAGAGGGGAACATCACACACTGGGGCCGGTTGTGGGGTGGGGGATGAGAGGAGGGAACTTAGAGGACAGGTGAATAGGTGCAGCAAACCACCATGACACACGTATACCCATGTAACGAACCTGCACATTCTGCACATGTATCTCAGGTTTTTTGTTTAGAAGAAATAACAAAAAGAAGAAGAAAAACCACAGGAAAAAGCAAAAACACCAAAATTGATTCTTTGAAAAAGTTAATAAAATTGACAAACTTCTAGCTAGATTGAAAGAAAAAGAGGGAGAGAGAAGACTCAAATAGATAAAATCATAAATGTAAGTGAAGACATTATTAAACATGCCTCAGATATAAAAAAGAATCATAAGTGACTATTATGAAAAATTATATGGCAACAAATTGGATTACCTAGAGGAAATAAATAAATACTTAGACAAATATAGCCTACCAAGATTAAATAAGGAAAAAATAGGAGGCTTGGACAGACAAAGAACAAATAAAGAGATTGAAGAAGTAATTAAAAACTTTCCAACAAAGAAAAGCCCAGGGTCAGATGACTTCATGGATCAATTCTACCAAAAATTTAAAGAATTATTAGTGATACTTCTTAAACTCTTCCAAAAAATAAAGGTAGAGGGGATACTTCCAAACACACATTTTAAAAGGCCAGCATCATTATGATACCTAAACCAGATAAAAACACTGTAAGAAATGAAACCTATAAGCCAGTATCTCTGATGAACATTGATAGAAAACTCCTCAATAAAATATTGGCAAATCAAATTTAACAACACATCAAAAAGATTATACATCATGATCAAGTGGGATTGATCCCTGGCATGAAGGTTGGTTTAACATAAACCAATTAATCACTGTGATAGGTCACAATAACAGACTGAAAGATTGAAACCACAATATCATGGCAAGTGATGCAGGAAAAGCATTTGACAAAGTTATGCATCATTTCTTGATTAAAAAAAAAAACTCTTAATGGTTTAGATAGGGAAAGAAAATTTCTCAACATAATAAATGCCATTAACATCATAATTAATGGGAAACAATTGAAAGCTTTTCCACTATGATCTAGTACAAGATAGGGATGTCCACTCTCACAACTTCTATTCCTAAGTGTAGAAAACCCCAAAGAGTCTCCAAAAATCTAATAAATGAATAAATGAATTCAGTAAAGTTGCAAGATACAAAATAACATAAAAATAAGTAGCATCTCTACAAATAAATAATGACCAGCTGAAAAAGAAATTTTTAAAAATACTGTAAGCAATAGCATCAAAAATAAAATACGTAGGAATAAATTTAACCAAGGAAGTGAAAGATTTGTACACTGAAAACCATCAATAAAATATTGATGAAAGAAATTGAAAAACACATGAATAAATGGAAGGATATGTCATGTTCATGGATGAAAAGAATTAACATTATTTATGTCTGTACTACCCAATGCAGCATACAGATTTAACACATTCCCTATCAAAATTCCAATGGTCTTCTTCACAGAAATAGAAAAAAAATTCTAAAATTTGTATGGAACCTCAAAGAATCCTGCATATTTCCTGATTTACATATTTCCTGATTTAAATTTATCAGCTACATATTTCCTGATTTAAATTTATATTACAGTTATAATATTCAAAACAGTATGGCACTAGCATGGAAACAGAAATACATAGATTAGCATATGGAACCCAGAAATAAATCCAAACATATAAAGTCAACTAATTTTTGATAAGAGCACCAAGAGGACACAATAGGGAAATAGTCCCTTCAATTAATGGTGCTGGGAAAACTGTGTTTCCACATGAAAAAAAAAAATGAAATTGGGTCCTTATCTTACACCATTCACAAAAATCAACTCAAAATGGATAAAACAGCTAAATGTAAGACCTGAAACCATAACATTTTTAGAAGAAAACATAGGGGAAAACTCCTTGTCATTGGCCTTGGCAATGAGTTTTTGTGCATCACACCAAAATCCCAGGCTATAAAAGCAAAAATAAATAAATGGAATTGTATTAAACAAAGTGAAGGAAACACATCAACAAACTGAAAAGGAAACCTATGGATTGAGAAAAAATATTTGTAAACTACATGTTTGCTAATGGATTAATATTATAAAGAACTCTTAGAATTAATAGCTGAAAAACAACCCAATTAAAAAATGGGTCAGAGACCTGAATAGACATTTCTCCAAATAAGACATAAAAATGGCCAACACATATACGAAAAGTTGCTCACTGTCACTAATCATCAGGGAAATGCAAATTAAAACCATTATGAGATATTACCTCACATTCATAAGGATGGCTATTATCAAAAAGACAAGAGATGTCAAATGTTGGTAAAGGTGTCAAGAAAAGGAAAGCCCAGTATACTGTTGATAGGAATAGAGATTAGTACTGCCATTATGAAAAGTAGAATGGAGATTCTTAAAGAAATTAAAAATAGAATTACCATGTGACCCAGCAATTTCCCTTCTGGGTATATAACCAAATAAGATGAAATCACCACTCCATAAAGATATCTGTACTCCCATGTTCAATGCAGAATTATTCATTATAGCCAAGATACAGAAACAATCTAATTCCTAATTGTCCATTAATACATGAATGGACAGAGAAAATGTTACATGTATACGTGTGTGTGTGAATATTATTCAGCCTTAAAAAGGTTATCCTGACACTTTTATCAGCATGGATGTACCTGGAGGACCTTATGCTAAGTGAAATAAGCCAGACATAGATGGAAAACTATTGCATAATCTCACTATCTCACTTATATATAGAATCTAAAAAGGAAAAAAAGGTCAAAATACAAAGAGAATAAAACAGTGGTTGCCAGGGACAGGAGGGGCAGGGCAGAGGGAATGGGAAGATGTAGGTCAAATAATACAAAGCAGTAGATATGTAAGATGAACGAGTCTAGAGATCTAATGTACAACTTGAGGACCATAGTTAATAGAATTGTATTATATTTGGAATTTTTGTTAAATAAGTATATTTTAGCTGTTCTTATCACCAAAAAAGTCCCTGTGTAGGTTTGTTAACCATAGTAACTATTTTACTATCTGTATGTATCCCATAACATCATGTTGTAAACCTCAAATATACACAATAAAATGTAATTTTTGAAAAAAGAAATCAAACATGCAATAAGAAAATCAACAAAGTTTAAAAAGTCAAAATTGATTAAGTGCCATACTTTGAAAAATGGCAATCACTGTTACATTTAATTGGATTTCTTTATGTTTTATATACAATAACCAATTTTAAAAAGCAGTAACTGTGGGGGTGGGAAAATGATTACTGCCCATTTCATTTTTTTGAAAATTGTTCGTCACTTTAAAAAAAATAATAATTTCACTTTGTACCTATTAAAGTCTGTCAAAACAACATTACAATCTGGGTTTCTTTCTGTCATTGAATTTTGAAAGTATGTATGCTTTTAAATTTCTTGTCTTGAGGTTGAGGATTGTCAGCTCCTTGAGAGAGGAGATTTTTGTCTTATTTGTCTTTGTATTACCATCTCTGCATCTGCTTGGAAAAGATTAATTTTCCAAGGAATTACTCAACTAGATTATTTCCACTCTCCATTATGTTATTGCAAAGCAGTCTATATTGAAGATAAGAAACTGTCTCTTAGAGTTTCTCAGATAAGAAACTTTCTTAGAGAAGAAAAAGCTTTGGAAATAAAAATTAATTTCATTAATTAATGAAAATAATTTTCATTGTTGAAGTTGTAAAAATGGCTGTGTTGAACTTATTCCCATCATCATGACAAATCATGGCCTTACTCAAAAGTCACTGTTGAACCTTATGATATATAACTTTGGAAAGGTGAGACTTTTAAAAAATTCGTCAACTATCCAAAAGTTTTAAAATGATTTGTACATCAATAACAACATTGTTGTAATTAAAGTTCTGTGCACATTTTTAAAGGAAATTTCTCCTCTCTTACTTTTCTCAACAAAGTTTTTTTTTTTTTAATTAAACTTCTTGTCTGTTTTCACAGAAAAGCAGTACATGTTCCTCAGTTGAAACAGGAAGTGATGGTTTATTCTTCAAGTTCAAGATAAATGTTGGAATTTTCCAAAAATCTTAAACTGTTATGGTTGCTGTAATTTACTAAAATCTTTATGGCAAAATTTCCAGTTGTAAAATATATTTATTTTAAGCTTTGCATATTGGAAATGTAATTAACACATTGCCTCTTTGTGAAGGCCTGGCTTCCTCTTTAAGGCAATTTTCCACCTAGGATTTTACTGGGAGTCCCCTCATTGTTTGGGGCTACACGGCTTCTGCTTCCTTTTTTCCTTCCCTAGCACACATTCTTTAAGTACAGCTTCAGATATGAAATGGAGTGTAAGGCAAAAAATATGTATGCCCTCAGTATTTGATTAAAGTGTCATTTCAAATCAAGAAACAGTGTGATCTATATTTATTTACTCAACGTTTATTTATTGTTACTATTTTTTCATGATCCAGTGTTTCTTGACCCTCAGGGGACCACACATTGTTCTAGACACTGAGCACAGAGAAGTAAACCTACAAATCAAGGTTCCTGATCTCTTAGAGTTTATATTTTAATGACAGGAGGCATAAAATAAAGAGGTAACCCCAAACAATAAAACACAATTAGCTAATGATAATTGCCACAAATACAATAAAACAGGGTGCTATAATAGAGAAAGATTGGAAGCCTTCTTCGAATAGAGTGGTCATAGGAAGCCTTTCTAAGGAGATAATGTTTGAGGAAAAAGACATAATAATGAAAAGAAACTACCTATGACCAGGGCAGAGTTTTCTTAACTGAATCAATGCCAAATACAAAGGCAGCGAGACAGGAAGAAGTTTAGTCTGTTCCAGAAATAAAAATTAACCAGGGCAGCAAGTTTAAAGTTAGTACCAAGGAAGCAGAAAATCAAAAAGGTCAAAGAAGCAGGGATGAACCAGTCGTGTGGGGCATTGTAGGGCATGGTAAGCAGTTCGGATTTAGATTTTATTCCAGATATACAGTGCAACCACTAGAAAGCCTTTAAATCAAGAAAAGCAGAAGTGGTATTGTAGTCTGGATATTGCTTATAAAAGATTACGCTAGCTACAGGTGGAGAATGGACTGTAGTAGGATAAGAGTGGAGGCATAAAGCCCAGTTCGGAGGTCATTTGTGGTATCCGAGCAAGAGATGATGCTGGCCTGATATAAGGTGGTAGCAGTGGAGATACAACATCAGGACTTGCTCATTTACTGGGCATGGAAAGAGGGAAAGAAAGAAATCAAGACTGCTAGTTAAACATTTAATCTGAGCAACCATGGGTCTGCCAGTCACTGTGCTAAGCTTAATGGTTAAAATAGAGGATAAGACAGACATGGTTCTTACCTTCATAAATTTTATAATCTGCAGTTATTTAATAAACGTGACTCGGTTAACAAACTAATAACTTAGAAAAAATAAGTTAGATCTAAATTTCATGGTGTTTAATATAATAAAGTCTAGATGGACTGAAATATTCAATTTCATAAATAATATCTAAATCTTAGAAAAACTAGAAGAAACAATATATGTACATTTTTATATACTCTAAGGATGGGAAAGCTTTTATAAAGCTGTAATGTAACTGATAAAGAAAAATAATAGATTCAACCATCTAAATTTTTAAACTTTTGTATGTCAAAAATACCATAGACAAGACTAAAAGGCAAACAAATCACCTTGAAAATATAGTCACAGCGTATATGATGAAGAGTTGATATGTTTAATATATAAAGAGAACTTATAAGTCAATAAGAAAAAAGATGAGCAAAGAATCCAATAAACAACAAAGCAAAAGTGCGAAGTCCAAAGAGCCCAAACTTGCAGGTATGATAACATATATATTTAAAATAACACAGGGAATTTTTTACCTTTCAAATTAATGAATATTTAAAAGAAGTATAATAACCCATGTTAGCTGCCCTGGGAGTGTAAAACTGACAACCATTATTTTAAGGAGGGAAATTCTTCAAAATGCACATTGCCTTACATCTGGCAACTTCAATTTTTGAAATGTATTTTTGAAATTTTGGAAAGCAGTAATCAGAATAAAAGGTATAGTCATGTTTGCGTGGAGTCATGTGTAATCATTCACTGCAGTGTTGTTTATAGCAATATAAGTTTATCACAATGATGAAATAAGTATCGGTACTTTCATTTGGTGCAATACAGAGCAGCCAGTTAAAATGTGATGAAAGCAGGCTAAAAACCAACAACCAAATGTAATAGCAATGTGATAAACATCTACAGGGAAAGTAAGTCAATAAAGACATTCAACAAATTGTTTATAATGATTATACTTCAGAGATGGAACTGTAGGTGATTTTTGTCCTCTACATTTCTGTGCTTTTCAGATTTTCCACATTGCACTTGTGCAATTATATACTTTTTATATTACCAAATAAAAATTACATATTTACAAACAAATAAAACACTAAAAAGCAAAAGAAGTCACTAAGCCTCTAAGTAAAGAAAACCTGTTGGAAAGCAGTAATCAGAATAAAAGTTTCAGAAAGAAAACCAGTTGAAAAGCAGACATTAGAATAAAAGTTTCCACAGCATCTGCCATTTAACAGTTTCTAAGCCTTTTTGGTGTCCTTTTGAAATTGGAGGTATTGGCAAAAGACAAAGCCCCCAAATCCAATGCTTGCAGATAAAAGATGCAAAAGAATGTTGCCATGATACTGACAATAAGCAAACGACCCACTTCAAGTGCAGACAATGGAGGTGGAGCATGGATTTGAGCAAGATATCTTGGAACCTAGAGGTGTAACCACTCCAGGTCCTGCTAGTCATCATTCAAAGGTCAGTCCATACCAGCAGGCACATATCAGAGAGTTATGGAGCCAACATGACGATCAAATTAATATCTACAAGTAATACTAAGTTACACCTGTCCTAACATAAGACTGTAAAATCTTTGATTGTGATCCAATAAAACCATTTGCTCAAAGAATGATAAATTTGATAGTTCCTGGTCTCCACACACCACAGGTTGAATAGATAAACTGCCTGATTTTTTTTTTTTCTTCTTCTTTTCTTTCTTTTTTTTTTTTTTTTTTTTGAGTCAGGGTCTTGCTTTGTCATCCAGGCTGGAATGCAATGGTGCAATCTTGGCTCTCTGCAGCCTCGACTTCCCAGGCTCAAGTGATCCTTCCAGCTCAGTCTCCTGAGTAGCTGGGACTATAGGCGTACCCCATAATGCTGGGCTAATTTTTTTTATTTTTTGTATTTTTTGTAGAGAGAGGGTTTTGCCATGTTGTCCAGGCTGGTCTTGAATTTCTGGGCTCAAGTGATCCACCAGCCTTGGTCTCCCAAAGTGTTGGAATTAGAGGCATGAGTCACTGCACGCGGCCTGCCTCACCTTTTGAACATTTAGGATCTTACTTAAAGTGCTATGACAAACATGCAACCTGAACATCTAGAGTCATTCTCTTTGTCTGACATTTGAACACGAACGATACCAGAAATTAACTTTGCCTGCTGAACTGTTTGTAGGAATCAGATTGAATTTCTTTTGAGGGCTCTCAGGTTGACACTTGTAAAATAACCTATTATGTTTAAAAAATTGTGAATAGTTGCTTTACATAGGAAACCAGTAAAATAACAATGATCCTTAAAAATGTGTGTGTGTGTGTATGTGTGTGTGTGTGAGTGTGTATAAATGTACTTCATATTTCCACAGCATCTGTTATTTAACAGTTTCTACGACTTTTTGGTGTCCTTTTGAAATTGGAGGTACTGGCAAAAAACAAAGCCCCCAAATCCAATTCAATAGATAATGACTAAATTATCATTTATTTCCTCTGTTTTGTTTCATTATGTTCATTTTCAAACTTTGATGTCTACCAGTTCCTTCTGTGGAGCTTATAAAAAAGCGTATCCATGGCCTACTAAATCAGAGTCTCACAGGTGATGGTACCTGGGTTTAGCAGAATACATACGTGGTCCTGTTGCACCCTGAAGCGTGAAACGCTGCTCTGGGTGAAAAAAAGTGCTAGCAGGAAAATGTGTTAGAACAAGGAAAGAAAATTAACAAATCTCAAATTGGAAAAGAAAAATCTTAAAAAGAAAGACATGAATAATGGCGTTCAGTCTTGGTTGGTGTCATGTCTCACAGACCAATTACCTACATTCTGGGTGGACTGGAGAATAGAGATTAGCATCAGTCAAATCCCGTGGTTAAAGCGTTAACTAGAATGTCCATTCATTTCTCAAGAAGTGTGGCAGAGAGCAAAGGAGTGTACCTATCAGCTGTTTCTAAGAAAGAAAGTAAACACTCCCAACATGCACTGAGGCACAGGGAGTGGCTCAGGTTTCTTACACTTCCCTGCTGTGGCGAAAAGAAGAAATAATTAACAGCTCCTTGGGCTGTAGGATCGCTGATCGCGTGGGGGGCACTGCACGCTCCCGGCCGAGCCATGCTCTGGGAGGAGACATGCGCCGCCCCTGAGCCCGCGAGGGCCTCGGACCTCCCCTACAGGTGAGTGACTCGCGAAGTCCCAGCCCGGCAGAGACAGGGCACTGGTTTCCCTCTACCAGAGTTCCTGACCTAGCCAAGAACAAACCGCGGAGCAAGTTCAGCCCAACAGCGAGGGTGAAAAGGCTCCTCCTGCTCACAGTGTGAATAACAGGTGAAAATGGGGGTAGGGGAAAGAACTTTCTAATCCACTCGCTGGGGTCAGGTTGAGGGCAAGTTATTAGAAAGCAGAATCCATAGGCTGCAAAGTTAAGTGTGTGTGTGTCATAGCGGCCTGAATCGCGCACATCACTTTTCCTTTTCATTTTCTCAGAATATGCTTTCGTAACCAAGGAAAGCTTGCAGGGTGGGAGGGAGAGAGGGGAAGGAAGGGAGGGAAAGGTGCAGAGAAGGGCTTGGAGGTAAATGTGACCACAGGACCCTTCCTCCCTTTAGTTCAATGAGCCATTTACCTGTAATTGTGCCTAGCAAAAATCGTGCCTTACAAAGATGCTATACTTCTGGATGGCATCCTCCTTCCTCTGAGTATCCTTATGATTAGAATATGGTGTTGAATCATCACACTGGAAAGATCTTAACTGAGGGTTCAGCTAAACTTTTATTTGTTTCTGCAAAATGACGGAAAGCATGACCCCCCACCCCACAAAAAAAAATAGAATTTTTAATATACGCTTTCACCAAACAATGAAAGAATAAACAAATAATTAAATGGGAGTCCATGAGTCAAGGATATGAATTCTGAAGCAGGAGAGTGGTAGGTTCAAAGCTTGGCTTTGCCATTTTATTAGTTTGCCCCTTTGAAAGTTTCTTAACCTAAGCCCCAAAAGTTTGTCTATAAAACAAGCGTGATCAAAGGATCTGCCCCACAGGGCTTTCTTTGATGGGAACTGAACACTCAGCAAGTGTTCTGTAAGTGGTACCTCCTGTTAGCATTAAGAAGAAGCTGCTCTGCCAAAGGGGCCATTGTTACGGAGGGCAAGCTGAACTAGGGAGACCAGACAGTGTGTATTAGGATGCTGGAATTGAACTGGTTCCCAGAGAGTGGGTCCAAGACAGGCAAGCAGGTGACAGGTGTGCTAGGATCATATCTCTGGGCAGGAACGAAATGACCTGGCTTCTTTCCATTTTTCAGATAAAGTATGTGGTGACAAATTCAGATATATTTGCTACTCAATCACTTTTCTTTTGAAAAACTCACATTTATATTAATCTGTTGTTCCTAAAAAGAAAACAGAATTTTAGAGTAAGAGAGTTACACACAATCTCATATTGTGGAATTCATGCCATTTGGGTTTTATAAAGGAGACTGCTTTAGAATAACTTTCATCAATTTAGATCATATAATCCATGTCTTTATATTTCAGCACATATTGAATTGTTTGTATTGAAGTGATGTTTTTAATTTTTGGTGATGGACAAGAGACATGAAGGAATAATACTTGTATTTGTCAGTCTCTACCTCTTAAGCTTAAATTACAGGAAAGTAGCTTTATTTTATGAAGTTTTACTTAAACAGCACTTTTGTCAATGTTGTTAGTTATTAATGTTGCTAATTTTCTTGAGGGGACCAACTTAGTATCTATGACTAGTAATTTCCATTGATGTCATTTTTATCTTGTTATTTTCTTAAATAAAACAAAGAGTTTGCAGTATACCCTAACTTAATATCATCAGTGTTCTAATGGATTCTTTTCTCAAATTGCAGAGTTGAAACTCTTCTGTGTATTTATAATTAGATATTGACTGGAGAATTGTGGATAGAATTCTAAAGCCAACCTAACTGAAGTTTACATGTTATTGCCCTCTGGGGTCTGATTGTGTTTAGTATGGTTTAGCTAAAAACTTATAAAGGAATCAAATTGAATTAGAATAAGTTAGGGCTCCAATATTCACTAAGCACTTTCCAAAGAGGAAATATACTTTTATGCTGAATTTATGTATTGTTATACATTCTTAAACCATGTTATTTGCCTTTATATTTATTAATAGGCACATGTCTAAATAAAGAATAGTAGCCCCAATTGAGATAAATTTATTTAACTATATTTGAAATTCATTTGAGATTAATCTATTTAACCATAACTGGATGTAAGTCTTCCTAGTTAAAATCTGTTTAGATAGATAGATAGATAGATAGATAGATAGATAGATAGATAGATAGATAGATGTAAACTTTATATCTATACATTAGAATATTGTGTTCAGTTTACATTTATTCTACTATTTCTCACCTGTATAACATTTTATTATAAACTATTAAATATTTTGTTCAATCAGAGAGAGAGAGAGAGAAAGAAAGAAAAGAGTAACAGAAAGAGACCCAGCAATGATTAAGAAAAAATTAACCTTTTCAGTTATATTCAAAATAGTGTCATATGTATGCAACAGTCTTTTAAGCATGTAATTAAAAGTTCTACACCTGATTCTTGTTTTGATTTCCTAAAAAAGAAACATCTTATACTTTTAACTGAAATAGAAACCCAATGCCAAAAGTCCATTTGCTTGTATAGATTCATTGATTACAACGTGGGTAGAGAATTCACGGTTACTAGAGATACATGGACTTCATATAAAAGCTTAGATTTTTAAAATATTCAAGTATAGGCCATTTGAAAATACAACCTCTGAGAAAGGAATTCTGAATATTTTCCCTTTACACTAAAGTTAGAGAGTTGTTCTGTTGCAAAAATTAATTTGTGTCTTTAAAATCATCAGTTATAGTGTTTTCATCGCTTTCATAACATAATCTCAACAACCAAACTTAACTAATACCACTCCTTTTAGGATTTGAACATGAAGTGTCTCCTATTTAAGTAATAAGGGTGTTATCTTAAAGGAAAACTTCATCACTACCCAGAGCCTAGGAAAGGAGCTTAAGAGGAGAGAGTGTCGATTCTTTTGCAACCAATAGACAAACAGGAAAAATGAGTCGTGATCTTTGTGAAGTCAACCTAAGAATTTCTACTGGGAAGCTCAGGTGAAGCAGAAAATCCTTGAGCTCCACCACATCAGTAATGCCAGAAGATGCTGTTGGCAGACTGAGCAGCTCCTCCCAGACCCAGTGGTGGCAAGATGTCTTAAGTGCATTAATACAAATTTGCTTCTCTGACTATTCCTGCTTTCTTTATCTTCCTGAGGGCACCTTGAGCGGAATAAAATTCATGGCATTGGTACCATGTAAATATACAATAGAATAGTAAAGGTTTGGCATTTCCAATTAGATTCCACTGAACTGAGGGCAGTGGCATGCTCACATAGAAGTGTGTTTGATTCATATTCTGCTTAGTCCTCTCTTAGATTAAATGATTATAATACACTATTTCTATCTCAAAACTAACAATTGCTGACTGCAACAATATAACTTAATCAAGTGATAGTTTGTATATGCCAACTCTTGACTTTTACTGTCTCTGCAAATAAAGCACATTTTAAGAAAAAATATGGAGCCAAATGCTTCCCAAAAACCATCACTCTGTTAGCTCTTTTCCTTTTTTTAGAGATCTAGATACTGGATGGAATTATAGTTGTTTTGTCTCATTTTCTTGAAGTGATGTAATTGCATATAACTCTGCTCTTCTCTACTCCAAGTTTCCAGGTCATGACTTTGGGAAAACAGCTTCATGATTGCTTCTTCAAGCTGAAACAATATATTATTAAAAAGACTTTCCATGTGTACAGCCCTTAATATAGTCTTATCTCATAATTGAAATACACACTTGCTATTCTAGTGTGATCCTTTCTGTTCTTTTTTTAAGTAGCTTTTACTGGGGACGCGGGTGAGAGAGATGTAACATATATTCCTTGTATATGATTTAGAAAGTACATACAAAATTTAAAAAAGAAATAATTATCACACATAATGTCTTAGCTCTTAATTTTACCATTAATATTATAACGTACCTCTCTGTATGTTGGATGTATTCAATATTTTGTGTACGTTTTATCTATATGCCTGCATATATTCACTCACTTTAGTAAGAAGACACAAAAATGAAATAGCAATAATTCTGTTCTAAAGGACCTAGTAGTCAAATTAAGTAAAATAAAATACGGTTAGAGAGAGAAAGCAATAAGTAATTAGAAAGCTACAGAAAAGTTCCTGTGAAATTTCAGAAGCAAGAGAAATTGTCTTTGGCTGGGAAATACAGGGAAGTTAGCACCTGTATATATTTACATATATATGTGTGTGTATACACATATATATGTAGATATATACATACATCTATGTATATAAGTTCTTTGTAAAATCATGAACATTGTGACAGTTTGTGCACCTTGTGGCCTCAAAAAAAAGAGGCTATAGATATAGATACACGCTATACTTTCTGTGCCTATCATGGTAGCAAGTGCAGAGAAGGAACTCACGAAATACTTGTTGAATTTACAAATGAGTGAAACAAATTTTCCACTTTTAGACATGTAACCATTTAATTAACTCATGCTTGGATAACAGGAAGCTGCTTTAAATGACTGACCCATTTGATTTAACTTGTGCTAGAGTTCACTTCCTGTCCTCTGGCCTCATTCTGGTCACAAGGCAACTGGTAAGTCCAGGCAAGCCCACCTCTAGGCAGGAATGCAGAGCCAGGGGAGGTGAACCACGTTCCAGCGTTGCTGGAAGGCTGATGCTGCCCAACACTGCCTCCTCAGACTCCAGATCTCTTTGGCCTGCTCAGACCAATTCTACCTCTCCTAGGACTTCTAGTGCTGTTCATTTCTCCAGGACTTAATTGCTGAACTATCTAATTCCCTGTCTCTCCAGCTTCGTTGTTTCTGGACACAGTGAAAAAGTAAATAACCAAACTCATTAAATAATGATCTTATTGTACACACAATCTAAGTCAATAATCTTTGGCTCCAGGGCCTACATAGATTTGTAACAACCATCTTCCTCCTCAAGTTTTAGTTTATTATGTTTTACCAAAATAGTTGAACATTCCAAGTAAGTCCTCCAGGCTTTTAGACCTGTAATTTTTTCTTTCTTCATAAATTCTCTTCCTCTTTGCTATTCATGACTTCTCTGTTATTCTCCTCTTAAGTCTTTGAGAAAACTTGCTCAGATGCTTATATCTGCCAAGTCTTTATAATTTAGAAGATTTTCACAAGGGCCGTAGCAGGTTTTAATTTGCTATGCATCATGGTGAATGGGAATGGGAAGATGAGCATGAAAAACTATTTGAATTCATAGATCTATGCCTTGCTTCATTGTTTTTGTTTGTTTGTTTTGTTCTTTATTTTTTCTTTTCTTTTCTTTTTTTTTTTTTTGAGACAGAGTCTCACTCTATTGCCCAGGCTGGAGTGCAATGATGCAATCTTGGCTCACTGCAACCTCCGTCTCCCAGGTTTAAGCAGTTCTTGGGCCTCAGCCTCCCAAGTAGCTGTGATTACAAGTGTGTGCCACCACACCTGGCTAACTTTTGTATTTCACTTCACTGTTAATACTAACAATAAGACTTTTACCAAATCATATTCTTACCTTTCAGATATTTAAACCATTTGAATATTTTATTTACTCAATTTTTAGATCAGACAAGAACAATATTATTTCCTACTCAAATATTATATGCTGCCTATGAATGAAAATTTTATCCTGTTTTTACTTTCTTACGTTAAATTATATTCAACTGTCTTCCTTCCTAAAGTCTGAGCATAATGTAAGAGCCTTGGAAATCCTTTCATCACATCTTCTGAAGTCTTCTGAAGGTGGTTGTGAGTTACTTCAGCATAGATCACAAGTTTGTCACTGTAACTACATTGCAATTATTTGCCCTCTTTAATGATATCTTTGATATTTCTTATGAATGCAAATAAAGAGTGAGCCAGTTGGAAAGCCACTGCACTGATTTGATTATAAGAAGCTTCTATCAGTGGTTCTTCAGTTCCAAATAACCCCAGTGTCTGGTGAGGGGAGCAAGCTGTCTGGTTCTTAGATGGTCTTCTTTCTATGCTCTGACATGGTGAAAGGGTTCAGGCAGCTTCTGAGGTCTCTTTTATAAGGGTACTAATCACATTCATGATCCCCACTATCATGACCTAATCACCTCCTAAAATCTTCACCTGTTAATACTATTGCATTGGTGATTAAGTTTCAACATGTAAATTTTGTGGGGATGCAAACATTCAGACCGCAGCAGAAGGAGGCCCTTTAGTAGACTGACACAATAATCCAGGGAAAAGATTATGGTGACTTGGCTTAGGGTAGTAGTAGTAGAAATCAAAACTTTCGAATCTGGATTATGTTAGTGGTACAGTGAATAGGACTTACTTTTGGATTGAATTCAGCTTATGGTGAAAGAGGAAAAAAATGAGACTAAATATTAGTTTTGATGCCTAGATGGGAAAGAATTGTAGAGGAGGAAATTCTAGAGCGTGGGAGAAAGTCAGTGGTTCTGTTTCAGTCATGTAGATATTGAGATGCCTGGTACCCATCTAAGTAGAGATTAGGTAGGTGGTGACATGCGCCTGGAGCTCAGCAGAGATTATGGGCTGGAGACAGATTAGATTACCTGGAAGAATGTATAGATAGACAAGAAAGGATGGCTGAGAATGGACATTCAAACAAGCCCGTATTTAGCGATCATGTAAAGGAGGAGTCAGCAAAGGAGACTAGTGTTGAGGCCTGTGAGATAGCAGGAAAATAGAGCAAGGTGATTGTTTTTCATGGTTTGTCTCAAAAGCGTCAAGAGGAAAATGTTGTAAAAGGTAGGAAAATCAATCTTGTCAAATGCTGCTAAGAAGTGAAGAAATGAGGAGAGAAGCGAACTCTTTGGCAAGGTATAGGCTCTTGGAACATGGGTGGAGAAGTGGAGGTAGGGCTAAATTAAAGGAATATATGATGAATAATCTGGGTCCAGGAGGAAGAAGGAAGTGTTTGGGCCCCAAGGTCATCACTGGGGGATCTCATTAGGGGACATTAAAAACCCTTTTGGTGGGTTATTAGAATGACAAAATCCAGGGGCAAAACTGAAGTTTTAGAAGCTGGAGTAACCTGTGTAACCTGTATAACCAAATTGCCCAGACCAAATCCTGTGAATGAGTAACTGGGATTCATTGGGCTCATGGAGCATGTTGTGTCTGTGTCCCCAAGGCAGCATAAAATGCCCATGTGGCTTCTGACGTATAGAATTACTTTGCCTGGAGACTAAGCTTCTGTCTCTCTGGCATGAGTCCTCCAGGTGTCCTGCATGAGACCTGCCAATGATGTGCTATCAGAGTATGTCATTTCCAACTAGAGAAGCACCATTCTTTGAGCAAGAAGATAGCAATAGAAAAGAAAGTAAGGTATAAATCAATAATGACAATACAGGTAGAAAGCAGAGTGATGACAACAGTGTGGATTCAAAGGCCATGGGGAGACTTAAAGATGTCCCACTGGGGACTAAAAGGGACCAGATATCTGGAGCTGCAGTGAGGAGGGCCCTCTGCTGCCAGGGGAGCTGGTGAGAAGAGACTCAATGACATGAAATTTCGTTAGATTACGAGGCCTGGTGTTGAAGAAATGTTTCAATTTGGAGCTTGGAAAGGTAGGTTTGGGTGGAATTGAAGAAAGCCTGAAAGTCAGGTTAAAGGACTTGGGCTGTATTTATTAAGAAAGATAACAGGATGGTTTGTGACCAAATAGGTGATGGGATGATCAGAATCATAAAAGCCTAAAATGAGACTCCAGCCAAGCATTCACCCTGAAAACTGTAACAAAGGACCTAATGAGTTCAACAACATGCTGTAAGGAAAAAGATGCATCAGAGATTTTATGAGAAGAGAAGAGTAGCTTTCCTGTTTCCTTTTTTTTTTTTTTCCTGGTATTCTGAAGAGTTAGGGCATAAAAATTCCTAATTTTTATTCATCTTACCCAACCCAAAGTACCTGATGTGAAAGGAAAAGGAGGAAATCCACCACCCCCCACACACACCTTTTTTAAAAAAAAAAGAAAACTGAACGCTCTCTTGTCCATCTTTTTATTCTGGTTATACCCCCTAAAATCTTATAGGCTTGGAGCCATGACAACTGAATATTCAATTTTTGCAAAATAGGATGATCAGAAAAGATTATACTTTACATCTCTGGTCACACCCTAATGCCATTCATATGAACATATAAAGGAGGAGATTATTCACATCTGACCACAGTTTCCAGAGCCGGAAGGAGACTTGAAAAATATTACATCATATCTAATCAACTCTTCAAGTCAGAGCTTGATTTTAGCTGCCTAGAATTGCAGTTGTGTTCTGCTGGCTGGGGCAAGGTTCAGCCAGTTTGGGTGAGTTAGTGCAAAAGAAGGAATATGATCCCTTCTACAGAATTACATAAATCAATAGAGTCATATTTATTTTGCTAGAAATATATCTAAAACAGACTTACCAAATTGTTCAGTCCATCCTTGTCCTGAGTTACTGTTTCTGTAGTTTTTCATTTACATAATACATTTTTCTGTATTTTTGCTTATATATGACATACTACTCAAAAACTTTCTAAAACATTCTTATACTCTAGAGACACAACAAAATACTCAACTTAAATCAGATACTAATTTATGAATGCATTATAGGAACAAATCATTAACATTATTCTCATGTTTAGGATATCCTCAGACCATCTCAGAAAAGAGGAAAAGATGACTATGATGGTTCATCAGTACCCCTCTTGGATCTTCATTAATGAGAGGACATTCATAACCAGGTAACCACACACCTTATATTATACATTATCCTACTCACCAGTCATTTGTGGAATATACCAAAGTTTTCTAAGCATGATATATGATCAACAAGATTAATAACGTGAATCCTCAGTAGAGATACTAGATAAGAAGTTGAAAAAGTATGTTCCTAAAGACTCCCAAATTTATTCTCTCATGGAACAATCACTAATATTTTGTTTAACAGTGGTTTTATTTTATTAAAGGTGACATTACTGTTTTAATAGTTGGGATAATACTGAAGAGCAGCATTAGGTGAAAGATCTAAGGCTTCTCCTAAATGATAGTTCTAAGGAATTAACCCCAGGGCCAAAAATATTATTCCCTGTCCTAACCTCTCCCTCCCTTGCTCTTCATGACACTTTATTTTTACTGGTTCCCTCTTGACATTAGATTATGCAATATATGGCTGACATCCACAACTTTTCTTATACCCAGCAAACCGTATTTCACATTGCTTTGGGAACAATAGAGTAGGGGCTTAAAAGCTATAAGAGTAAAGATGAAAACTGAAACTGGCCAAGCTGTAGCAGAGGCTGGGGGCTGAGGGGAAATGAAATCATGAAAAACCAAGTGGTACTGAAACATGACCCAAATCTTATGGGGGATGGAAAAAGGAATAAAGCCAAATAAATGATAGAGAGAAGGGGAAGTGAATGATGTAGGGCTGGGCAGTAGAAAAGTGAAGGAAACAAATATGATCAAATACAGAAATAAAGCCACAGCTGGAAGATAAGGATGAACTATAAGCAGTGGGAAAAAGACATGATGCAAAGGATAAAGGATCCACTGACTTATTCCTCAAACACTTATTGACTGCTCAATATGAACAGGTATTTTTTCAGACCCGAGCATTCAGTAATGAACCAAACAAAACCCTTACTTTCATGGGGTTACATCATAAAGTTGGGATACAGTCAATACATAAGATAAATGCTGAGGAAACGGAGTAAAGAGTGCTGGAGATAGAGAGCAGAAAGGGTTCTGATTGCATGTTCCTTCCTCAGTGAGGAGGAAGCATTGGAGGAAAAGCCTTCAGAAAGGGAGAAAGCAAGCCACGCAGGTTTCACAGGTATTCCAGGCAAGGGGAACGGCAACTCCGCAGCCCAAAGACAGATGCATATTTGTAAGGGTCAGGGAGGACAGTGTGGGGAAATGGAAGCAGAAAGACAGCAGGAGAAGATGAGGCCAAATGGGCCCAGAACATGTAGGGTTTGACAGACCATCATGAGGCTTGGTATTTCCCACTAAATAAGATGAGAAGCTGTGGAAGGATATTGAGCACATGAGTGACAATATCAGTGTGGCTGCTGTGTTAAGAACACAGTAGAGAGGGGACAAGAGTGTAAACAGAGAAGTTACCAAGGAGCTGACAGTCCAGGGTGGAGATGAAGGTGGCTTGAACCAAGGTGGCAGCAGTAGAGGCAGAAAACAATGGTCAGATTCTGTATATATTTTGAAGACCAACACAATAGGATTATTTCCAGAAGGGTTAGACATGGGGTATGAGAGAAAGAGAATAACCAAGGATCATTCTAAAAATTTTGATCTAGAAAAATGGAGTTAACATTTTGTGAAATCATGAGGAGAAGCAGGAGCTACAGGAGGAGCAGGTTTGCAGTTGAGGATCCAGAATTCAGTCCTGGACACATTACATTTGAGATGGAATAAGAAGCATTTCTTAAAAATGAGGTCCATGGACCACCTGCTTCTGAATCAGATGCCTGCTCACAGTATAGACCCTGGGCTTCACCCCAGAATGAATCATGTGATTCTGATGCATACTGAAGTCTGAGAACAAATGCTCACAGTAGGAAAGGATTAAAGTTCTGAGAACTTTTGACCTCCTAACATAAACAAAATTCCTGGAGCTGGGGGAAATCTCTGCCAGGCTGTCACCAGAAATTATAACAATGCCACTGACCAACTGTGATATCCAGCATACCACAAATTTGGCAAACACACCTACTCATTTATTCACTTGGCAAGTAGTGTTTTAGCTCCCTCTCTATACTAGGCATTGTTGTGGTGAACAAGACAAAAATTAACAATTTATTGAGGTATTTTTATTTTCCTGCACAGAACTACATGAAAAGAATGGGAATTAATAATAAAACAGAATCTTCATAATCAGAATTTTGGTTTCAGCAAATTTCATGAGGATTACATATGATCAGTAAAATAAGAGGTCCTGATATTAATAATAGCACTGTAGGCAACATAACGTTTTTATCCCACTACTGGATGAGAATTCTGAGTTTAGAAACTTCCCTGTTCAAAGGGTATTAGCATAGGTTAGTTAGCTTTGTGCTGGAATGACGAAGCTTCCAGTTGCTGTTTTATTGCCCAGAGTTGTCACTGCACACTGCTTCACATAGTGAGCTGGGTGGAAAAAATAAAATAAAATAAAATAAAATAAAGCTTTTTATGGTTACTTTCAAAGTATTTTCACTTTAGGTCATAGGCTAAAATCTGGGCACTTTTAGAGGTGAATAAATGCTAACCATGTATTTAAAAAAAAAATGGGAAAGATTAAATCCAGTTTTAGAATGCAGATCACATTTCACTCTCAGAACCTATTAGACTTTTTCTGCTACTTAAGAACCTAACATAAATTTTGCAGTCTATGCCTCTTCTAATGGCAGCTCAAAAGTTACATGTACATTCCTACCCTTAGTAAATAAGTTTAATTAGCATGATGTAATAAATTTTAGCAGAAAGTGCATTATTCCAAACAGTTTCTTTTTCCAAGCATGTTGGCCAGCAACCTTTGTTGAAACAAAGGAACCAGCCACCTGCACTTGTAAGCACATATTAAACACAAAGAGCCAGTGTTCCACAGGCTGCCTCCTACCTGGCCAATAGAGCCAGAAGGCAATGTTTGCCCAGGTTTCATGTACAGGGTCTTCTCCTGATCAAAGGAATAGGAGCAAACACTGAGTGCCCCTGTGAGTCCTGAAGGTAAGTTTCTAAGGGGAGAGCATCTTCTCCTGAAGAAGGCTGAATACCTGTCTTTAATTAAAGTATAAGAGAGCCTGTTCTGACATATTTGTATAGAAAGCTAGAATTTTAAAATAAGCCAGAGATAGAGGATTTTAACTGCATGTTTGGAAGCATCCACTTAAAAAATTAGAATTTTTTTCCACATGGGGATTGTTTTTAAAATTCACATTATTCATGTTTGATGATCCAGTGAAATGAAAAGCATTTATTATGAGAAACTGGGTATCACATCTGTTATTTTGTCACAAAAAGGTCAATAACGTCATCACAAGATATGTGAAAGAAGGACATTCATTAAGTATTTTTTTATATCTGATATTTTTCAATAAGCATATATTGTCAACAGTCATTGAGCATATCAATATGACTCAATAATCGGTTATTCCTAGTAAAATTGATCTACTTTGTC